>NW_023998557.1:82639-291233 GCF_014805625.2 Glossina fuscipes
TGTAAACAAGTGAATGCTGCTAAGTTTTTTATTTTCAATAATTTTTAATCTTTTATAGACATTTAATATCATAAACTTTTTTTAAAGAATTAATTTTTTAATTACGTAAAAACTTAGCAGCATTCACTTGTTTACAGATCAGTTTTTGGAATTCAATAGCAAAATGAAAAATGTATTAGAACTGCCTCGTACTCAACGGTAAAACGAAGTGAAAATCCGTCTACTTGACCTTGTTCTTCGAACGATTTTGCACATTTTCAAGACCGACATGCATGCAAAAACTTCCAATGATGAAGCGCCAATGTTTCCATTTTTGGTACCAGAAGAACGAGTCAGACACACCGCCACACAGATGGGCATGCTTAATTCGATGTAGAGTTTGGTACTGATAAAGAAAATATGCAGTTTACGATGGTTTCTCAGCAGAGTCTATATTTTCTTTGTTAGCAAACGTTTCATCGAGCCGTTTTCAAGTTTGGAAAGAGATAAGGCTAAGGCAAGCTATGTACGGTGATTAGGAGGTTCGAACATTAATTTTTTTGTCTTGGATCATATGTTTTATGCAATGTTATGAATTTATAAAAAAAATTGGTTTCATCGTTACAAAACAACGCCATTTGAAAGATCTTCTGAATGTTGTTTTCCTTCCAGTATAAAATGCAAACACTGCACCCATACTGCGCATAGTTTCTTCATGCGCAAAGATTCAGTTAATATATCGTCGTTTGCGAGGTAAAATTAGATATTTGGAAATTAATAAGCACTTAACGAGTTTTACCTCTAGACCGACGATGCCGATGTACACTATTTTTGTAAATAACCACGACATGTGCTAATTTGCGCGATTTAAATCTATAGCCCCCCCACTGTTTCGTCACTGTTGGCAAGTTTGTCTGCACAATTTTGCCTGGTTTTGTATAAAATCTACTATTTAATGCTTTATTCCTGTAAGGTAAGAAACAGACTTCCACAGAAGAGATTCTGTCTCGGCTTTGAGATTGTTGGACTCAGGTCTTTCAAATGAAAACATTGTATTGTAAATAGATGCCAAATTTCTTCAATGTTTGCAAACTCACTGTGAGCAAACACAAACTTTGTAAAACCTTCTTTGATCAATAATCGCTGTCTTTTAGGGCTACCCCCGTATGCACGATATATGGGAATGGTTTAACGAACCTTTTTTCTCTCTTCTGATTGACTTGCGAACTTGACTCGGAAAAGTTTAGTATTATAATTATTATAATTAATTTAGTCAAGGAAATAAATTCTAAGACTACAGTCTTAAAGCACTAGGGTTTAATGGTATCTTGAGCACTTGAGATTTGAAGTCACGGCCCTTGAATTGTTAGCCGGAATGCTTTGCCTGCTCGGCCACTCAGACGGACATTTAAGGCTATAAAATAGAAAAAGGAAAAAATTCATCATTGTTCAGTTGGTTGTGGACGGGACGTAATTGTTCAGCTTACTGCGTTGTCACGCGTAATTGCCTAATTGTAATTTTAACAGACGCTACCACTGACAGGCACACATATAAATATGTTAAAATCGATTCCTCTTAACAAGAATATATGTACCCTATGTAGGATTTGCAATGCACACCTGTGCACATAGGTACAATGAAAAAAGTGTTAACGCAACAAACACATTTCGGACAATCAATTAGTTTCAATTGGACTTTCAATTAAATGGATAAAAAACAGTAGTTGTCAACTTTCATAATAAGAACAGTGTTATTATTTTTGTCAATATTTGTTATTGACATACAATTCCCGCTCATCAGTTTATATTACCATAGAAATACTACATGTGTATGTATATCAATAAATTTGCAATTTTCATTTATAAATAATGTTATCTTTTTAAACTTATACTTTTTGATTGAATCAGACCAGACGGAAAATATTTTAAGAAAGTAAAGAAGAGAAAAGAAAAAATAAATTAATGAAACAAACATAAAATGACACGCAAATCAAATGAACAGGAAAAGCCGCTAAATAAGCAATTTGAGTATTGAAATGAAAAAAAATGTACATATTACACGTGAACACTTTTCTAGCTTGATGGAAAAATTTCCAATTATTTCCGCTGTGTGCAAAAAATCAAGACAATTTCATCTTTGGCTTTCTTATACCCATCACGGAGGGATGAGGAGTATAATCTATTTGTCAAAACAGTTGCAGCGCCCAGGAGAAAGTTTCAAAGAACCCACAAAGTGCGTATCCTGTATCGATGGAAGCATCGTCTGTCCGCCAGGGCAATGTCTGTTGTAAACATTCTCCTGGCCGCAAAAATGAAACTACCGACTTCAAACTTGGCGAAAACTTTAGATATTCTTACACGTAGCCTCAAAACGGGCCAAATCGTTCGAAGGACACGCTTACTGCATCACGTAAACTGAAAATACCTCTGTTTCTCAAAAGGAATAAAAGATAGATGATTTCATCACTACTCATAGATAACAGCAGATAAATGTACAAATATCTGAACGTATATTCCATGAGCAGCGATGTACCGGTACAAAAATTGGGGAAATTGATCAGTGTATCAACATTTTTTTTTTTTTTTCAATACCCATACAACGCGTAAAAAGAAGCTTCAGAAAGTGAAGTATACAAATTCTTAGCTAGCTTTAAAATCGAAATACATTTAGGCATGTCTGTCTGTTCGTCTGTCTATCTTCCCGTTCGTCTAAGCGTCCATCCATTGATCTGCCCAAAGGAATAGCATCTGTGATACACATTCTCTCGTCTACAAGTTTGCGAATGAGGTTGAAAATGGCCCATACAGCTCACGAACACGCCTATAACACTTACACATTTATACAACCAAATCTGAGAACAGCTTTACTGTCCGTGGCTTTTGTTCGTTGCTCTTGAACTGCAACAGGTACACAATATAAAATTCCATACTCTTATTTTGCAAAAATGGAAAAAACCAATCACGTCCCATTATTATATAGTAAAATTAAAGCACAGGTGTATGTAAATCATCAGACATTAAGCATTTCGAAATTAAATTTTTGTCTGGGATAATATAGACACAATTCAATTGGTTTTGTTGGCTTTTATCATTTTAGAAAGACAGCGGAGAAAAGACACAGTTCTTAAAAACGTGTCTGACAGCTACCCTTTAGTTATTGCAAAATAAGAGAGTGCCGTAAAAACTTTGGAAAACTTTTCAAAAGCCGTCCCAGTAAACGTGTACCCATAAATGTATGTACACATATAAAAAAAATAAAAACAACGAATATCATAACCTAAAGAGTGGCTTCCAGTTCGACGTGCAGGCAATACGTGCTTAGAACAACACATACTTTTATCAATTGTCAGGCAAATATAAACGAATATACAACCAAATAAGTCATGGCTGCTAATCATGGCGCTGGTTCGAGGGCTGTTGTCGCAGCTACAGCTGCCGCAGCAGCCGCTGCTGCTGCTGCCGCTAAACGTGTACAAATAGAGAAAGCACATAATTTTATGCGACAATATCGCGATCCCGAATCGCGAGAACTGAAAAAACTGTCAGCAAATCAATTTATGGATGTATGGGCGCATTACGATAAGGACGGTAAGTTTATTCAAGAAAATAATTGTAGGCGTATTGCTATCTGGATCCGATTTATGATTCTTGATCGTAATTTGACTACGTTACTCAACAGTAATTTTACGATTGAAACATTTTTCCTCCGATAATAAGAAAAATACGTACTTTATCTACAGCTGTAAAATCCGTATGTGCTGCTCTTTCTATACAAAATTTGGCCAAGTATATGGTTTTGGTCTTTTTGAGTTTGGTCACATTAAGGTAAACGTGTTTTGTAAGTAAAATTGACTTTGCGAAAATAGCCGTCAACTTGCTCGAGAAGTAACAGATCAAACATGAAAAATAAAGTGAATGACAACAAATCGTAAGAGCCTAAAATTTGTAGTATAATTTTATCCGTGGTAGCAAAAACAAATGATCGCGATATAATATTAGGTTTAATTATTATGATGAAAAAATTGCGTATCCTTTAGGGAGAGAAACTTCATTTTCGATAGCAATCTTTTATTTAAATTTGCTTTAAAAATTAATTTTTTCTATAGGTAATGGATATATCGAAGGCACTGAATTAGATGGTTTCCTGCGTGAATTCGTTGCTAGTGCCAATGTTACAGACGTAAGTCCAGAGGTAAGTTCATAAACATGCTTTAATGTATTTTATTAAAACAAATGCAAAAGTAAGATCTTTTAAAGAAAAGAAGATCTTTTAAAATTAGTTAAAGAAAGTAAAATTGAATGCAATAATGCGATGAAATAAAATAAAAATAATAAAAGAAAAACGTTCATTCTGCCCTAACCGTGAATGAACAAATTCAAACAAAAAAAAACAAAGACTTTCCAAAGAAAATTCATGAAAGTTTGATTAGCAGATTTTTGCCGGTAATGTTTTTGAAATAATTTTGGCGAAAAGCCATTGAGTTAGCGTTAAAGAGCAATTTTCAGAAAGAAAAGGACGTTTGGCTTTTCTTATACTAATAAGCGAAGAATGCTGTCGAAGTAAAAAAAAACTTATGCCTTATTGTTTGTCTTATTTTTTTTAAGAAACATCATTCCATACTATCTGTTTTTTTTATAATATTATGGCTTACTCCCCGAAAACAGTTTTCATTGTGTTATTACATATAAATTCTTAAAGCAGATTTTTATATTTTGTACCACATTAGATTTGTATGTGTATGCGGATATACGTCTCATTGCATTTGTCAAATTATAGGCTTTTTTGAGCATTTATTGTTGAAAGGTAGGGAACTTGTTGAACTCCTTCTCTACTTTTATCATTGTATCCTATAACGCTTGTGTTACAAGAGTATATTAAATCGATGCGGATTGTGTGAAACACCCGGGAGGACTTGAGATAGATCCTTTTTTTATTATAACGTCCGGTTGAGAAAGTGATTCTTAAGATCCTATCTAACTTTGTCTGTCCGTCTGTATATTTGTCGGCCTTGCTCTCTTATGTTCAACGCAGTAGCCGCAATTTTTAAGATAATTTGATAAGTTTTGTGACACCCGTGTATTTTGGCCCAAGAATGAACGATATTAAAAGTGGTTCGGACCGGCTGATTCTATTGTTGTGCCATGGTTAAGATTCAAAAGAATACTAGCAAGTGTTCCGATCTTCACTTTCTGGACGTTCGTTGCTTTTACTAGTGAAACTATATTAGGATTAACAAAAGAGTGGAGTGGGTAACTATAGTAACATAAATGTTTTTGAAGCTCAATCTTTTGAATTCAGTAATATTAGATGCCGCTACCGTGGAGTTGGCTCGCTCATTTTCGCAAAGACTAATATAACTTGTTATATAAGGTTTACTTTTATCTTCATAAATGTCAGTGATGTTCCTTAAAAAGAAGAAGATTCTGACCACTATTTGAATTTTTTCCGCGACGATTTGACGTACATTGTTTTTTGTATGCTGGGAGTGAAATATTAGTATAGTTGACTTTTAAACCCACGGGTGGGTTGAGGCGAAAAGTTCATAGGATAATTTCTTATCCAACATATATACAGGAGTTCATTTGCCGATTGGTATCTTTTATTACATTTCCAATTTAATAGAGAAATTCTATTTATGGCTCAACATATCCTAAGAAATACAAGCAAGTTGATCTTAAAGCACGTATGCAGATTGAAGTTTTCAAGTACAAAAAAAAGAAGATAAGACATTTGTTTCATTCTTTACTTCTGTTGTTGTTACCAACAAAATTTTCTAAGCATATGTGTTTTTAAATTAAGAGAATTAATCTCATTTATAAACCAGACATTAAAATGCGAATTTCCGAATTTGTTAAAGAAGGCATTAGAAGTTTTTTAAAAGTAATGCAAAAAAACTGCTTCTATGTTGTCATACCTTATATATGTGGAACAAGGAACTATTAAGTTTGTGCGATTGTACGCATCATTCAAAAGGACTTGAGATCATAAAAATTGAGAAAGTGATTCTGAGCCGATTTAAGCTTTCCTGATTGTCGGTCCATCCGTCCATTTTGTTTATTATATAAAGCTAAACTACTGCTGGTTACATTATCACACCATACACCGGTACCAAACAAAAAAATTTTCAATCAATCAAAATCGTGCAATTGAATATTTGTACTACTTCCTGTTTCTTTATCAATATGGCGCAAAAGACGAAGCGTTAAAGCAGATATTGTGGACGCCGGTTAGTATGTTGGGCTAAGGCTCGGCTTCAGAAATTACTGACTTCTGCGATTTTTAGAGCAAAGGTTGGCTCTGCCATAGGTGACTTGTTCTATGCTGTAAACAAGATCGGGGGAAATGGCGACGAGAGACTCGGATATTGAGGACTAGATTCGGACAAAAAGGCCTTTTTATAAAAATTCTCTTTTTAAAAGTTGATTAAAAGATAAATACTATTTTATTTTTATTTTTTACACCTTACCGCCTGCCGTGCTAGAGTGTGTTAATCTTGTGATTTAATACTTATGATAATTGATTTCTAAAATGAATATTTAAAAAAAATTCTTTCAAATTGTATTGAAAAATATTTAAAAAAAGTTTTTAATTAGGAATACCTTACAATCGACTCAACAGCTTAACTTTCTTATATATTTGTTTATCTTGTTTCTTTGTTCTGCTTTGACTTGTCTTGTGAAAATAAAAATTTTTTCAAAAAAAACCTTTAAATTAAGAACGAAGAAATTATTTTAAATATTGCTCTGCGTTTACTTAAACACCATTTCTCCGTTTGAGCTATCATAAAAAATAGTAAAATAAGATTTCACTAGCATTTTCATTCAAGGATGACAAGAAGCCTTTTACCAAACATTTGCAAACTATGTGAAAATTTTCGGGTGAATAAAGAATGAACAAAAACAAGTAAGAAAATCATAAACGGTTGTGACCGAATCTTTCGCATCCATCGCCGTTATTTTGAAACAAACTAAAAAATAAAGCAGAAGCTTCCTCTTGACACTCTACTTTATGGAGAACTAACAGATCGATCCGAACATGAAAAATAATGTGAATGACAACAAATCGTAAGAGCCTAAAATTTATAGTATAATTTTATCCGTGGTGGCAAAAACAAATAATCATGATATAATATTAGGTTTAATTATTACGATGAAAAAATTGCGTATACTTTAGGGAAAAAAACTTCATTTCCGATAGCAATCTTTTATTTAAATTTGCTTTAAAAATTAATTTTGTCTATAGGTAATGGATATATCGAAGGCACTGAATTAGATGGTTTAATTATTTTAGAAAAATAACAACTTCCTCGAAAACTTTCGATCACTGTCGATGCTTATTTGTCATTGGGAAAATGAATTCTGAATGGTTGCTGGTGTTTGGAAAGGATGCAAAAGATTACGTAAGCATAAGCGAAAATCGATCAGCGATCTCTAGACGTTTACAGCATAGCGTGAGCGTTGCTGATTTTTTCTATGAGTTTTAGTTGCATAGGCATGTGGGCTTTGCCTTTTTTAAATTCGTTTGCATATCAACCAATTTTGCAAATGGGACAGGGTTCACCATAGGTATTACTATAGGTATTATCCACTTGGGCAGACGGACATACGGACATGTCTAGCTGCATTCCAAATTTGACACTGTTCAAAAGTATGTATACATTGTGCGGTTTTTGCAGCTTGCTTCTAGGCGAGGCTTTCACGAAAAAAATTAAATTTTGTTGCACTATAATATGGGATGAGTGTGGCTAATGTTTTCAAATCTTGTACAGGTATTAGCGTGTTACTGCTTAAAGTCCAATGTGTGCTTGCCAGAAATAATATATATATGCGTATATGTACGGATAGATACAAGCACATATAATATTCTACAGCTTTGCTTTTATTAGAAAAAGAAAAAAAGGAAAAGAATGTAATAAAAAGAAATTGAAATATTTTTTACCTATTTTTAAGTGCTTTTAAAATTTTCTTTGTTAAATGCAGGCAGTCACCGACACAATGTTGGAGGAATTGAAGTCATGTTTTATGGAAGCCTACGATGATAATCAAGATGGTAAAATAGATATCAGGGAGGTAAGTAATAGGTAATAAAAGAAAACCTTAGCAAACGTTAAATTCATTTTCTGACTTTAAAATCAAAAGAAAAATTTGTTCTTTACCTTGCCTGCGTAGTAATACATAATACATTGAAAAGCTTTCGGTTGTTACATACAAAGAAAAGTATATAGTGAATGTTCAATTCTGAGAGATTTTCTCATGTAGAAAATTGAATAGAAGCCTTGACAACTTGAACTTATTCCCAAATTTGCATAAACAAATATTATTGCAGAAGGATGCTCTATGGCTTAAAAATTTTGTTTTATAATTTGCATAATACTAAGCATACTTTTTATATATATATACTTTTGGTTAAACTGTCTGCCTATTGTGTTAAAATTAAAATAAAGAAAATGGAAATCTTTTAAAGATACTGCTTTCGTATTTTATTATGGCTTTGAATATAAGAAATTTTCGGAAAAATAAAAGCCGAAACTCTCCGTCATTATGACAAAATAATTAATGTATTTTCATTTTTATGCTCTTTTGTTCTTCTTCCTATCTTCCTTTGTCTTTTTTTCGTTTTTTTTTTTTAGCTAGCACAATTGCTGCCTATGGAGGAGAATTTCCTGTTATTATTCCGGTTTGATAATCCACTGGAATCCAGTGTAGAATTTATGAAGGTAATAAAAAACGAAATGGAAAACTTTTTTTATACCATACATCATTGAAAGCTGGCGGGTATATACATTTTGTGGAAACATTTGCGACACTCGCACGGAAGTTTAATAGACACATATAAATTGTACATGTTCGTGATCAGTATCAGATTCTAAACCGATTTAAGAATAATCGTCTGTCCGCCCGGCTGTCCGAATGTCTGCATCTCTGGTTAATCTCTGTGGTAAACAATCTTCGCAGCTATAAGTTTGATATAAAAATTGAGAGTTCTTGCACGCAGGTTGGTACTGACTCTGAGCCAAACTGGTGAAAGGATACGACCACAGTGCAATATAATCTGAAACCACCTGTGTTTTCAAAAATAAGAAAATTTCCTTTTTGCTAACCGCTTACAAACCATAACAAATACAACGATAAAAATTTGCATTTATATTCTATTATCTTCCAGTCCTATGAAAAAATGAAAAGAATCGGCCACGTCCACGCAATATTATGGAGTATGAACATTTAATTTTTTTTCTTTCAATCTTTCTTAAAATAACGGTGTTAAGTATAAGAAATTCGATCGCGGCCGAATATAGTTTTCTTTATTGTTTCTTTTTTTTCTTCCTTTTGGTATAATAAGCGGGGATCATATTTTGATGACAAAATTTATAATTTGTTTATGCAGAAAACTCTTCTAGAGCATATAAATTGTTTTGCAGAATATTATTTACACTAATGATAGAGTTTTTTCTTTCTTTCATGTTGCAATTGTCACAGTAAATAAAGTGAAATTTATTGGTAACATTTGTTTTCACTTTTTTTCAGATTTGGCGTGAATATGATACTGATAACTCGGGTTATATAGAAGCCGATGAGCTTAAGAATTTTCTAAGAGACTTATTAAAGGAAGCTAAGAAAATAAACGATGTCTCTGAAGACAAATTAATTGAGTATACAGATACTATGGTAAGTGTTAGCATAAAAATTATAATAAATTTAAAAAGCACATTGTAAATGAAGTTATTAAAAATTATTAACTCTAGCAAAAGTGTAAAAAGTGGATATATTTTTTTTATACAACACTATGCGTATATAAAACACAGAAAGGTGTTCATTATACCTACCTAAGCTACTCTGTCTACGTGTCCCTTTAATGTATTTTCGAGTTCAACATACAGATCGCAATTTCGGCTTAAGAACGAACGCTATTGAAAATGGTTCACTTCGGATCACTTTTTTAATCAATATCCGCTTCTGTTATCATTCCCCACCTAATGGAAAGTTAGTGTTGGGAAAAATGGTGTGGGGTTTTTAACGAACTCTTTTCGAAACTATTATGTTTTCATTTGTTTTAATGGCCTACCCTACCCTACCCTACCACCTATGGTACATGGATATTAAGTCTGTGCGAAAGTCAGGAGTACTTGAGATCGATTCGGAATAACTTTCTAAGTAGATTTAAGCTTATCCGTGTTTCTGTCCGTCTTGTTTTCTTAGAATGCTCTTCAAAATAGTTCCGATCGGAGCACCTTTTCGATCGTTTTCCATACAACGCAGTTTTTTTCACTTCTTTTTTTTTTTGATTTATAATTTATGGTATTAGTAAATGTACAGTAATTGCTTGCTTAGAGTTTTCATAAGAACTAATTTAATGTGGCTTTTATTGCAGAAAGCAAGATATACTAAAAGATAAACAAAGAGATGAACAGTAATAGTTAACATAACAATAAGATAAACTATTCCGTGCAAACGTTTATTACTTTTAACGTATTGTATCGAAATGGCTATTAAGTGCGGTGCATTTCAATTCTCTCGCTTCTTGCAAAACTAGCACGGCTTAAGATATTTTAACCTGATACAAATATGTCATATATATGTGACGGTGCTTATATGTGACGGTTGGCTAATGAGTTATATCAATGGAAAACTAAATTTTCAAGCAGACTATAGCTTAATTTAGCTGAAGTGTAATCCTTTTGGGGATGCAGAAATATTTTATGACAGATTAATAAGGCAGCCATTTGTAGTACCTCCTAGAGCACCGGCAGATATTCTCTGCTTTCATATCTCTATATTTGATTTCTAAACGCTTCCATTAAAATATAAATTCAAATAACGACACGATGAAACACGTCAGTGCTTCCAAACATTTAGTTTAGACTCTAAAGATTTTGTTTTAAATAAAAACAAGAATGCTTTACCGCCAGACGATTTATGACAAAATAGTTTTTATAGATCTCTTTTTTGCGTTTATATACACAATTCCTATTAGTCGTAAAATCTACTCTTAGCTCTATCGAAATCTATTGTTTACATTCTTGAAAAATCATAATCATTTTGATACACTTATGTGAAGTGTCGCCTCGCATTACATTTTTATTTACAAATGCGTGCAACGCCTCTGTTATTGCAAATGTATCAATGGTATGAAGGAATGATTTCAGTTTTATTTACAATTTCTTATTTTGTTAAGAGAAGGTTGTATATGGATTCACTACATTTTGTGTTTCTGCTCTACAATATACTAAAGTGCAATATTTCTATCGCCTTGCTTTATAAAGAAAAACCTTTTTTTACAAGTAAATCCTTGCCAAGCAAGAAGTATCCAAATTTTAGTTTTTCAAAATGTCGATTAGCGGGAATGTGAAGCTTCGTAGTAGAGTTTGATTTTAAATTATTTTCCGGGATTTTTCGGTGATTTAGTTCCAATCTTATCAAGGCACATTTCAACTATATTTTCAACTACTTTTTAACAATTTCATATCGCATTGGATTGGAAAAAATATATGTCCTGCGTATTATATTTTATGTTTATACGTTACTTGAAAGGACATCAATAGTCAAAGCTGTTTTTGCACGTATTTTTCACTTTTTATTTGTGCAATTTATATTGTTTGCGCGATTGGGTATGGAATTTGTTTTGCCAAATTTTTTTTCTATTCTATGTAAATATATGTACAGAAAGAATGGGATAGGAAGATACACGCAAAATGAAAAATTCAAATTTATTAAAACGTTTAGAACGTAAGAACTAATGGAAAAAAATTTGTATTTAAAAATTTATTTAAATTTTTATCATGTTAGATTGATGTCCGCATGGTTGACTAGGTAAAGGAGTAACAACTTAATGGTCGTGGGTTCAAATCACCACTTGTGTCTTAGTGACACCAGCAGATAGTCTTAGTGCTAGTGCTAGTGCTTTAAGAATTTAGTCTTAGAATTTATTTCTCTGGCTAAATTAATAACAATAGTAATAATCATAGATCGACAGGAGAGTTCTATCGTATTTTAAATGAAATATTTTAATTTTGAAGAGGTTTGATGTGTTCCTCAGCAGTCGAGTAATGTTCTTTTGCGATTGGAAAGTGATTAGAAGAGAGTTTTTCACCGACACGGGGCATAAAATATCATATATTACCCAGAAAGTCAATCTTCTTTGAGACTCTAATCTCCATAACGAAATCTGGCGAAGCATCCTTGGCATCCTTCATTCATTCAAAGTTAGCTCTCTTTGACGGTAAAGGATGACGATAAAGGGTTTGAACAAATAAAAGAAGTTAAAGTAATTGTCGATCAATTTTACGGGTACGCGATTTAATCTCTCGAAGGTAAGCAATATAAAGAGGCAGACCGGATTGATAAATTTAAAATCTCATGCTAATTAAAAAGTGGAAATTAAGAATTATTTAAAATAAATACTAATAATTTGATGTGAAAAATTAACAAAACAAATCAATTCGTTAATGGTATTTGTAGAAATTAATTCCGGTTGTGTTAAATTGTGTATAACGTTTCCTGTGCATCGTTCATTTGTAAAAACAATCATGGTTTACAATGCTTATGACTTTGGTTAATGAATGCAATTTTTTTTCATGTTAGTTGTCAAATTTTATTAAGTTTGCCATCATTGTATAAGTTGTCGTCACTGTTATGCACAGGAGAAATATAACACGTTCTGGTTGTTGGGCCGCCGTCCTGTTTTGCATTTAACATTTGAAAGCGATATTAAAGCCATTGTCATTCCCCTCGGCTAATCTTATAAACATGCATTATAAAATTCATTTATTTAAGTCTTGCATTCTGTCCTACACCTTTTGGCTATTCGCGGCCTTGTAGCCTTTATTGTTTCGTAGAAACTAATTGTTATTCAGTCAACAGATCAGTTGAGCGACGTCGGTGCTACAACGTTGCAATGTCTCAGCTTACACTCTCCGGAACTCGGAATTATTTTTTTGTGAAGGAAGGAAACGTTTCGGCGGCTTTTCACAAACTTTCGAGCAACTTATTATCTTGATCTTCTTAGATAACCATTCTTAGGCCTTTCCATACTGAACGAAAACTGTGCTGATTTTTACAAGCAAACATTGCATTATTTCTTGAGACTTAGTGTTACTTGCGTATTCTTTTATACTTCAATTTAAATTATTTTAGCACAATAGAGCTTTACGTGTCTTGATCGCGTAATTATACATAACTTAGCAAAACGTGTAATTGATCCAACTAAAATTCTGCTTGCTAAGCGCAAATGTACTTCTGTCTGCTTGTGAATTGTACTGAAATTAGATCAGTTTTTTGTTTTTGCATCACTTAATCATTTAATCATTATTTCGCTTATATTTGCATTTACCATTCAATTATTGTTCACTAAACACTTCAACAATCTTTCCAAATTTGACTATTGTAGAAATTATACAAAAATTTCTTATCAAAAGCGTAAGTTATGCATCGGCTTCATTTTACGCCCTTATAGTTGTCCTTATAAAAGTATGGGAAATATTCTAATCGTCGTATATTCGTTGCAGCAAAAAAGCTAGTAAAACGCACCATTAGGAATTTATCAAGGAATATTAGGAATGTTAGGAATTTATATTCTATCATAAGAGAGGCATGTGCGAAATTCGAAGATTTTTACTACTTCATCACAATTTTTCGCAAGTGACATATTTTATGCATTTTCTGTGTCCGGAAGAATTTTCATTTCTATGGAATTCTTTTACTGTATAAACTTTCTTGTTTAACTTAATGAGCTGTTTATTATTATTTCATATATTTTAAGCAACGTTTCATGTTAACTGACTGATTTTAAAGCCGCCGACAAATATGTTCCACTTCGTCTGATAGACAACGAATTGAAAATCGTATATATAACAAGTACGTGCGTGAACATGACTTAGATAGAGAATGCTCAGAATTCAACTTCAAGATGATAAAAGTCAATCTATTTTGCTTTACTCTTATTCTTTTTTACTTATTTATCATTAACCCGTTGCACCAGAGAGTCTAAACATCGGAAAAATATGTGACACGTGATAAAATATGTTCTGAACTAATAATCAAAAAAATTTGTGACGTGAATTTTTCGCGATAACTTACATTATGTAAGCCAATAACTAAGTTCTTGTTAATAGTTTAATAAAAATTAAAAGGAACAAACTTGAATATTTTTTGAATTTTTTTCTAATTCTGCTTTAACTTTGTTTTACTATTAATATAAAAACTTTTCCCTTGAAAAAGAAGCAAAAAAATAAAAAAACGCTGTTGTTATGTTTTATGATTATCACTAAGAAAAGTTCTCAAAACTATGCAACAATCAGTTTTAATTAGTTGGCCTGAATGTTTTACAAATGTTTTACAGTAGCTTTTTCTTACTTACTTCTTTTGGAATTATATCATAGCACTTTTTTCATGTCAATTTGAATATAAATATAAAGGCCGTAGAAAGATAATAAATGAATAATGCGTAATTAAAAATACATGTATATCGATAAAATTTTATAAATTGTATTCGTATAATTATTTATAAACAAAATCAGAAAAAAAACAATATTTTTAGAAAATAAAATGCCTTACGATTCTATAAAAAAGTAAAACCAATTTTCAAGATGTTAAAAAATAATTAACATAAAATTAACATATTTTTTGTATTTCAAGTTGCAAGTTTTTGATGCAAACAAAGATGGCCGTCTCCAACTTTCCGAAATGGCGAAGTAAGTGTCTTATTCTTTTAATTTTTAAAGTATCGAAAATATTTCATAATTTATTAGAATTTTCTCATTGAGATTAGTAATATCAACTTAAAGACATTATTCGATCATTTTCTAATAAAACCTTAAAGCGGATAAGTAATTGATTAGTGAAGAGGAAATTGCGAGTTTTGAAATATGTGTGATAGAAACTTGACATGCAATTGTTTTATTTAAAGCAAATACTTTCTCTGTTTCCTAAAACAAATATCATGAAATAGTCTGGCAATCTGCTACTTAGATAAGAAAAGGTTTCATAAACAAAGCCTTGAGATGTACAAATGAAAAAAATTACAAGAGGCACTTGTCTTATTAATTTTTCGCTTTGTTATTTAAAGAGCTGCAGAAAATCTTTGCATAAAGGGCATCACCAACGACAGAACTTAAGCAGTTATTCAACTGTTTCATAAGTTTTAATCGAAATCCGAGGCTAAACTTAACGTTGTTGAAGAAGTACTTTGCGTACTTTACTAATAGCGCCTTTCTTTCCCTCCTTTACTTATACTATGTCGTTTCTTTCTACTTTTTGGAGCCTTAAATCGTTAATGTGTATAGTTTTTTAGTTTTATCTTTTATAATACGATAACGATTAGAAGTTATAGAAACAAGTCAATGCTGATTTTTTTTTTTTTTTTTTTTTTTTTTTAAGAAAAGTGTTTATTTGAGATTTTTAAAAAGCTTGTTTTTGAAAGCATTTTCCTTCGTTAGCCAGAAATATTTGTCTTCTCTCCCACAATTTATCTTTAGACCCTATCTATGTTAGCGCACGACTTTCACGTATCTTCATAAAAACGGACACGAGCGTCAGGTAGATAATAAGTCGTCGATTGTGACAAATGTTAATGTATTGAAAGTAATGATTATAAACATTTGGCTTTCCCGTTGTATTTTTCTATTATTCGGAACTAACCTTATGCCTAAAGTGATGTGTTTTATGCCTGTGACTGAATGATTTTCTTGAAACATCCGTAACATTTAGAAGGAAGCTTGAAAGTTCCAGTAAAGTCTATATTGGCCAGTGACAAATTCGAAATACATCTAAGCGCGATCGTTTATTCGTCTATCAATCTACGCCTTCGCCTTTCTGCGTGATATGTGTTTGAGCGGCTTCGGCTTCAGGAAACATTGCAATAAGTTCTTGGAAGTAGATTGGTATTAAAGGTGGCTCAATTAAAGAGCGCGTACATAGAGCAACGTAACATGAGAAAACCTCCGCTTTCTGGTCTCTTGCCAATAACTCATAAGCTACGATAGATGCACGATGAAAATTCCTCTGTTTTCTATAAAAATAAAAAAATATCAACCACGCGTGCTTAATATTAGGGAGTCCGCAAATTCGATTTTTTTGTCTTGTTTTGTCTTTGTACCCAACATCACTTGAGTATTCATGCAAAGCTAAGAAGGACCTGAGGTGAACCCATTTTTTATTATCCATTCAGAATCACCTTCTGAAACAGTCTAAGCCTAAGTCCTTCATTTTTGTGTTCTATTACATTCGGCAATTCTTGAAATATTTTTCGGAAATTTATTACACTGACATGTTTTGATCCAAGGACGAACGCTTTTGAAAACGGTTCGAATACAAAATCTTCTTCCCATACAACGATTTTTTAAAATAAAGTGTAAAAAGTAACTGCATTAAACGAATGGTGCAGTTTGTTTCAGAGGGTATAAAGTCTTCACTACTCTTTCCCATTATATAAAATGACTACTCAGAAGGGTATAAGATAATCGAACAGATTCATTAAAGTTTAGAATTTTTTACTACTTCCGTCACTGTTTTCCTTTCTTTAATTTTTGTAATTTTTTCTCTTCACAGATTGCTTCCCGTAAAAGAAAATTTCCTTTGCCGCCAAGTATTTAAGGCAAGTATTAGCATGAATATCGACGCTATAAGCGAAAATCTTCGCGTAACTTAGTAGAAAAAAACTATACGTTTTAGTGGTGAAGAAAAAAAAAAAGTTGCATTTGTTTTGCATAATCTCGTAACATTTTCTTTATTGAGCACAAATTAATTTAAAGATATATAATTTTTTCATGAAGCTCTTAGTTTGGTTTTAAATTCTTTCAACATAACGTAATTTTTCTTTATTGTATTTGTTTGCAAGTTGTTTCACGCATAATTAAGTCGAATCATTTGTACAGGGTGTGACACGAAAAGCTTATGGGAAGTGAAAACATTATTTAGGCGCACGGTATATAGAAAGTCTTAATTACAGAAAAGTGTTTTATTTTTAATTGTTTACGACCTTTTTACAATCTTAGTTTTTTATATCCATCAAAGAAAAGAGAGAGGTCCATAAAGTATATATATATATATATATATGTTTCGTTCATACATCTGCTCCATGTTTTTGGGGCTATCAAGCGAGAAGAAAACTATCGGCATAGCAGATGGTACTCTAAAACGGGGCAGCAAAGCTTTCTTGATCGTCGTGAATCATTGAGACAATCTCAGCAAGCAAGAGCACGTATAAGAACTTCTAGTGCAGTCAGATTTGGAATCACGTTGGTTCCATCAATGAATCCATATTTTTATTAATTTATCTTTAACATAATCCTTGAAACAGAACGGCGAGTAATATGCCAACGGAAATTATCCTTTATTTCGAGTTTACAGGCAATCAGTGAAAGCAAAATCAATCTTTATCTCTGTCTCTCTTTCTTTCTCTCTCTCTCTCTCTCTCTCTCTCTCTCTTTATTCCCCTATCTCCCCCCTCTCTTCCCTTTTTTCTCTGTAGATGCTCAGTAACAAACTTGAAATTTCCATATCTCGTAATTTACTTAATTTAATTTCAATTTCTCAAGAAATGACAATAAATATCAAATTTGCCTTTAAATTGAACTGAGATTTAAATTTAAGCTTAATTTAGTTTCGATGGATTTTTTCCATAAACGAAAGGCAAAAAAGCGTATGGAAATAAAATTGTGCCAAAAACAAAAATTTTAATAAATAATAATATTTATACTTAATACTTTGTTTTTTTTATTTTTTAACAGAAATTCGTTTATAATTTGTTTTTTTAAAGGAAAGTTTCGTTGTTTTAACACAATAACATGTTCTATGTCAATAAAAGCGTAAATGTTTATATATATTATACATACATTTATGTTGTTTACCTACCGCTTAAGCTTATATTTCAATGCCTGTACTTCTCACTATACGTTTGAATGTGTAAGCACGTGTTTGCATATTAGGTCTTTGCTATTTATATAGTTATTGTGTGGTTGCAGTTTGTGTTGTATATGAATGTATTTGAATGGCGATGACGTTGTGAACGCAGCTATTTATTAAAATATATTCCACAGACGTCGTCGTTAGAAAAAGAGCTAAGGCAAAGTTCAAGGATTTACTGTTTTCAACATTCAAAAGCAACATAAAAAAGAAAAAAGAAAATATGTATAGTTACATACACATTTTCCGTTGTTTGTTCAAGGTCTTACGCTCATGCGTAGGAGTTAGCTTTTCTATGTATTCATGTCCTTCACCAAAGGATAAGTATTATGGTCGTTCCTTTTGTAGAACACAAAAATACTAATCATAAACCTCGTTCGTAGTGTATTTATATTTTTCGATGGCATGAGAATCAGCTTAACTGTGTTCATCTAAGTGCTATCTCATAAAGATTTTAAAAATGAAATCTCATTCATGCATTTTTACTAGAAACTCGTTGATAACTCGTTGGACTTTGTCCAGAAAATAAACCTAATAATGGAAAAGCTAATACCAGCATTCTTCCCAGGATCAAAGTATGTTAGAGTACAAAGTCTTACGCGAATATCTTAAAAATTGCTGCCCTTAGGTTAATTTAAATATTTTTAACAAAAATTTGCAATACTATCCGGAATCTAGAATAATAAGATAGTAGATCCACACAAAAATTTTGCGCGCATAGCAAGCAGTAGGGGTTTCAAATTTGAATAGATATACCATTAGATATTAAATACTTTTAAAGCAACTTACATTCGCGTAGGCTGCTGAGGGAGACCATTAAATGTCCTATGCCCAACATCCCTTTTTCACCTTTCACCGTACGAGGGCTTGCCTTTTATGAGAATCGTTGTAGCGGAGCGGGTCCAATTCATGAGCGGACGCAGTTCAAGCTTAGCAAAGTAAATTTTTTTCAAAGAAATTATAAATTTTTGTTGAATGCTAAGAATGCCTTTTCCCCATATAAAGGCATAATTTTAATGAAAACTTTTATACAAAAAGAAAATTGAAACGTATGCTTACGCTGTCCAGATTTGGTGCACTTAGTTTTTGTTATTATTATTTATTATATATTATTTTATTATTCTGATATAGACTAATTTTTATTAGGACAGTTTGAGAATTCGATATTTTGCCCTTTTGGTTTTATATTCATGAGAGCCCTTATCCTGAGATGGATTTAAAAGATAGAACTGCGCTATCTAAACTTGCTACTGGAAACTTTCCCAGATCCATTTCTCTAATGAAACATTAAAAACTTTAATTTGCGCCAACGTGAGAGCTCTTACATGAGAATGGTTAAGAAAGTAGTACCATCTGATTCAAAATTTCCACACTTGATTACTATGTCCAAGTACTATTTTCAAACCATTTTGGCTGAAAATATCTCAAACGTTTTTTCACATAATGAGATTTACAACGAAGTTTTATATGAGAAAAAGTTATGAAAATGTTCCGATCCGATCCTTGTCAGAAAATGATTCTGATTAATATAATGATATTTAATTGCATCCCCAGTCCTTCTGAGTCCAAGTCCTAATGTGCACTTACCACCGATAGCGTAGGATGTAAAAAAAACGAGGCAATAAAAAAATTATTTCCTCTCATTTGTGATTTTTGCTATCACATACACAAAAAAGAGCTTGTGTGTCTCTAAACGTGCGCGCAGATGGTTTTCCCTTACGTTTACGAGTTGTTTGCATTTGTACAGTGACCCATTTCTGTAGCGCTAGATATTTTGGATTTATCGTTCTTTTCGTAACAGCAACAAAAAAAAATTCTTTCCGGCAGGATACAAGAATTAGATAAAGTTTATTGAGTGTGGACTAACCAAGGCTAGGATTACGTTAAAACTTTTGAAGGATATGTTTACACATTTACGTCAACTTCAGGAATGTTTTGAGACTGAATGTGTTCTTACTTCGTTTTGAATTCTCAAGTGAACAAGTTTTGCTTGTAGCGAGTTGGTGATGAATGCTTGCTATAAATTTTAAACCATACTGGACGTCTAGCGGTCGCTTTCGAATTTGATCCACATCGCTCGATCAAGAGCATTTGCCGGAAAAAAGAGAGGAAAGAATTACAGTTTCATTATTTATAATATGGGATGCTGCTGTTTTTTTCTAAAATATGCGTTTATAAGTAACAAACGAAAAACATGGGAGGCAAAAGTGTTCGAAGTATTTGTTATATAGGCGTATGTGGCGTATTTTTCAAATTCCCACGCAAGTTTGTAGCCGATACTCTTATTTTTAGGAAAGGACGAATGTTAATCAGAGATTCCACACGGCAGCGCAGACGAACGGATGGATAGATGAACGGACGCACATGCTTACGTGCATTCCGAATTTGAAACTGGTGAAGAATTTATATTGTACATGCGGTTTTTGAAGAGTGGCTCTGTTTGTTATAAAGTTTTTGAAAAAAATGTAATAATGGCAGTACTGCGATTTCTTCCAGTTTTATAGAAATATTAGCATCACCCTTATAACATACATTCATATTTTTATAGAATTGTCTTCTGTAATTTGTGAGTAGTGAGCAAAAGAACCAATTTTTTAACAGAGGCTTACTCCTGTAGCCGTGCCCTTCGACTGATTTCGCCCGTTTTCAATGCCAACCTGCGTGCTAGAACTTCTAGTGTTTCTGCCAAATTTGAAGTGGACAGGTTCATCTTTGCGGTCAGGACAATGTTTACAACAGACATTGCACAGGCGGGCAGAGGGACATGCTTAAAATTAAAGAATAAACATACTTTGCATTGTCTCTGAACCTTCCTTCTGGCCTTTTCAAATGTTCTCACAAAATGAATGCACCCCTTATCTTTCGCCGATGTGTACGATTAAAAGGATCTCGGTGTTTTCAGTTACAATGTATAGTTTTATTTATTTGGCGGGATTTAACACGAATTACCGCATTATTAGCTTGATTCTGCCTATTCGTCTACTCTTCTCCATATGTCGATACGCTTAGATTTTTGTCCACTTTTAAAATTATTTTGGTCTGAAATATTCGCCCCACTTTTCAACTTTTCACCGATTTAATCTATCTCACTCTATCACTTCACTAAATAATAAATAAAAAAAAATTATTATAGATGTTTAAAATATTAAAAAAATCAATTTTTATTATTACATGCCACGGCAAAAAACTGAATAGTTTTCCCCATGAACGGGATTTTTTTCGTCATCATTTCATATAAGTTTATTTACTTATTTTTTTTTTTTTTAAGCGTTGAGAAGAGCGCGAAATTTTAAAACAAATTTTTTTAAATCTAGTTTTTGGCACAATTTTATCGAATGCATGTAAGTCAATGAATTACATCCCTGTATGAATGATATCTCAGCTCAGAACTATCAAAAACAATTATTTCTACGGCTTAGCGAAACGAAATGAACCTTTGTTTAATTTGCTCCCATGTGTTTGCCATGTAAGTTTTTTATTTTGTTAATTTCTTTTCCGACATTTAATCTTAATCGAACACCTCTAACGCGAAACTATTCTTCTAAAAATAAATACACATGTATACTATATCTGTTTTTCTCTTTTCCTCCCTAAAACCGTAATATTTTTTTCATGTATTTTCCGCATAACTTCCGATACTCTTTCACTCTTTCTCACAACAATCATTGTCTCGCCAATTAGAAAACAACTGTTTTATTTTTCATTAAATGTAAAACTATTTTATTTCTTTGAAAACTTTAAAGTAAAAGCTTTATACCTTCACAATCACCAGAAAAATAATAAAACAATTTTAATAAATTGAATAAACTACAAACAATAAGGTGAAATGAAAACTAGTAAAAAAAACAAAATTCATTAAATATTGATTTGAAGTATTTAAAAAAGAAAGCGGAAAATTTATGGTCATATCCTAGAAAAAACCTTCAAGAGAAGCGTTTTGAGATGTTGTTCATTTTTATTCTACCACAAATCGATAACACAGAAATTAAGTTCAACTAACTCAAGTTGCTTTCACTAGTAAAGGGACCCTTAACTGAACAATTATTTTCAAATCCAAACGAACTCTGTAAGAAATTACGTTTTTTATTTCTTAATTTATTATGTTTTTATTCATCATTATCAAGGACGGTTCGTCATCTTTCCTAATCGTTCTCAATTCCCCCTCCACATGACTCAAGGCGTCTCCTGGGTAAGATAGGTCAAGGGGTTGATTTTGTAGCGTGACTTCCAGAAAGGTACTGTTTAAAAAGCTTTGTGTTAGCTTTGCTAAAGCACCCACTTTTCATTTTCCTTATCTCTGCATCTTCTCAGGTTCATTTATTTATTAAAGCCACTCACCTTATTGTTAATTATAGAAGTTTATGTTGGCGCGCTTTAGTCAAAAAATCATGCTATAGGTTTTCGTAATTGCGAAGTTGAATTTTTTCTAAACGGCTTTTATAAACTGAACCAAGAATGCATAACATCATCACTTAATAAAATCTTAGGATAGGTAGCCATTTTTCCGCCTCAACGTTTCGGGCTTACTTTTTATGACCATTTCTATGACAAATATACATAAATAAGCCGAAAATACAAGTTTGTAAGATACTAAAACCAATACAAAGCTTTTCTTGGTCAGTGTCGATAAGAAGGCATCCGCAATAAAAACCAAGTCTGCGATAAAAGATAATACAATCTATAAATTACAATTTAAACATTCTTTACAAAAAGTTTGGAGTAAAAACAAATAAAGTTAACTTAAAGGAATAGGCATACATCGGTCAATAATATAACTTTATCCGTAAACATGGTCTCATTCAAAAGTTATAGTATCAGTGCGATGCTGCTGTAAGCGCTTTTTTTAAACAGCTAGTTTTTTATAAACCGATTTCCCGAGACTCTCGAAAAATATTGTAGCTCGCACAATGACATCATTAATCATTTCATCAAGACTTATTGTCTTGAATATATCTTTGAAATTTGAATGATGATATACGTCGGGGGCTAGATAAGCAGAATACATTGAATGCGAGAGAAATTGAAATTTTAAAAGCGATTTGGCAATGTAATGATTTTGAGAATTATCTTAATTAAAGAGCCTTTTTTCTATCTTATTCAAGGTCACTTCTTTGGTGATTTTTTTCTTGCAAGCCAATCAAAAGTCATATAATAATCGCTATTCATTATTCTCTCTCTTTTAAGATAGTCGATAAGGAAAATTCCAAGTGCGCTTCATACACAATAAACCTGTCCACACATTGGTAATTTTTTTATTGCTTTGCACGACTCCCATCGAGTCCTTTTACCTTAATGAACTGTTGATTCGTGTGTGTGTATAAACCTTAAATGACTCTGCAAAATTGCTTGCTCTTTTTTTCAATTTTCAAGCAGAATACACCGTCTTTTGATGTTTTTATAATGCCAGCTGTCGGTAGCAAGTTCACTTTTCGATTGCAGACAATGAATTCAACAAATTTTGAAGTTTTCGGATGTAACCGTCTTTTCCGAGCTCCCTTCTTTCGGTGTCATCGGTACACATATGACTTCATTCGAAATTAGCAAATCTCCGACAAATTATTTTCAACAGAGAAAAGTTTCCATAACAATTTTCAAGCCTAATGCTAAGTTTGAAAGATAGTTTTTTGCCCATCGAAAAGCAACGTTTAAAGGTCTTTTCCATTGACATGAAAATAACAGGAGCGGCGCCAATTAAAATTTTTGTAACTCGTAGACAAACAAGCACAATAACGTTAAATTATGAAAGGCATAGTACGGTTTATTCTAGAGATGACAGCTATTTGTCAGGTTCGGAATGCGGATCGTTGTGTTAATTTAACAAATAATCGTTGTGGACAAGAGAAGATAATGCGAAACATAATAAAATACAAAAATTATATTCGATTTGAACTGAATCTTGCAAACTCGATAACCATACAAATATTTAGTTGGACGATAAATCAAAGCTGCATTGAAAGAACTGTGTCTAAAATGTATAACCAATTGATTTTTTAAATACACTCATTATTCCAACACTATCTCGTCGCTTTCAAAGCAATCCACAAATACGAATATTTTAACAATTTGGCCCGGGGGATGGAGTTCTTAGTGCGCCACATCGCATAATCGAAGAAATTAATTAACGTCAGCTTAATTTTTGAACGGTTTCGGTCCTAACTCACCTTTTACACGATATTAAATCGACTGATCGGTTTTTTCCGGGTGGTATTTCTGATACTCTGTATAACCCGGCAAATTTAACATAAATAATGGTCTTGGTCTTTTTGATTACAGTATTCATCCCCTGAGTGATACGTCGCACTAAGAAAAAACAAAATTTTTTTTCCATTTATGAGAGTGACAAACAAAATTTTTAAGTCACAATTGTCACTACAATAAGGGGACAGTGGACATCACTAAATATTGTAACAACTTTAGGAGGTATAAGCTGATAAACTTACTTTTAATAAAAATAATAATAAAATTAAGAATTTATACATAATTAAATTATAAAAAAATAAATTATTAATTAAAAGTATCTTTTGCACTCATTATTATCATGCAAATTAATTTTCCAAATAAGCAACATAATAAGATATAAGTTATAATTTTTTTAAATTAATTTATTTAAAAAAGAATTTATTCTGTTTTTTTTTTTACTTAATTTCCCTCTAAATTTAAATACAAAAATTAAAAACTTGTTTGCACTAAAGTTTCTACTTAAATGTTCACATTTCAAAATTAAAATTCAGTTATTTGTACACATTTAATAATGATAAACAAAAAGTACTAATAATAATAAAAAAACAATCGTACAACAATTACTATACAACGACAATAACATCAATTATTATGACTACAACTACCACCATCACAATTACCAACTAACTCATCCACTTTACATGATTAAATAGGAAGGTATTGAAGTAAGTACAAATACTAAAACAAGTTAACAAACAGTAACTACAACATTCGTATTTGTTTGCATAACATTGGCAAAAAAAAAAAAAAAAAAAACATGTAAAAATTTTTTCAATGTTTTTCGGTTTTAAATATTTTTCGTACTTAAAGTTGTTAATAATGTTTTTTAAAGTAAAACTAAAGTTCTTTATATAATATTTGTTATCCTTCTTTTTTCTTTGGATTGACACTGAACATATACTATAATATACAAAATCACGAAAGAAAAAACTTTAAAATTTAATAAGCCTTTAAAGCTTGGAAAAAGCTTGCCTCTATGACTTTATATTCGTATGCTATTTTTGTTTTCTTCTTTCATGTGTTTTTCGAAAAACTTTTCTATAGAGAGTTAATGTGCATGAAGTTTTCTGTTCTTCTCTATATACATTAAAAAGTTTTAGTGAATATATTGCTATTTTGTTTTTTTTTTCATTTAATTTGAAGCTCGCCACCTAAGACTAATAAGAGAATATTAACTTTGTCTTTCAGTTTATAGTCGTATCAAAAAGTATAAATTGCAGTATTTTTCTTCTCCTTCCCCATCAAAAAAAAATCAAACTTCAGAATGCTCTCGAGATTATTGTTATAGGACGATAAGTTGGTCCAATCGTGTCTTCCGCTTTTATCAGCCTTTACAAGAGAAAAGGATACCGCTGCTAAATTATTTCTACCTTTTATTAATAGATTCTCAAGTAATTTAGTTATGTCTGCCTGTTCAGTCATTGTTGATATTTCCTTGAAAAAAAAATTTCATGAAGTTCTAAGTTGCTTTAGCAATATCCATCCGCATATCCAGTGGTGGAGTTCTAAAAAAAAAAGATATTTATATATTAATTATATATAAATACAAAGAAATTTGTGCTACCGTTCGTCCGTCAATTCATTATATTTTAAAAAGGAATCCCCTCCGCACGTCCAGTGATCAAATTCTAAAAGGAAAAATGTATTAGAAACTTGTATATCCGTTCTATATATCTAAATGGTTTTAGCAATAAACGTTCGGACTGTGTTTCTTAACTGAAAAGTTTTTCAGAAGTTAGTATGCCTGATCATCTGTCCGTCCATTCTTTCCATTCGAACATGAAGTATACATCGAATGCTCTATTTGAATTTTATAGTTTCGACGGGTCTTTGAGTTGATTTAAGAATGTTTCTAAGAAGAATTGTGCAATAGAACTTTCATAATTTATGGCTTACATTAGTCATCAATCTAAGATAAATGATATGTTATGCCTAATAACACGTTCCATATAAATTTGAAAATGAGCACCATTTGTACTTTCATGTATGTTTGTTGGTTTAAGGTGGTGGGTAACCAAGACTCGTCACAAAGGCGAGCGTGGCTTTTGTTTTTGCATTTTTCTTTCAGCAAAATGGTTGAAAATGTGTAGTTAATATTAACGCGATCAAAATGAATTTACTTAGAATTCATAGTAAGCTAATAAATCGACATTGGCCTTAATTCAAAGAAAACTCCATGTAAATTAAATTAAATAAAATATTAAAAAGGAACGAAAATTGAAAATGATGCTGCACTTCAATGAGTGGAAAATTTCCCTAACTTAACCTGATACGAAACACTTCTAAACGGATTGAATGCCTTGAGTTTGAAAATAAAAAAAGGGGCTAAAAATATTTTCTTTAATGAGAATTTGACTCCTCTAAAGCTTAGAAATGAAACTTAAATTGCTCTTTATCAACATGCTATATATTTCTTCAGCAAAGGTTAGAAATAATTTATAAGCAGATTACCTAAGCAAACCTAAGGAAATTGTGCACTATGATGAGAGCTAAATTGATCGTTGCGCTGTGCTACAGCATGGTTTCAATTCTACTATATAATCATGGGAGAATGCAAAAGATTCACTAACTTACCTAACTGTTTTATAAACCCTGATAATCCAAAATTTTGTGCTGATGAAGGGCACATAAAAAATTTCCTATTAAAAACCCCTTACTAAAGTTCGTTGCCAATAAGAACAATATTGCGCATTGTTCATCTTGTTGATGCGTTCGTTTTGTCTGTAGACTTACTCAAACCATGTCATGATGTTATACACTTCTTATAGGAATTTTTCGGCTTCTTTTAAACCTGCAACTGTTCCAAGCTACGCCCGAAAAGCCATACCATCCATCCATAATCATAAATAACTAAATCTGTAATTGCTTTGCCAAAATCTATAGATTAAGGGGTATTACCTTATTTTCCTTTCCTCTTTTTTCAATATTTCCATTTTCTCTTATCATGCGTTAAATATTTGAAAACGACAATCAAAAGATTTTATCCTCAAAGGTATGTTTTTTGTATTTCTCGAAAAGTTCACTTTTCGGGCGAAGCCAATGCATAGAGTCTTAAAAACTCATCATGTTTTTTGATCTGACCGTATTTTTATATTTTTTTCGTTTGATTTACTTGGAGTTTCGTAGTAACACTCTCCAGTGGAACGATTAAAATTTATTTGATTTGTTGACTTTAAACAATTTTTGCTAAAGTTTTTCAAAAAAAAATGTTCTGTATCTCACAAAATATTGAAATACGTATTTCACTAACATCTAAAGTTTTATTTTGGCTAGAAACTGGAGTAAGAGTCTTCCTCAGAAGAAGAATCGGTTTTTTTCGAATGTCGTTTTTAAAAAACAATTTCAAAAATCTTTTTAAGCACCTCAACTAATATACAAATGCCTAAAAATGACCCGTTCGATTACATCGATTCATCATAGATGAACAAATTTGAGAAAATAACGCCTTATTCGAGTTGACAAGGCTGCATTACTTCTTAAGCGAAGTTGATTTAGACTTAAAAATGGGTTCTTGTCATTTCGAATAGTTACTGACCCACTTAACTGCTACTTTGTGAAAGATCTTGAACCAGGCACATTAAACTTCAAGTGTGAGTAAAAAGTTTGAAAATTGAAAGAAGCGATAATCGATTAGTTTATGACATCTCACGCCGTAAAACATTATATTGGTAGCTTATAGGATTTCTTAAGGTCTTTTCCTTGTTTTTTTTTTTTTTGAACTTCAAAGAGATTTAAATCGATATGTTGATCCAAATTTTTCCGTAAAATATTGTATGAAAGCGTTTACTGTTAGGTGCGGTATTTATTAAGACTCATTTTAAATGTAGAAAAAAACAAGCTTGCTCGTTAAGGCCGGACAAAGCCGATTATTGAATAATCTATACCAGTTCGCTTAAAACAATTTACTATTTATTTTCATGATGAATCCGTGATGCGTGTTAAAAACGTGAGCGTTCATAGTTAAAATTTAACAAAACGAATTCGCTTAGTTTCATCTATTTTCGCGATAACATACTAATAATTAAAGTTCTTTGCTGACTTTTTACAAGAATGCAATGGAATGGAATGCAATGTAAAAAGTAGACTCACGTGGCCCAAATCTAGGACGGTTAATCGGCACATCAAATTAAATTCAATTTTTTAATCATAATTTTTTTAGTTTTCGAAGAGGTGCTTATAAGGAAAGGGGTTAAAAAATTCACCCATCAGACCCAAATTTTTCACATCAACTTTGCGTGACAAGAGGCTACTAATCAGCGGTCTTTGTTGAGAAATTTCGGAAGTTTTTTTCATAGAACAACTAGTACAAATTAAAGTATCAAATGTGTCTTAGACCGAAACTCGCCAGTGTGCGTCAGGGAATTGCGAAAAAATATCCAAAAAAGTGCGTTGTGGAGGTTGAACATAAAACTATATAGATAGATACCAGCGAAACTGGCGGACATATAAACAGGCTAACGAGGCGACGGACAGACGCACAAGCATAAAGGCGGGGAGACGGATTGATCGATAGACAGAGAGACAGACGAAGGGACATAAAGACGGCCAGCCAGACAGACTATATATCTGCATAATAAACAACGAGCCCCTCTTAGAAGCTTTCAGATATTACAAACAAGCCCATAAACTTCATACGCCCTTTGTCGCAAAAGGTGTGGGATGACGAATGAATACGTTCCGTTAAAGAATGTTTGAGCAAACTTTCTTAGATCCGTTGGAATGATGGAAGAGGTAAATGAAGATACTGGCAAACCGACTTTCAGTTTCAACAAATCTATTTTACTTACAAAACTTGCGATTATTAAAAACGCGATGAGTAATTTAATACATTCCAAAATTTCTTTATCGTTGGCGTACTAAAATAAAATTTATTAACAATGTATAAAAGGCTAATGGTGGTGACGTTCACGCAGAGACAATTTGGCGCAAATATTTTTTGTATAAAGTTTATATTTTATCTGAGCATATACTTGCTTCTTAGTCACATTCACTACAATTTCCTTGCTTTAAAATCGCACGTAAATACGTGCAATCGATGTAAATGTATGCATAAAGCTAACGGTAAACGATGATGTTGGGACTAAAGAATGACATATGCTCTTAATGTCTACGTGCAAAATGCAATTTGTAAAGTTGACGTGGGTCGGTTAATATGCATGAAAAGCAATAGAGGAGCGTTGTAAAATCCAATAAATTACGTAATTTGGAAATTATGATATGGAAATAAATAATGTTGATTTAACGCATTGTTCCTATGTGTATGCCGCCCTTTCTTCCTCTTTTTCTCTCTCTTCGTCCCGATAGACTTTAAACAAATTGTAAAAAATCAAAATATAAATATGTTCTTATTTTAATTTCCTTTTTTCATAACTGTCCTAAAATTAAGTTCAATTACTTTGCATAGAAAACTTTATATTAAAGGCTAGTTAATAAAGAATGAAAGAAGTAAAAAGTTTAATAACAACAACAGCAACAATACCATTGAAAATCTAAATTACTATACATTTTTAACTCTTTGTACAGTGTGCGTATGGGTGTGTGTATGTACGTGTGTATTCTTTTCTACTTTTTTTTGGTTTCAAGAAAAGACTTTATATGTCCATAATGTACAAAATAAATATAAAATATACTTCTAAAAATCAAAATATTAAATAATGTATTTACGTAACAGTAAGAATTCTACACCCACTATTTGTTATATACGCTTTCTTTTTTTCTACAACTTATGATAACATAAACTTTTTCCTGTAAATTGAATTTTGTTGATGATGATGTCGTTCATTTACATAAACACAGATTTATTTTTCCTCTTTTTCTACATTTTTTTTGCAAATATTTTTTTCAGGGCGCTGCTAAGCTGACAAAGGAAGATATTGAAAAAGTTTTCTCTCTTTATGATAGAGTAAGTTCTTCAACTTTTATTTTCGATTAATGATTTAAAAAAATGTTTCTTTAAAAAAAAATGAACTAAAGCAAAAAACGTATCAAAACCCAAGCAGATTAGATTCGATTTGGGTCAAATTCTCTTGTTACCTTTCAATAACTACCCAATAATTTACTTGAATGTATATTCGTGCGTTTGTGTGAACACAAAGTGAAAGAAAAGTACGAAGATGTGTTTATATTTTCTTCATAGGAAAAGATCGTAATCATCTTACATTCTATAAAAAATTACAATTTGCATTCAAAAGTATGCAACTCAATTTCTTTATTTCATTTATTCTTTATTACTATTATTATTATAAATTTAGCCAGAGAATAAATTCTAAGACTAAAGTTTTAAAGCGCTAGCATCTAAGCCTTTCGGCTCTATTAAAAACTCTACCGCACTTGAGATTTGAACCCACGACAATTGATTTGAAAGTCGAGATTCTTGCCTACTTAGCCAATCAGGCGGATAAATTTATTCTTTATAAGCAACACTTACGGCGTGGGAGAAGATTTACCACCTCAAATACTTAAAAAGGAAAAGTGATCGGAACAAAAATTTTTTTTTTTTAACTCATACTAGGAAATTTGGACTCAACCTGGCACTCCTTGTATTTATGTTATGTACCTTTAGGTGCTCTTAATTTATATTATTAATTTTTATTATTAAAATTTCTTTGAACAATTCTATTTGAAGAATGCTTGAACTGTCCAAACTTTCCAACGAACTTCGTAAGTTGAGGTGGAGGATTTTAACAGTGAACCGTGTATATGCCAAAAACGAAGATATCCATGTGGTATATAACATCATTGTAGAGCTGTCGATCACGGGTAGACATTTCAACAAAAAACAAATATCTTTGAAGATACATGAGTAATTGGTCATATTAAAAAATATCTCTGGCTGATGGGGTCATGTCTTCGTCATATCTTTTGCTTCCGTTAAAGTTGAAGTTAATCAATTAATCATTTTTTCTTTTTTGGAGTTTTGAATAGTGAATAGCAAGTTCGACAGTAAAGTCAACATACCTGAATTCAATTCTTACTGTGACAGACTATACGTTCAAAAAAAAGGCGAAGGAACGAAAAAAGATAAGGGGCTTAGCAGTTGTTGTGCCTAATCGATAAGTATTATGCCTCCGCAGCTATTGTGCAATAATCGATTGGTAAAGGCCACAAACTTTTCCTGTTTTCCCGCTTCCTTCTCTCTTACCATCATTGCGTTTGTATGGGTGCAGCAAAAACTCCCTGAGTGAATTCCAATTTTTTCCAGTTCTTTTTCCCTTACTATTACCTGTGCCATGCCTGAAAATCACTACGAAATCACTATAGGACTTTAGCACAAATTCAAACTACAAATTTATCTGCAAAAGATATTCAATCTCAGAACACTAAATCTAGCTGAACGTTCAGGGTTCATTTTTATGCTCCTATTTGCATTTTTTTTGTTTTACAGAATAATTTTTCACATAGAATGCATTTTCAAAATCATTTAAAATTTTGTTGAAAATTGTATAAAACAAAATTTCCACTTAGTTTAGCCTTTCTATCTATACATCTGTTTGTTTCAAAATTAAAGACAGATTTTAGACCAGCAAAATTCCATAATTAAAACTCCAGGAGGAGTTGAGGTGGATCCACCTTCTATTATATTGATCGATTTGGAATCAATCTCAAATTCAATCTAAACGTGTCTGTTCGTCTGTCCACCTGGTTTTCTCATGTTCAACCTATATATCACAATTTCTTCCATATTTAAATGATATTTCGTAACCTAAAAACGGTTCGGTTGTAAATACTTTTTCGTATTCCAATTCTTTCTTACTACCGATATAACGCCTTATTTTAAAAAGTCATTACATGAATATCTCTAAGGTCGCGTAGGACGCTGAATTGGGCAGTGGCCCACTACGACGTTTTTGAGATTTTACGTTTATTATATGTAAAAATATACAATAGACCAATAAAGGAACACTCTTAACTTATATAATGTCGGTTGTCGGTTGACAGATCAAAATATGAAAATTTGTTTAAAAAAAATTTTGAAATATGTCAACCAGAAGTGAATCAAATTACTCAGCTGCTTTATTTATTGAATTTACAAGTTCATAATAAAACAAAGTTTTTTGATAAATATTTCACAATTTTTGTAGGACAATAGCGGTACTATCGAAAATGAAGAATTGAAAGGCTTCCTTAAGGATTTATTGGAACTAGTTAAAAAGGTAAGTAATATTATTCAATGCAAGCGCAACAAGTTGTTTACTTCAAATTAAAAACAAATCTTATGTTACGTGCTTTGTACTTGCATTACCTGAAACGTAATGTTACAAAAAACAAGCTACTTTAATGACACTGTCTATAGGAAAAAACAAAATCCGTTTTTTTAACTCAGCTTTAAATATATATCTAACAGCAACAGGTTACATTGATCGTTTCAAATTTAGATTGTCATACTCGTGCAGACGAAGCACTTTTTGCATCAAAGTTCATTTGGAAATTTTAATACATGGTATGAAATATGCCAAGAAATGAAACCTTTACCAGCAATGCCTGATCAGACTAAACAAAGAAAATTTTGTAGAGAAAACCAGGGCGAAAAACCCTACCGTGATTTCTATAAAAATTTATTTATTTAAACTTCCCAAAGTCTTTGGCATCTCTGCATCCGCGTTGTAATCGCGTTGTAATTCTTAGCAAGTAATATTTCAATTTCTTACTATATCTCTTAGCTTTTTTGCTTTTTTCGAGTCTAAAGTATAAAAATCTTTAAAAGAAAGAGAGAAGAAAGAGAATAAAGTGTGTAATCTAAATTATATGAAATATATTAATCTTTTACCTGAAATTCAATTTAGTTTGGGCAATCTGTTTTTACCGTTTTTTGCTTTCGCTCTATATTTACAGTGTCAACGAAGATGAGAAGTTCCGCTTCATTTGTTGACAATTTTTGTATCGTAGAATCTTTTAGTTGTTTGTTTCTTTCCTTTTTTTATTCATAATCTCCTTCCTTCTGGACACTGGACATGGATTGTTTATTTACACCATGTCGTGTGAAAACAGGCCCAGAATTTGAACGATTCATCTCGCCCTTCCTCTGCGAATGTTTTTGTCATGCAAAGTGTGCTGGTATTAATGGCCGTGTTGCAGCTGCAGTCATGGATTCCTCTACAAAATTACGATAGTGATGTCCTCACTGTAGGAAGTGGGACATTGATTTCTATAAATTCTTCACGGAAACGAGAAATAGTTTCTCCTTTTTGAGCAAAAATCTTGGCTGCTTGTGTCATAAGTTTGAAAAAATGAATGAGTGTCGTTTTATTTAGCACTCATCTTCTTCCTCAGCTGGTAGAGTTACAACTCGTAGTGGTGCGTCACCTCCGAGTTCCCTCATTCTCCCATTGATTCAAGTCAGCGCTTCCACAATGTGTACAATAAACGTTAGCGTTTCTGCTTTTATTAAGTCGGTCGTTAGTAAAAAAGTTACAAATAAGCCGGGAACTCCTTCTGGTTTAAGCTGAAGAGGCAAGGGTATCGCCTCTCCGTGGCGTCACTCACTCTACTCAGGCGTTATCGCCTAAAATTAATAAAGAAAATAATAAATCCACCTCTCCCCTGGGTGTTTGAGTGTGAATAATGGCCACCATTTTGAGCAGGCCGCTCAAGTTGCTTGTGCAAGTATGGCTACCCCTTCTATATTCTCCCCAATGCAAAACCCCCCTCCTATGTTCCCTCCCGTTCCCAGTAGATATGACATTTGCTTGACGGCAGTTCCCAGAAAGGCAATATTTGTGTCAAGACTGGCACCTGATACACCTCTGGATAACATAAAAAGTTATCTAGCGGCGAAAGTCCCATCAGTCTAGAGCATTCTCGTCTTTTGAAGTACTATTTCCGACTGAGAACATAGAAATTGGTTAAATAAACCATTGCGGCCAGTTGGATCCTTAATTAACGAATTTATACCTCGCGATCGATCTACTATCGCCGTAGCCTTTTCTCCCTCAAAAAATTAAATGTTTCTTCAGGCTCATTAACTCTCATTTATCAAAATGTTAGGGGTCTAAATTCGATTATTTGTCCTACTTTCCTAAATTCACTCAGCACGGAGTTTTCTTGCTTGGCCATCACTGAGACTTGGTTAAAGCCTGCGGTTTTTAAAAGAGACCGATTAAATCGCATTGTTGGTGGCGCTTTAATTGCTATACCTTTGGTAATCCCGTCCTATTCATTTGAATTTCCTACAACTCCGACATTGAATTTATTGCTATTCGAGCGAAAATTCCCAATAAACAGCTGTATGTAACCTGCTCCTACATTCCCCTAAATTCGGATATTTGCATATTTAAGAAAGAGGCTGCCCTCATTTGTGAAGTGGCGAAGCAGTGTAAACCTACCCACATAGTCATAGCGTTGGGTGACCTCAATTTGCGTCAAGTTACTTGGTGTTATAGTGATAATTCTGGCTGTTGGATTCCTACTTCAACACCTAATAGAGTTGTTTAGTTTTCTAACGAATTATTTGATTATAAGTTAGTTCAATAGAACCGATCAAGCAGTCCCGACCTCGAAGCAGGTGCACCCCGTGGTTTAATAAGACAATTAAATATTACAGAATAGAAAAATCAAGCTTTTCAAAAAATTTTCGAAAAATGGCTCTGCTTGCGACTATTTCGCTTATTCATCTGCAAGGCGTAGATTTAATTTCCTCAATCATCAATATTATTGCAGAAACCTTCAGTTTATAAAATCCTCATTGTTTGCTAATCCTGAATACTTTTTAAGTTTGTTAACTCTAAAAGAAAAATCTCCATAAATCTCTCGCATGTCTCTTTCAATGGCTCTGGGTGCTCGAAAGATTTTGAAACCTCAAATCTCTTCGCTGAATACTTCCAACGAAATTGTTCAACCGCTACTTCCGATTTATCAGCAAACTACCCTTATCCGTTAACTAATTCGTTTTCAATTCCTAATTTGTTGATTTGGTCGGTTGCCAAGCTTGTTTGGTCGGTTGCCAAGCATGTTTACAATGGTTTAGAGGTTCACTTGTAAGCTTGATCTGTTCCTGTTGTGGGCGGACTTCTGTGCTAGCTGTGTACATGCTTTTTTTCTTTCTTATTTATTTATGCATGATTATTATTTTAAGTTACTTTGTTTTTATTACTCTTTTTTCACATGTTTCTATATATTGTATGCTAGCTTTTAAAATAATTAGTACAAGATTTACTATTAAGATTTACTTGAATTCTACTGTTAATTTGGCTTAAATAAGTAAAATAAATAAAGAAAATAACATAAATAAATCAATCAAATTTGAGTTTATAAGGTAACATACTTGGTATACTTATTGATTTTATAAAAGTTTCAATACACTTTTCTAATGAAAGAAAATATATGAATGTATGAATTGATTTGACTCTGTCTCAGTGCTTTTCTCTCTTTCTCTGTCAGTGTGTCTAAAATTAGTTTATCATTCCTATGCAAGATTATTCAGGTAAACTTACTTTTGTGCAGTACAGAAACTTAAGAGATAGTTACAACAAACCATTTTTCGCAATATATTAGCAAACATTATTGTATACGGTGTGGAGGGACCGCATAGATAATATGTCAAAGCTTTATGAAATATCTAGAAAATTCTTTCCATACAAGACAAGGAACAAGGTTGCGAATGCAAGTATTTTAATAAATAATAATTTATCTCCTGAACCTTAAAGATATTTTGGAAACCTACATAATTTAATCCCATTCGTCGTAGTCCAATCACTAATTATTCCTGTACAGCTACCTCTTCTTCTCTCTGTTTTCATACACCGTATAGAAAAAATTGCACGAAAGAAATCGCAGAAATAAAATAGGTGGCATAGAAACCAATCGCGCAAACGAAATAAGTCGCATAAAGCAAATCGCATAAGCAAATTAAGTCTCATAAAATCAACCGCACAAATAAAATAAGTCGCATAAAAAATACCACACAAATCCAAGTTTAACTGTACATAATCTGCGTACTACATTGGAGAATATTACGGTTATGTTTTTATTTCCTCTCCTGCTTCTTTTTCCCGTTTTTTCTATTTTCTTTATATTTATACTTAGGATGACTATGACGCCCAAGATTTAAAAGCTTTCGAAGAGACGATTTTACGTGGTGTCGGTTACGATAAGGATGGTAAAATTTCACGTAAAGAATTAACCATGATATTGCTGACTTTGGCTAAGATGCCACCAGAAGATGAGCAGTAAAAAAGAGACAAAAAACAAAAAAAAAGAAACTATTCGTAACAAATGGAGCAAAGCTATAACCTTTAATTTTAATTTAAGTACATTTCTCAAAAACAAAACCAAATAATACACTTTATAAAAACTAAATTAAAAAAGTAAAATCAAAGTTTGAAAAGTTTTTGTGTGAAAAACAAACGCAAAACCAAAAGAATAAAATAATGATTTAATGTTTTCTAAAAAACTCAAATCCCAACGCCCAAGTTTTTGAAAACAATTTAGTTTTTTAGTTGTAAAATTATATATATAGTTACGAAACTGGGCTTTACGCTTTCAAGCCTCGACTTCAGAATTGATTATCAAAAATATTATTGTTTAGAATTTAGTACGTACTACGTAGGCTGCTTATACCCATGTTGGGCAATCTGATGAGTAAACATTCAATTTTTACTAAACGACAAAACATTAATGTGAGCCTAAAGTGTTAAATTTGGTTTATTAATAACTTCGCAACATTGGTTTTTTTCATGATCAGCCACAGGTAACGGCAACATAAATCCATCTGTGTTGGTCTGTTTGCTATACTCTACATGGAATTCCGACAGTTAAACACCAAAGCAAAGAAAGACTCTTAAAAAAGTGAAATATCTCAAAAATGGTGATCTGCGTACGTCAGAGACAAGAAAACAACTCGATAATAAATGACTCGATAATAAAAGCTCGATATATCTGAAATCCTTCTCGATGTTGCATACTTTTATTGCATACATTAATATGCGTTTTTACTGCAATTGCTGTAGGGCATAAAAATATAAAATACACTGAAGCGTTTTTATTAATGAAGTAATAAAGCAAAGGCAACATCGCCTTGAATATTGAGTGTAAAAAAAAGAGAATTTCATATTTTCCCTGAGGGTGGTGGGTATCGAAGTTCGCCTTAAGGCGTATATAGATTTGTGATTTAATAATTATTACACAACCAAATATAATAAAACGATAGCATAAAGTAAGTTTTAAAATAAACATCGATTTTATTTATATTTTGAGAAAGAAAATATTTTGTATTATTGTTATTATTATAGTCGTAATTGAATAAGTAGATAAATGTTTTTTAATTATATTAAAATACAATAAAAAAAAAATGATACGAAAAAATTTATGAAAATTAATGATTTAACGAAAAAGCGAAGATGGCAACTTTAATAAATTTACGCAATTATCACATTAATTCAATTCAGTTTGGCCTCTGTCTGAGCATGTACATATAAATATACGTATAAATATATATATATATGTTTCCTTGTACAATTTAACTACCAATCGATCAATTGCACTTGAGATTTAATAAATAGAAAAAAAGCAGAAAGAATTCCTAGAAAAATGTAACAAATTCAAGTGAAAGGAACGATAAAATAATAGCGATAACGATAATTAGTTACTGAAGGTGGAACATTAAAGGTCAAATTTACGAATTAATTTAAAGTGTTTAATTTTTCTCTTAACGAATATGTAGATATTTCTACCAACAGATAATAGAAACAGAAAAGATGAAGGGAACTTTATTCATCTTAAAGCTGATTTTAAGGATATATCTATCAATTGAAATTGCAGAAGGTCCTGCAATCCTCACGTAGTTTTTTATAAAGGAAGATAAATAATTTAATTATACCACATCCGTCTGGCAAAGGACCTCGACTAATAACACAAAAGAAAGAATTTTCAATCGTCCATAACTTTTAGATGCTACCGCTTTAAAAGTTTAGTCTTAGAATTTATTTCTCTGATTTAATTAGTAATAGTAATAATAATACTACTATGGATAGAGAGGTGATTTCATTTAATATTGTCTAGCTACTATCGAAAGACAGTTAATGGCCATTGACGGAGTGGTGCCTTCCCCAAACACGGAAATTGATTTTCTATAATTTTTTAAGCAAAATCCTGGTAAGAGATCTTCTAAGGTTCTTCGTTTGTTGAAACACTATTGACTTTAGCTAGTTAAAAGGAAAGAAGTCTACAAATGTTAAGTTGAATGAACGATGTAGACTTTCGAAGAGACGGTTCCCACAGGTTAGATTCTTGCCGAATCTCCCTCCCCTTAACTCTATTCTTCTTTTGCTTGGTCATAATTGAAGCAAAATCATTGAATATCTTTCAAAAGTACTTCTCAACTTAGTCTCACTTCATAAAAGCAGCGACTAACGATAATAAAGACGTTTATGGGCAACCTCATCAACAAAGTTAACTTCATGAGGAACATAAAAGTAGGGCCGAGAATGTTGCTTTAGACTGGACGGCAGCATGCGGTGAGAGCATTCGGCGTTTGGCAGACTACAATCTTTCCGTTTTATGACGCCGCTTAAGATTTATTTATAGCTTGAGTTCACTTTCCAATTTATTAGGCCGTATATACTTTAAACGAACATGATCCTCTGTCAAAAGAGGCTTACGATTTTAGCAACATTTCGCGTATGACAGTTTTCTTAATTACATTTATTATTCTAATCGTGGATACATAGTATTCAATACGATGAAGCCATCATATTACCGTTATTCGACAATACTAGTTACTTCAGCCATGTGCTCGCTAGCAAACGAAGGAAGAAATCAAAGAGCTTTCTTCGTTTTCTCTCAATAATGCCTGACAGTTATCTCGAATATCGTGTTTTAATACGACATACCAACTTCTTCCGAAAAACACTAATCGGGAAGGATCATGTTGGCCAAAGGCCCCTAGAACTTACTGCTACTTACTGTCATACACACTTGGGCACCATTTCATAAAATTTTGTCATCTATCATAAAAAAATTGCTTCTCTCCTAAAGTGATTTGAATATGTCAATAGCTTTGCCATGAACGTGCTCGGCTGGGGTCTTATTAAGTGATGTGATTTTCAACGTTTTAAATTTATATTTAACATAATCTTAAAGTGTTTCAATGTAATGAGATGCAAATCGAGTGGTAGGTATAGAAAAAAAACAACCTATGTATAAACAATGACTCATAGCTGAAAATAATCACTTTTTGTTTTTAATTATATGCCATTAAAATTTTATTAACGTTAATTGTTTGAAATCAATGCCAAAAAAAAGAAAAAATAATTTTTTTTTAGGAAAGTAAAAACTTCAACTATTGAAGATCTATTAAGAAGAAAAATATTTAAATCAATGCTAAACTACATTTAAACTATATATGTAAGAAGAACAGCAACAAGGCCAAATATTAGTGGTTTATAAATCTATGAGAAAATTTATGCTCCTAAAAAAAGACGAAGAAAAAAAATCTAAAAAATTAAAAAAACTTGGAAGCTGTTTAAAAAAAAATATGTGTATATACATATATATATAATAATTTATACTGTCTTAACTAAGCGGTGCTAAAAATTTTTTTGTTTACTAATTCATTTGAAAAATACTAATCTTTAATTATTTTGTCTTTATTGTTAATGTATTCCACGAAAAAAAATCTGTGCTACTATACTACTATAGCATGTTCCCTAAATCCTACTCAAAATCATATCAAAGCTTTAGAACAAAAAAAATATTAAATAAATAAAAAATAGATTTCTGCTCCTCCAAATTGAAAATAAAGGAAAGAAAGGAAGAAAAGTATAATAATAATTATACCAAGAATAAACGTTTAATATGAAAACTTATTCCTGATACGAGTTTGAATGGTTGTAATTATAAATCGAAGGACACAATGAATAAAAGTTAATATAAAAGTCATATGATAATAAGAACTACAAGTATCGCTTATTAAAAGATTAAATCAAGTAAGTATAAGGAGGGTTAGTAAGAAAAGACAATGCAAGATATAGCCTAATGCATATCAACGCAAATATGAACCCGTAGTTCTTTTATAGAAAATACACGTCTGTTGTCGGATGAAATGGTAGAACATATTTTTCCATATTTTATTAGGGCGCTCCACAGCTTGCTATAATCTTTTCACTCTTCTGACAATTCATGCCTTTAAAAGTCTTCCTCTTCCATTGCGAACCGTTCATTGAGTCGTTTTTTTCACATCTACGCATGACGTAAAGGTTCGCTTAACAAACCCGTGACCCATTGATGTAAGCAGGTGGTAATCGAAAAGACTTTGGCCAGGTGAGTAAACTCTGGGGGCTATCAGTTCCCCGTTGAGCACTTCCAATTTATCGCGAGCTGTTCATCCTGTCTTTTTTTTTCATTTTTCATACAAACTAGAGGTTTGCTTAATAAGTGCGTGACCCGTCGATGCAAACAGGGGGTAATTGGAAGGACTTAAATAGAATCTGATGCTTATTAGTGACTAAACAGAATGTCACCAGTTGAGGGCTCCCAACATTTCGCGAACCGGTTTTTTAATGGATCGATGGATGTTTAATCGTGTACTTTTATTGCTTTTTTTGATATTCTCGCTGCTTTTTACGCAACGAAGAGGGTTTGGTATTAAACGTTTCACCGTTTGCAATAGCGATCCAATCTTGCGTTCAATGTGCATGGTACCTCTGAATTTCTCTATAAATTTTTTGCGCCTCGGATTCCAATAACGATGCAAGAAAAGAACTTCTTTTCGTTCTGCTTAGCAATTGTTGTAGATGAATGCTTTCTTTTGGGATTAAATTCGACTCGTTCAACGCTATTACAAATTACGTATGCCGTTGAATGAAACTAGGACTTTTATGAGTTGCAATGTTTCTATTAAACGCCAACAAGGAAATATAATGCAATGTACATGCCAATTGCGGTTTCCTATTTACATAACTGGTATTACCACGACAAAAAAAAAAATAATTGGAGCTCTTTTCAATACAATATAAAATAAAAAGGTGGTCCAAAGAGCTTGATGATCCCTACAAAAGGCTGTACATGTGTTTGGTTAGACCCATACTCGTTGTGTGGTCTCCTTCATATAGGCGCTGCGTAGATTCAATTCAATCTGTTCAAAAGCAATTCTTGCTGTTTGCCCTTAGAAATTTGGGTTGGGATCCGATTGCCTCTCTTCCTCCGTATGAAAATAGGTTGCTTCTGCTGTCCCTACCGTCTCTTGAGAAACGTAGATTTGTTCTTGGCGTTTCCTTTCTAATTAAAGGAATAAATGGTGCTATTGACTCGCCTTCATTACTTGGTGAAATAAGCTTTAATGTCCCTAACCGCTTCTCTAGGCACTTTATCTTGGTTAAGCTTAATCAGTGTAAATTTAATTATGAGCTGTTCAATCCGCTCAGAGTCGTTTGCAAGAACCACTTATTCTCGTTATCGGACTCTTTAAAGTCCATTAAAGCAACATTGCTTAATACGCGCGATTTACCCATGTCGTATTTAAACTAGCTTTTATCCTTAAAAAGTCGTTACGTTTCGAAAGTGAATTATTGTCAATTTATTATCGGTTGCCAGGCTTATGCATGTTTGCGATGGCTTAGGGGTTCATTTGCAGTTTGGTCCTGCACCGGTTGTAAGTGTGCTCCTATGCTGATAGTGTACATGCTTTTTTTCTTTTTTTTTTCTTCTTATTTGTTTTATTATGCTTATACTCAATTTTATTGTTAATTAATATTAGTTTTGCATTAAGAGCCTATTCAACTCGACTGTTATTTGTTTAGTTGAGTTTCTAGTATAAGTGGAATAAAATAAATAAATAAACTAAAAAAATCTTATTTCGAAAATAGTTTAAAGTCATTTCCTTCCTTTGAAGTCAACTTCAAAGCATTAATTGACTTTATCATAGAGCGAAAAGAATGTCACTCGAACTTAATGAAAGCATTAAGACTTCCCGGTCAAGCTTTTTCAATTTGTGGAGAGTCAACTGCGATGTTTAACCGTCTTATTTATTGATATTATATAATGAAATTAATCCTTAGGACAAATTGACGCAAGTTATAATCCACAAATCGCGTTCAGTGCTATCACTTTGCCATGGTCTTTGCATGTAACTACGCTTTTCCCTTACCTTTTATTGTAACAAATTCGCTCAAGGTAGTCCACTTATGTGATAAAGTGATCGTAGTTAGACAAATAACTAATGGTTTGCAGATATAAAAAATAAAGGCTTGAAAACAAGGAAAGAAGATATTAATAAAGATAAAATGTTCAATGTAGGCAGATATTCAACTCAATTGAATTATTTTAAACTCCATATTGACCACCTTAATTCGCTGTCGAAGTTGAAGAAACGGTGAGCATTAACAAAACTGAATCGAAATGTACTGTCATCAAAACATATATTCAGCTGGTGTTCGCCTTTTTATTCAAGAACGCGCCCATTTTTTTGAGGAGTTCTTGCGTAGGTAGTCACGCAATGGCCAGTTGTCGTGCGGTATGGAGTTTATATTCCGACAGAAAGATGGATAAAATGCACAGTTGACGATGAGTAATACGCATACTTACTTATGTGTACATGTGTTGTAAATTGACCTTTGTATCGCGATTTTCGCAGCCCTGTGAATCTCATGCTGATCAAGAATGTAGACATTGTGAGGTCTCGGACAGCTTTAAAAGTTAGAAAACAGCATAACATGTTTATCGTAACCCTATCGTTTTTTGAATAGGGAACACAAAAAGCCTTGCAAAGGAATATGAAAACAGGATCCATCTGAAATAACCAAATTGAAATTCAGTCCTACGAATATTAATCATCAAACAAACGAATATCGTATGCCTGTATTTGTGCTTTACATTCGCTTATTGAAGATATTTACAAAGCGTTTCTGCGAATGTGTTTACAAGATCAGATATTGCAGGCATTTGTGGCGATGATGGTGTGCTTAAAAGTGTTTTGTAGTAAGCAAATTGCGTACCATTGAAAATAATGGGCAGGAAAAAGAAAGTAACCTCTCATCCATGGTGTCGCTAGCAGTTTTTGTTAATGAACGGTTATCATTACATTTGATGGAATTACTTGGGCGATCGAAAGTAACAACTATAATGTATGTAGATATGAATATGTAAATATGTACATGCACATACATATTTATATATATTGTGAGGAGCCAAAGTCGTCCTTAGTTTTGGCCTCACAGATTCTTCGTCTCGGAGGGGGGAGTGCCAGACTAGGATACGTTAGGAATTAGGATTAAGCGAGGGACTTGACGGAAGACGTGAGATAGGGGAGTCCCAGTCAGAAACAGATGTTTCTGATTGGGATATGGTAAGGCTGCCAAACGGCAACCATGACGGAGCCACAAAAGAGCTGGCTTCAAATAGTTTTTGTCGAGGGGCAGACTGGTTCAGTCGAGTAGGGTAACCAGAACAAAGGGGGATCCAAACGAAAGGTTAGTTAAGTCTAGGCTACGAGTTAGTTAAGTTTAGGCTAAGAGTAAGTTAAATTTAGGCAGTAGGGTAGTACGCTTGGAGCTGGCGAAGCGAATAGCATTATTGATGCTGATTGTAAGCAAAATTTAAAAATTAATAAATAAATTGAAAGCTTCTGAATTCTAAAACATTTGAAGAAAAACATCAAAAACACAAAATTTCTGTAGTAGTACGAGCCTGGTGCTGTTCAGCTTACCCCAGCACCAAGCAATGGGCAAAAATCCTTACAATATATATATAAAGGGTTTAAATATATATAAGATGTAGTATGTAGTATGTAAATAAAGCCAAGTCTTTCTTTATACGGTAGATACGTTCCTTAGAAAATCATTCAAAAAAACCACGTAAAACGTACATGCGATGTATGGTAAATTCGGGAATATATTACACAGCTTCAAAGAATCGAGTGAAATGAAAAAACTCTAAATATTTTCCCGAAAACCTGTGCAAAAAGAATACCAGTGAAATCCATATTATAATATTTAGTAATAAAAGAAAAACTATTCACTCATATTAGAATACAGGGAAAATTCGATTAATAAGAACAACATAAAAAGATTTAAATTTAAATTAGGTATAAAAATCAATTTCGCAACTATTCATTGTCACTTCTTAAAAAGCGTGCACGTGTATTACGTATTGGAATACCAACGAATGAACATCGACTTGTAGAACTCTTTCTATGATATTCGCGTCCAAGACCAAATCACTCGGAAACTCAACATTAGAATTTAAAATCAGTTTCTTTTGTCATTCGCGCTGATGGAAAAAAATCGTGTAAAAAATACATTTGTTCTTATTAGCAAAATCGTGTCCTTCAAAAATTGTTTACAAAAGTGTTGGATATATATTGCATTATTGTATTGCCGTCGTACGTACATAATCTTTTGGTGTTTGTAAACAAATCTTTGGATTTAATTTTCATCGTTAAACAAGGATGTTTTATAACGAAGCAATTCATGCGAATTATTAAAAAGGCCCGTGGTACACGCTAGATTTTGGCTCGTACGTTCACAAAGTTTTCGGTCAATATATTCTTGATCAGCCTGAAATTCTGAATTGATTTAGTCATGTCTGTCCGGCTGTGTGTCTGTGTGGTGTAATGTTGGTACTCCCCTGGTCGCAAAAATAAAGATGTCGACTTCAAATTTAGTAGACACATTAGAAGTTTTTGCATGCAGATTGGTGTTGGTCAAATTGGTCAAATTAGTCAATTGGCAGAGGGACGTAAGCTGAACATAACCCACTTTTTTTTAACAAACATTTTTGGAGTTTTACTCGTTACTCGAAAACGATTAAAAATAGAAAGCTGAAATTGTCCAAATTTACTTTACGTAATACTCTACTCTTTAGGCCAAAAAATGGAACAAATCGGTTATGCCCATAAAAAATTACGATTATTAAATTTTATTATTTCACTTTTTTGAGGTCTTATTTCTTATAATCATAAGACAAACAAGGTAGTATGTTTAAAACTATTTTGCACACTCCGCAAATGAAAATATATTGTCTGCATAAAAGTGGGTTCATTTTAAAATGAATATAGTAGAAACCGCGATTAATTTTTTCTTAATAATAACGGCGATATGGTTATCAAGTAAAAGAACTCGAATATAACTGTATTACTTGTTGTCAAAGATTGTTATTTTGATCTGTCTCACATACTTATTGGACAAAGATCTATCCAATCCTTTATTTTTCTGTCTGTGTGCGCGTCAGTGCTGAACATTCTCTCAGTCGCAAAAATTCAAATGATCATTTTAGTTTCGGTAGTTCCTGCATGCGGATGGGGCTTAGAAATGGGCCGAATCGGCAAAAGACACGCCTATTAATACAATAGAAACTGAGAATACTTCCGTTTTCAAAATCGAAGAAAATGAAACAATAGCTTATTAGTTATAAATCTATCACAAATACAAATTTCACATATGTTCTACGAGTGATCCTACGGTCATACGCAAAAATGCGAAAATTCGTCCACGCAAATCCAACATTTTTTGGTATAGAAATTTCATTCTCTTCGACTTATTTTGATTGTTTCTAAGATAACCGTGATGAGTACAGAATGTTTAACTATAAACAGTTACAGTTTTCTTACGTTCTGTACCCCACACCGCTTATGGTACAAGTTCAAATAAACTTCATGCAAATGTTTGCCACACCCAGAAGAGATTAAGATAGACTCACTTTTTATTCTACCTATAGATGCATCGATCTAAGCTCATCTGTCAGTGTGTTTTTCTTGCTTTCTTGCGTTCATGCTATAGATTTTTGAGAAAATTTGATGAAAATTGGTAAAACTTTGGCCCAAACAGAAATATTGAAAATGTTTCGGATCGGACCATGCTTTCGACCACTTCCTATATAACATATTATTTTGAAAAGTCGTCATATGAATTACGGCATGGCATCTAAATTATATAAATTTGGAAAATGACTCTCTGCGCAATGACTCCTTCACGGGGCTTAGGAAAAAGGTAAGAAAAGCGTTTATTCGAGTCTATGCTGGTATTATGGCCATATAGACATAAATGTTTCCTTTTCTTTGCCTTTACTAAATTTTAATATCTTGTATAAACAAATGACTCGAAAAATTTAATGAGAGGAAGAAAGCTTTCTATGGCTACATTATTTTTTTAACGCATTAATTTGCATTATTTTGGTATAATACCTGTTTTTTGCATTGCTTGCTACTTTACATAAGCAATAATCATAAATTTTAAGTCACATTTTGTTTTCGCAACATACACAGGGACGTATATATAACTTTAAGCAATTGCATTTCTATATTATGAAGTAAGATTTATTTATTTACTGAAGCAATACTTATTCGCATAAAATGGAAATTTAGTGAAAAGCGAAACTCCTGGTCGACTACTAGATATCTGGCAACACCATTTACTCTACCGTAACCCAACCAAGACCAAGTCTTATATTATGTACGAAGGTGAAATTTTCAGTTAACCAGCTCAGTCAAGGACTATACATAATACAAAAACCTAATAAACACGCATTAATGTGTTGATTGCATCTAATAATTATTCTTCACTTGAAGTTTATTAAAGAAATGTACAAATTTGGCACAAATTTAAATATCATAATGAGATTTCAGTCAACTTTTCAAGTTCAGAAAATAGCTTACTGTGTGGACAGGGGTTCCTTTCGGCGAAGTAATACTACATTTTGACTCTACTGAAGACAGACCAGATGAATCGCAGAAAACTTTGAATGCCGTTATGGAAATCGAATATAACAAGTTTTCGAGGATTGGAAAAAACGTTGATATAATTGTACCGGAGGGTGATTGCTTTGAACGTGACGAAATAGATTTGGTATAACAAAGAGATTCAAAAAAGACACAGTTAAATTGATCCCATCATGGCAGCGTCTAAAATAAAGATGCAACTAAATCAATCTTCATCATCGATCATTATCACTGAATAGAAAAGCACAAACGCTTAAATCGACTTGGTATATAAAATAAAGGGTGAGTCAACCGTAAGTGTTGTAAACAACATTTTCAGGTTAGTGTATTCATACAATGGGTTGTATTAAAGCAAAAAATAAGTGAAAAATAAATTCACAGTTTTAATATAGTTACCAGCTGTGTATTGTATGTGTTTGTCACCATTTACGACCTTTTTTTTAAATGTTTGTTAGACATGACAACTTTGTTGTGAGATGTTTAACAAAACCAAGTAGGAAAGTTACATTTGCTTTAATTATTTTAAATACCGACCTCATACAAAAATTCATCACCGTCATCTGAAAGCTCGTTGCAAAGGTGGAGTAACACTACGCTGGCAGTTTTATGTAGAGGCTTATGAAAATTCTTTTCAATGATTTTCGTTTGTAGTTGTACACTCGCCCAAGTATCGTGCACATATTTTAAATACATTTCGAAAGTTTTGTAGAATAATTTTGATGAATTTTCTTAAATTTGGAATAAAGAAAAACAGAAAGCAAACTTAACCGAACCGTGTGTGGTTCGAATATTGAAATATACGAAATTTTTCAAGAATTTCAAAACTATTCTAGTTCTGTGCTCGGTCAGTTATTGTCGATTAATATACGACAACGACATAGTTTCGATCTTCATTAGCCAATCGTTTCTAAAAATTTTACGGTATCTTGTGTTAACAATCTTCTTCGCCTACGTTGCAAACTTATTCAATTATGGACAATGTGTATAGTTTCTTACAACGGGAGGAACAAGGGCCAATTAAGCCAATGTTTTATAAGCTGTATGATAGGTGGCATCATTCTGCTGAAAATAAGCGTCCACGCTCTGATCCACTGCCATGATCGAACCAACAGCTTTTTCGAAAAATTATGGGTCTGCAACACTGGCAGTGGAGAAACTGTACCACATTGTTATTCGTCTTTGTTGGAAAGGCTACTTACACTTGCGGGGACACGGGTGGCAACATGAGTTTTAATTTATTTTAAACGGAAGCAAACAGAATATATATACATTTCGAGAAAAGGTTGCGCGAAAATAAATTCTTTGAAATTAATAAAAAGAGGAAACATTTTGTAAAAAAATTTGTTATGCAAATTTCAGTGCTGTTTTTCTTCTTGCACCTAAGAATGTAAGATTCAATGCAATTCCGCGCTACGAACATATCGATAGATTTCCTTTGCTCAACAACTCAAATTTTAAATTGATTTATTTAGTATATTCGCTAGGAACTCGTCACGTTACGAAATACTTACCATATTGTGCTACATAACATATCCTAAACCTTTATTATCGCTTAATACTATTCTATGCATGAATATAGTAAGTTAAGTGAGTAGGAAAGGTATGTGTGTCCTTGGCTGACTTTTTGCACTTTCCATCTGCCTGGAATGTTCTGAGGGTGGAAAACATTTTCATCACTAAGTGGACGGGGAACAATTGAAGAAAAGAAACCTTCGAAGTATTTATATACTGAAAATAAGTATTAATGTATATTTTTTGAAACTTGCTTGTTTTCTAAGCTGTTACGAACGCAGTTGACACATGTCGATTTGAGGGAAGTATGTAAGTTGAACTATTCAAGTTTTTATGCAAACTGCGGGTAATTGGAGAATTTGCAGAATAAAAACGTTTGCACAGATGGACAAACAAATGAAAAGCTTGAAGATATTGAAAATTTTTTAGGATGATTAAAGCAAGTGGTAATATTGTAGTCAAGAAAGGCCGACTATTAGCCACCGTACATTTTTCACCTAACACAGATACATCGAATTTCGTCATAATGTGCTAAAAATTATACATTATCTTTATATGAAGGCAGACATTTCATTAAAACGGTCATATTGGAGAATATTCGAAATGACACACCTAATATATCTCTTGAAGATTTTGATTGAAGTACATTTTGATTGCTTCCGTTACTAAAACTACAATTTTCGTTATAAAATATAAAAAAATGAATATTTTTGCCCCATGAAGTAGCTAGTATTTCGTTGGGAATGTTGTAAGGGCTGCAATTGACAAGGTAAACCTGTTTAGTTTAAATTAGTTAAATTTAATTTCTATTGGAAATTATTATTATGAACCAATTTCGAACATGAAATATTGAACATTAGGACTACTTTTTAAAAAATAAAGATTCAGTTTCCATAAGACTGTTTATATAGGAGGAGGTCAAAAACTGTCCCATTCGATTAAAATTATCTACATCAATTTAGATTGCCGAAATACTATTACTCAGCGATTTTGGTAGCGATATTAGAAAATTGCAATTTTTTTCATACGACTTTTCAAAATAAGGCACAGTGGAACCCGCTTTCCCCGCTTCTTGACGAGTGATCATCACTACGTTTACGTACGTATCTCTTAAGTGACTGGTCATGAAAACAAAAATTAGTCAAAGGTTCCTAGGAGACATTTTGCACCTTGATTACCTGTAAATTAACAAAATCTTATTGTTAGCCAAATCTTATTGTAGCTTTTCGGACGATTGAATGAAAAAATTGAAGGAATTAAAATACGAGGTGCTGGAAATTAAGTGGACTCGGCAACTATTAATCGGCAAACCTCGAAAGATGTTAGCTTGGAAAGCGAAAAAGTAATAGTTGTAGTCCTAGAGGGATATTTTAAACACCTTTCCGCAAAAGAGTTCAGTTGGGGAATATTTGCGAGAGTCATAAATCAGTATATGCAGTCATTTATAAATTATGTTAATTAATTTTGTTTCTTGTTTCAATTGCTCGCTTAGACTACACGAATTTGTGAGTTAACAGAGCCCATTATTTTCAAACTTCAATTTTAGATTATCATTAAGAACATGTATGCAAACTTCCTGGTGTGTTCCTTTAAGGACTATAAGCATGCATAATAAATGAAGCGTGCGCGGACAGAAGGACGCACATGTGAATAGAACCAATTCGATTTTGATGTGTATATCGGAGTGGTTCAAGAGGACTTAAAACGTTCATTTATATTCCCATTTTTCGATGGTGAACATAAAAACGATACAATTTTGACTTTACTTGAGGAGCTACCAAGATTCACCTCAAAGTGGTAATCCAATGTAAATTGTTCAAAAAAATGGTTTGGTTTTTGGTTTAATAGATGCATTGTTTGTACTATACGTGGCAGAAAATTCTTTGCCCGCAAAAAGTATTTTCCATGAAAATTTAGAATTACCTTAAAAGCGCTACGACAAGAATACTTTTCTCAAATGAATTTTAGCTGGAAGGTTGCATCTTAATGGTTCTATCTCCTCTAGTACACTAACGAATGTTGTTAGAAATAGTCTGTATGCATTTAAAAGCATATTCAAAGAAACGAAAATATGTACATATGGCTTTGTGAAGGTAACATTCAAGTAAATACAAGGCTGAGGGTGATTTCGAAGCTTTTAAAAGTTTAGTGAAAAGTTTTTGGAATTTATTATGACTTTTCGACTATAGAATCTTCTGATTGATTTCATTTTTTCATCTAACGTATGAAACAAGTGATTCTGTTTTTAACAACAAAAGAGACACTTTTGAGCAGAAAATTGTCGAGTAAAGGGAAAGACAAGGAACTTGGACGGAAAGGGATATAAGAATATAAATCAAATAATTTTTATTTGTTTAATTTTTCCAATTTGCGTCAGATATGCTGTTTGTCGCAGAGTCCCTTCAGCACAAAATGCTGCCGGCGGTGTACGGCGGTGGTGTACCTGTTTCTTATATTTTTCGAAACTAATACATTTCTTCAAGGTACGCTTAATAACCTCCGCCAATATTATTATCGAATATACTACCTTTCCTTGTATCCCAATAAAAATTCTCCAAAAAACTCTTCTCTCTGGTTTACACCCCCCATTGAATAAATCGTTTTTACTTTTTTCTTTTTTAGCTCATTTCATCAGCATCAGCCAGAATGTTATCAATGACGTTCGAAGATATGTTCACTTGGTAAGCTATCTCTCCATATTCGTACGAGAATTCTGGAATTCTGGAAGGGGCCGAAAACATGCTCCGCATATTTGCATCCAGCTGTCTGAAAAATTGCGTCTTACAGTTCAAAAACAAAAGTGGAAGACGGACATACGCACAAGCTTAGCTTAAAAAGTGGGTCTATCTCAGATCTCTTTGGGTATTCTACGCAACCGCATGCACGACCTTGTACTGCAAGGGGTGCACAAAATCCCTACGGTAAGTCAGCACAAAGCATTTGTCACCTGTTCGCAACTTCTTCAAAATTATAAATTGGTTGTACTATATACAATGGATATGCTTTCTGTGAGAAATTTAAAACTTCCTTCCGTACGTTAAAAACGAAACGGCGAAATCCATACGTAATATGTGCAGCCGTCCCATGCTGAAAGATAATATTGTGTTAAAAAATTACGTTATTTTACAATCTCTTCCCTAACCAGCTTATAACTTTTTTACTTTCTTACTCTAGCGTTTGTAGACAGAAGTAATGAAAACACTTTAATATATAATTAAATAGTATGGTGGGACAAAATTAATTACCGAAAAAACCAAAACAGGAAGATTAACCGCTATGAAAATTCCACAACTATCAGCCAACAACAACAGGGAGAGAAAATGGCAACTACACTACATAATAACGTATGATTATGTTAAGACGCCTAGCTCCACATAAAGTGCACACGCACTCATAATAGTATGAAACCTAATATGTGTTAAACTTTTACATTTTTCATAGGTTTCAAGGGCTTTACAAACCTCTTTTTTAGAGCTATCACCGAATGATGGGGGATACAGTCATTTCGTCAAGAAGTTTACAATCACCAGAAAGAAGCTTTATAGGTCTCAAAAAGTACATAACTTTTTGACAAGTATCAAAGTCTAAACGGATTTACGCATATCCGTCTGTCCGACTGTGTAATGTCTGTTATACACATTCTCCTGGCCGCAAAAATGAAGATATCGGCTTCAAATTCACCTCTCACGCAGAATGCAAATTCTGCTTGCACGCAGATTGGCATTGAAGATGGGTCAAATTGATCAAGGAACATGCCTACAGCACCACGTAGATTCCGAACACCTCTTTATCTCAAACGAAATAAAATATTGTGTTTTGCTCATTACTCATAAACTACAGCATACCATATACAATATATGAGCAATGGGAAATATTGACCGCATTTATCCAACATTATAGAATATAAAAATTGAATGTTTTTTCAATATCTTTATAAGGCTTAGAAAGCAAGCTTTAAAACCCCATAGAGTAAATAATTCTTGGCCCATTTCAAATTCAGAATACATATGCGTCTGCTCGCCTGTCCATCTGTCTATCTGTCCATCTGCCCAACTGTGTAACATCTGTCTGTCTGTGGTAAACATTTTCCTCATTTTCCTGATAAGAGTGTACCTTAAGCCATTCTGGGTGTTACACCAACTTAATATACCCTATATCAGTTGTGTTACGGGTAAAATAAAAACAGGGATAGAAAAAATCAGCCGCGACCATCCAATATTATAGACTGCAAAAATTTGGTTACTTTTTTAATTTTTTTTTACTGTTTTTTAGAATAACGGTGATGTTTATAAAAGATCTACTCATGAACGGTTATAATTTCCTTACTCGTTAGCTTTTAATTCACATTTGCTTTTAAAGAAGACCATATGTATGCTGATTTCGGTTTCTGATTTCATCGGTAGCACATGTAAATAAAAACATGAACATACGTATGCATTGGGAGTATACGAACGTTGAAGGAGCAAATAAACAACAAAATGGTAGAGAAATGGTAAAGATATTTTGCAACTTTATGAGCATCGTGCAGGATTAAAGTTAACGGGGAATTTTAGTTTTCTTTCTCCACAAGAGCTTATAAAACGAGATTTCAGCATAGGTTTCACTAGCTTAACTTTACCAAAGCGCTACTGCATCATTGATGAAGAGTTTAAAGAAGAAAGCAAAAAATGTAATTAATTTTCTCATATAGCGCAATGTGAGTTTTTTGTATATAATTATTCCTTCTATGTTCTGTCGACTAAAAGATTTATTTATTAGATTTTATATAAATCTACGGCAAGAAAATAGATATATTTGGGTTTGTATTTAAAATGTTCATTATGCATACTATAAGGCTTACGATATTAATTTTCGTTTTTAGAATACAAAAATTGTGTAAGCATATTCGAATCCAACCTCATATACAAAGCCAAAACCCCGCTTTTTAGGAGATATTGAGATTTTGCGTTACATTCAGTGCAATGTTGTTTTTATACGAAATCATATACTTAGGCATACTATGTCTGCTTGAATAAGTTAAAAACAAGCCTTATAGAGCCTAGATTTCTCATAGTAAGTCTAGCTGCTTTCAGAGGTGAAAATTTAAAATTTTAAAGGGTTTTTCACTTTTAATATTTTTTTTAAGAAAGAATCAGGCGTGGCTTTTCTTTTTTTTTTAAAACGCCCACCCTTAACGCTTCATCTTTCCTTTCCTCATTTGCGAAATCCAAATGAAATCGATTGTTTTAATACTCAGGGGTTTACATATTTATAAATATTTGAGTATTTTTTTTTTAAATGTCTGGACTCGATTGGGCTTTTTAGCAAATTGCAAAACTTATTTATGACCAATTTTATCTTATTCGAGGTGGATATATTCAAAGTAAGGAATGATTTTCCATTGCATCCGCCATATGTTAAGTAATGAGTAACGTATGAAACAAAATTTTCTTGTGGAATGATATATTTTTCATTAAAGTTCCTCCTATTGCAACTAACATAATAACAATGTGATAATATTGTTACTCTTTCTATATCATCGTAATTGCCTACAATAAAAAATGCTACGTTTTAATCAACATGTCTTGTAGATCTCGTTTCAAGTGATTTTGCAACTAGTTCTATGTTAAGAAGACCGGAGAATAAAATAACTTTCATAGATAAAAGCATTGAGTCTGGCTTCAATTTGTATATGTATATCATATTTTGATGAAAAGTAAAGAGAAGTCGTGAAAGGAACATTTTTTAAATAAAAAATTTTAATGAGATTTAAGTTTTAGTTTACTTAATACAAGAACTTAAAAGAAAGCCTCGTTTAGCTACAATTACCTTAAAAGATGGGAAATTTAAATTATTTCGATTAAATTTCTGCATATGCTTGCAATGGATCAATATCAGATCAAAACCGGTATTGCTATAAACAATATATGAAAAATATAAAGAAAAACTATTGTAGCCCCTAGTTATAACAAAGTAATTCATCTTCTCTGTATGTGTCTGCATCTGTAGAGAAAACACAAAAAAATTGAGCAATTTCACCCATGAGGTTTATGTTAATATTACGCGTATACCTTCATAATATATGAACAACATTATTGAACCTTCGTTCAATATAGTTTCAATTCTTCTTTTTTTTATCATCTTCTTACTTATGTCATACTACTTGTGGTACGAGGTATACTAAGTTTATTTGGATGTATGCAGGCCTTAAGGTATACTCACGATTTATTGAACCGATCGATTGAGAAAGTGATTCTAGCTCATATGTCTGACCGTCTGATGTCTGTTCATGTATTTCTGTGTTCAACCTAAAAGACGCATCTCTTGAAATGCTTGGGCCCACGGACGAACGCTATTGAAAATGATTTGGATTGGACCAAATTCTGGATTGGCATGAAAAGTTTTCTTCGGCTGAAGCGATTTTTTGAACGCTCTCTCATATAATCATTCTAATACCAACTGAATCTTTATAAACTAAAAAGATCTAATTTTCAGCATTTCGTGATGAAAATTGAATCACAGTAGTAAATTGAGAAAGAATTTAGCCTTACCGAATTTCGACCACGTAGATCCATGTTTTGGATAACACCGCATATAAGTATTCCAGCAAACGTAAGTCTTTATATGCCGAAAATGCCTAATTGTGATGAAAATTTGTTCATGATTGTAATATGACATAAAAATTAAATAGACACATAAGTCTATTTTTTGGACCCCATTCCATGTACAATAGTAAGTCCTAATAAGTAATAAATTTTAGTTTTTAATATTTTGTGATGAAAATCGATCCATAATAGCAATTGCCCAAAAAAAGTTAACGATGGACCCTAACATATATAGAGTTTATCATGAAAATTAAATCCTTACGTGAACGGAATCTGAAAAATAATAAAATTTTTAGAACTTAACTTTGCTGAATTTGGATTACGCCATTTGACGTTTTCGTCTTTGCATGTAATGTGTAATTTTTGGTGTATTATTATCAAAACGATTGAATAACTGCTTTAGGCGAAGTGGGTGGGCGATTTGGGTGTTTAACGGTCGGTCGGTGGTCAGCTAAAATGTTTTTTTTTAAGGAAGTCTTTTCTGCGACTGGGTATAAAGAGGAAGTATTACGTGGAAACCAATTTCCCACGACAAATACCTGCTTACAAAGAGAGGCGAATTTTAAATATAGGTTCGGATGATTGGATGAAAGTGTTTCATTAAGATCGTAAACTATAAAAGTCTAAAAGCCCATTTTTAACGCTTTTTTGGGATGGAAAGAAAGACAATGTAATAATACTGCATGATAAGGTTACTGAAGCATAAGTTTATGCATTAAAAAAATTATCTTTCAAAAATGTTATAAGTGGCAGCACCGGGCTTTTCTCGCCAGATATGTGTATTATAAGGAGCTCTGAGACAGGCTGTATATATTGCGTATATTTTACAAAATTTTGTGAATAGACACTAGACAGACAGACAAATTTAGATCGATTCATAAACTGATTTTGAATCGATCGGTATAATAACAGACAGTTGAATAAGTAAGTACGGTTGTATACCTTCGCGCTAACTTAGTATACAATGTATCATAAACGATGGAGAGTATAAAAAATCATTCAATATAGTTCCGCCATACAACCATTGTGTACAGTAACTCAATTAAACCGCCAGCTGAAAAATCTTACAAAATTGGGCTTCGTTGTTGCTGAAGGAGTTCTTTGACAACTTATCTTCAAACTTAAAGTGGGATACTCAAACAGATGAAAATATTCCCCATCATTTCGAATGCACCTGAGAACCTCTTAATTGTACGTTACACCAATTGTGGTAGAAAAGTGTATGAAGAGTGTGTTAAGAATTCACTGAGCTTAAGTTCTGGATCCATATTTTATTATACTGATCGATTCAGGATCATTTCCTAAGCGCGTATTTTGCCCAAGAACCACATTTTATTGTACGGATTGTTTCGGACAACCATTCTAGCTTGTCTGACGGTTCATTCGTCTGTCTGATGTCTGCTCACGTATTTTTGTGTTCAACCTACAGCATGTAACTTTTGAGATATTTCCGGCCAAGGGCGAACGCTATTGCAAATTGTTCGGATCAAATCACTTTTTCGAACTCTTCCCATATAACGCTATAAGATGAAGAGACGATGTATGGATAAGTATCAACGGGCGTTGCCCCACTATGATGTTTTTGCTTGTCAAATTTTGTCAGCAATTATATACTGACACTTCAATAATGCCACAAAATTTGACATTGTCCATATTGTTGACGGCGACTATATATCGCAAATTTGTTGTCCAATGTTGTTTTGAATTTTCATGGAAATTTTTAATTTTATGCGATATTTTTTCAAAAAATCGTAAATTTGATTATGTGTCAAGTGAATTTAATGATGTCGATGTTTTCCTATATTTAATTGTGTTTACACATCCCAGTTCTCGCTTTTTTTTAGCAAAAACGGAAAAATAACATAAAATGACTGATAAAACTAATTTAAAATGTAAAAGTAAATAAAATATAAGATTAACTACGAAACTTTGACATCTCAACACTATTATTGAATTTCAGCAAAACAAAAATCTTATATTTTAAACACTACCATATTGCGTACGTAATTAAAAAATAATTGATATGTGAACAATACTTCTCTACTATACTACCTCATATATAGTTGCAAAAAAGAAGCAAGAGACAAAAGCAGAAAAAACTGCTACGCGTGTACATACTTTGTATTTTGTATGGTACTTTACGGAGTGACACTGTGTAAATATATTATTAAATTAGCTGTGGGACCACAGTGCGTTTTATGAAATGGGTTCAAAAGACTGTTTGAAATACAGTTCATCAAAAGCTCTTCTTAGAGAAAGGATTTATCTTATCTCACTATTCCGCGTGTGGCACATAGAGGAAAGCGAATACCGCATGGGCAATCGCCGTAAGTATATGCCTTCGTATCTTCGTATCTACAACACTTGGATAACTCGATTGTAGGGACAATTTAAATAATATCAAACAGCTGCAAGTTGTGTTATGAAATTTCGCACATTTTCTTTTTAAAGTTGATACTATCTAAAAATCGTAAGAATTCATCGATAACGGCAGCTCCTATTGTTAAACACTGGAAACTCAAATATAATATATAGTCTATTAGTATAATATTTTCGCAATGCCACAAAAAAGAATTAGGTCGCTTCACAAGTACTGCGGTTTTGCGTAAGAATATTTTGAAAGCTAATGTTGCGTCCTGTAAAAGCAAGATGAAAATAATTTTTTCTCACCTATAAAATATATTAAGTTTATGTAAATGCATGCAACACCCAGACAGGTTCAAGGAACAACACGCCTTCTAGTAGACCAATCCACTCAGAAAATGACTCTGATAATTTAAGCTTTCTGTCTGTATGCCTAGGTTTATATTATCTGTCCATCTATGCAGGTCGCCACTACGCTGAGGTTTTTTGATCTTTATTACAACGACTTCGGATACAATAACATATCTGGAACAAATTGCAATTTTCAAATATCATCGAAAAAAAAATTTTGTTAGATAATAGTATTAGTAAAGCGATGAGGCATGATTTTTAATTACTTCCACTATAACTGCTCATATGAAAAGTAAACCTTTATATGAGAACAAGGACTAATTTGTAATATTTTTTGATCCACGATAGTATATTAAAGTAAAAGTCAACTGTAACATATTTTTACGAAGCAGGCAACGTTTTTGGACTAGAATTTGTGTGGGGGTTTTCATTGAAAATTGTATTTTTAACAATTTATAATGAAAGTTGAGATAGAAATTGTTGGTAACAAAAAACAATCCATGTATGGATCTGATGAGAATTTGCATAAAACAATGCCTAATTTTGTGAAGAAAATTGTTATAGAATAATGAGATGTTTATCGGCGTCCCATATGTTCACGTTTTACGGCCGCTCCCATGCAAGGCACCCTATGATATGTATTGTACTTTATCAGGAAAATAATACGGATTAAGTCGTACCCGATTACGATGTTTTCACTTGTCTTTTTTTGTTTTAATCTTGCAAAGCTCAAGTTGGATTTTTTGTGAAATTTTTACTCTGTAAGTTCACTAGACACAAAAGCGTGGTCAAAAGAAACCTTATAATAGCGTAGACATCAAACAATAACCATCAGCTGATGTCAATGGCTATAATGAAATTTTTCAAATCGGGGATTAGATGTAAACGACAGACTGGATTGATCTGTCAAAGTCGAGGTTGACGTAAATAAAGAAAGATGTACTTATACCATTAAAAAAATTGGAATCCTATAAAAAAGTTCGCATAAGATCTCTCAATTCCATCGGATCGAGGGAGAATGTAGTTATATTCTTAACGTCAAACAATAAGCGTTTTAGATTTCACAAATTAGTTCTTCCGAACAATCCGTATCGAAAGGGGTGCTCCTTACCCACCATGTATCCGCCGTATGATTCCATTTGATTGGTTTCCCTAGAGTTTTCAATGAAAGGCGCAGGACGACAGTTATACTAATGGTGTACTCTTCTTGAGTTTGAAATAAAGATAAGGGAGGGACGTATTGAAAAAGACGCATTATATATAATTGTACAGCAGAGATAGCCTGTGAAGATGAACTAATTAAATTAAACAGTTGTAACTTGTACCTCATTCAATTTAATTTAGGAAACCATCTTTTAAAGGGTGACCTAATGTTATTAATACTCGATGCGGTTAGACATACAACCGCCTATGTGGATACGAGTTGAATCATTTACCAAATATGAAAAAGTAAATCAAATCAGTGCACAACCGAAACGTAGGCATAGCGTATTTAAAGGAAATCATATGAAAGCTTCAATGTTACATAATATAGACGTGCGAAGCAAAAAAAAGGAAAGAAAGGAAAAGCATACAAGAAGGCAAAGGACTGCAAAAACGAAGCAGCATATCTATAGGAGAAATATGTTGCCTTTCGTCAGCGGAACTAAAGGGATGATGAAAATGATGCGATTACGGAAAAAATGTGTGGGTAAATTTTTTTGTTTAACTTGTAAAGATTTCCCCATTGATCATCCCCGCTTGTATAGAGAATTCTACTCCAGCCGGGTACATTAAATTTGTTACTTTGAATCAATTTTAGATAATTTGTAATAACTTCGTTCCTTATATTAATAACCTTGAAAGTTCTCAAGGACTTTGTTTTAGTTTTTTTTGGTAAACATTTGGAATAATTTTTGTTAAAATTTTAGCATTTTCGGATACTGAAATTTTTGTTGTTTTATGTAAATTTCTGTATGAAGAAACTCATCTTGTAAAGAGCAATAAGAAAATTCTTAGACCAAGGATTTTAAATATTATGCTGATAAATACTTTTATAAAATAACTGTCGAGTTTCTTAAGAGCATAATTGAAAGTTATTAAAGTATTTGTAAGGATATAATTTTAAAAGGATGGCAAATAAATATAAACAAAAAAAAATGATTTGTCTTTAAAGATTTATGACTGAAATACTAAAACTCACTTAAGTACATTTCATGGTTTAAATTTATTGCCTTCTCATGGATTTTAAATACATGATTGAAAGCATTTATTTAATGGAAGGGAAAGGGAGTGATGAAAATGAAATAGAGCGCAGACGTTTGTAGTGCTTTATACGCGTACAAATACAGTTTCCTTGCATTCTAACCAGAATTTTTTTTTTTTTGAAAATTTCTTTTTATGAAAATTTAATTTTTCCTTTTTTTTAGAATTAGTGTGATGGGCGTAAAAGAAAAAGATCACGACCGAATATAATATTTTTCCTTTTTTGTTGAAAAAGTAGCTTTGTCACCTAAAGAAAGTAATGAATCTCTTATTAAAAGAAACAAATAAAAAGTTCATTTCTCTTGAAATTATGCTCCTTTGTTTAACTTCTTTTTTATTCAATTTTAATTTTGTTCGAACTTAATCTTTTTTTTTAAAAGAACGGAAAAAAGAAAAACACTAGCGTGTTGAACGTAAAGTTATCAAATATAAGTTTGCAATTCAATTATCACCTGTATTACAAAATGAACGTTTTTAAATTATAAATAATGCATTCATAAAATGAGCAAAACACGAACGTAACACTTCTGAAACAACGCCTATTAGACGCTTATTTAACGTCGTCATAACCATACAATTAGAGCTGAAAGTATATTTACATCAGGACAAATTTTGCATACCCCTGAATGCTCAAATAATATTGTATAAAAATCATAATATTTCTGCCAATCGTAAGTTTTTCTAGTAAATCGGTTAAAACTATTTTTCCAACAGGCATTTGCGGTTTTCAACACTTTAATGCTGTTTTTAAAAAACGTTAACAAAATTTTATAAAACAATGAATAACTTAAATTTAAAAACAACAAGAAAGTTTTGTGCGAAAGTTTTGTGAAGGAAGTGAACACGCTATACATTTGTAATAATGTCTGTTTCATTTGAAAAATACAATGTAAACAACACAAGTGTTTTTAAATGAATTTGTTTTACAAAATTTCAATTTGCCATTTGTTATGTTCATCATTGCAAGTGTAGTATTCGTTAAATTAACCTGGCCAGAGATTTGTTAATGTGAAAGGAGAGCGTATACGAATTTCAAATTCATCCGGCAACTGCGTTCAAAAAACGGGGAGAATTTTTTTAAAAAATATTGTTGGTAAGTTTTCATTGTTGCATTTGGTTGTTTTATAAAAAATACCGAACACATTTGTTTTTTCTGAAATTTTGAGTATAACTAGCGCAGGTATTCATACGGTGTAAATGTCAGTTGTTGAAAAACTGTTGCTCACTGTATGTCAAAATGCAAAGTAATGAATATTTCCAAATAGACTTTACGGTACTGCATTTTATTTTTTTTTTTAAACCGAATAAAAATATGAAGCTGAAGCTATAAAAATGATTAATTTTTCTTCGGCTGCAAAATTTCGTGCAAAAAATATCAATCGGATAATGTACCTTTGCACATGTCCATCCGTGGCCGCAGCAAGAGCTAGTCATTAAGTGATCTTGAGCTTGCGTTGGAAACCTTGCCTGATTGCAACATATATTTCGGAACTGCCTCCTTTTGATTACGATTGCTTCATGATTACGGTTGGTGTAGTCATAGATAGTAGATCACCGATTCACGAAAATTAAGATTCTGCGAGAAAGGATCGATAACTATTTCATCAAGACACTTCTATCGGTGGAGCGTCCGCAAGCTACCTGATAAAAGATGAAAGACTAACGATAATAATTTAAGCTTCGTTTTTATCGCTTTTTCTTGATTGCCAATCGACTGTCACTAACATCTGACAGTGATTTCGTGTTATTTGGCTCGTTATCTTGTATCATTTCATTTTCATTAAAACAAAAAACTCGCGGCCATAGCTTGGTATTGTGACCGGTCATTAGCCCGAAGAACTTTCGAAACTCGGAAATTTGAAATTGAAATATCAAAAAAGTAAAAATTTCAACAGATTTTTGACAAGCAATGGATCTACACAGGTATTCTGATGATTAACTCAGTCAAATCAAATTATTATTATCCGTCGCTTTTTGATAGAATCCATGAAACTTTATATTCAAATTGATAAAAATAAAAAAAAAAAACTTTTTAAGAAGAATATATAATTTTCAATTGAATACTAAAAGACATAGATAACACTTTTCGGTTTTCACCTCCTTGTGTTTAGATATTTTATTAAGAAAAAAAAAAACAAAAAAAAAAGCACATTAAGGGCATTTCAGTTCTTTTTCATTAATATACGCCCGGCACAAGAAAACGTTATTTTTCTTATGAACTTCAGAAACGGACAAGTTAGCCTTGGGAGGCGTTTGGAACAATACAGGGGTTAAGGTGTCAGCGATTGGCCGTACGGCGAGTTGCGCGTGAAGTGGGATTCCCAATCTGCTACGTTAATAAACTGGTCGCGAACTATAAAACACGTAGTTCTAGTCGTAAGTCAATACGTTTTTCAAATTCCACACAATTTCAAACACGGAATCTATGAAATACGAGTTGAAAGTGGGACAACCAATATTTTCACACACACAGCTAGCAAATAATTATTTTAATCTCTCTTTCCGCCACACAGTACTTTCTATATCTTAAATTGATACGTAGGCTGCCTGGCTAAGGTGAATTCACAACAGGTTCGCAATCGTTAAAGCCCATAAGCAGAGAAAACTGTCTAGACTCACTACCCGATTTACTTTTAACTTCTTCCCCTGAGAGTGAGGTCCAATGAGGCAATGATAATTATAAATTACAAACGATCCTGTTTAAATTAAATTATTCGTTCTTTCTGAAAGTCGCACAAGGCCGTTTTCTTTAAAAAATGGATTTTTTTTTTAAACGAAGAGATACTATTAAGGTAACATTTTTCGGAAAAGATTATTTGGTTTTGTACTTAACAATGACGCATGAAGGCGCTATACCCTAATAAGCATAGATATTCTTGGGCAGTAAATTTAAATACAACTGCATGCACTTACGCGTCTGTTTGCTCGTCCGCCTGGGTGCCTGTCTGTGGTAAACACACTCCATGAGAAAATCTTGGAGGCAGGTGGGTTATTGAAAATCAGTCAAGACTGTCAGCGAAAACGGGCCACAGTACAATATAAACTGAGAACATTTTTATTTTTCAAAAGGAAGAAAATTAGGTTTTTTGTTCATTATTTATAAACTGCAACAAACACTACAATAAAAATTTCCAAGAGTACTCCATGATTGATTCCCTAGTAAGAGAACGAAGACAAACAATTGAGCCCCATTCCAATATTAAAGCTTATCGAAGTTTTTTTTTTCGAGACGCAGGCGGCGCGTATAGAAGATTCGACCAAAACCGTACATAATTTTCTCTTGTTTTTTTTTCTTTTGAAAATTAAGCTACATGAACTTTGCAAATTGAGCGGTTCGTTCTTTAAGACTTTTGTTGCACGTCTTTTTATTTCATTCAATATTGTTAAGCAGATATTCTTCGTTATTAAAAGTTAGGTCATTTGGATCTAAAACGTGGATATTCAATTAATTTTTCAGAATTATAACTATGTCAGTCCTCTCCGTCACTTACAACAAACGAATATTAAGTGACACTGATGAACCGCATTACAGCAACGCGACGAAGCGATTTTAATTTATTTGCAATTTTAAGTAAGTGACTATAAGGACTGTACGGTCATTTCAGATACTTTTTTTTTAACGTTCTCAAAAAGGCTGAACAAGGGTTTTAACTAAACCTTTCGTGCATGCACTGTACAAGGTAAAAAACGTCAACAGGTAATAACTTAAAAGCAACACAAACACCAACATATCGAGACTGATAAATGTTTTCGTTTTTGAATAAATAACAAATTTCATGTGTTCTTTTTCAAGCACAATATCTGAAAACGCTACACAGACTTATAGGGAAATAATATATCTGCCCATACCTAGACACAAATGTGTAGATTTTTTAATGCAAGCTTTATATCGAATTTCTTATTTTTTTTTGTTACTTTTCATGTTTCTTAGACAAGTATGCGAGTATTCAAGGTAACACAAATGTTGTGTAAATCGCTACCTACAGGCAAAGTATTGTTTTTTCTTAATACCACAGAGATGGAGCAATTTGCAAAACAATCCTAGATTGTTGCAAATTGTTGTAATTCTTACATTAAATTTTATGCTTTTCAACGTTTGTTTACATTTGTTGATGCTTACGATTGACGCTTGAAAATATTGTTCATCGTTAAATAAGATTTTGCTTTACTATTGTTTACACACATATACACATGTACATTCATATCGACATATCGCCCGAATGTCTTATTTCCATCATCCGTTATTCTAAAAAATAGTCGAAGAAAAACGGATAGAACTAAATTTTCATATTCTATAATGGTGGATGGGCGTGGCCCGTTTTTTCTATTTTTTTTAAATTAAAATGAAAATTTATATCACATGTTTGAAGGAGATACCCCCATTTTTGCAACCATGAGCAGGTTTAGTACAACAATTAACAAACATTTGGACAGAAGGACTGAGATGTTCACATCTGATATTCACGTATACGTCAAATTGTGAACTGATTTCTGTTTGCGTGTCCTTCTGTCCGTCTAAGTGTAGATCTTTACAATGTCTGTGGTCGCAAAAATGGACGAAGGACACACCCACCACGTAAGCTATAACATATAAATGTACAAAAATTTTAAACCATATTCTACGGATGATGCTGTAGCAAAAGCACGAAAATGGAACAAATTGATAACGCCCACCCAATGTTATTGGGGTTTCGTCCTGTCCCAGGTGTAATTTCTTCCTGTTGTTTCCATTTCGCTTATTTGTCCTAAGTAGTTTTCTTTATTTTATTTATGGTTTCTTGATTAATATTTATTTAAAAAGTTTTACAAGGTCTTTTTAAGGAAAGAAAGTCTTTGCTTCTCTGCAAAAAGTGAAGAGAGGAAATTCTATGAATTTAATTTCTTCACATTTTGACATTCCTTCGCCATTAATCATGCAGAACGTTTGAAATGTTTATCCTCATAAATTACTAATTGTTAAATTTATTCGCGGGAAAAAGTTCAGTGTTACGGGAATTGTTTTTTTCATTTCTTTAAAAAATTTATTAAATCCTGAAACGTTCGCAGAGTTATTCAAAAATTCAAACCGTGAACATCAAAAGATGATGTTTTTTTATAAAATCATAAAAAGTTTATTTCGAAATTTTTATCAGAAAAAAAAAAGTAGAAATCAATTTAACATAAAACAAGAAACGAAAACGGATAATCAGATAAATACGGAGGGTGGGGTGCTTCCACTGCTTGTCATGCTGAAACACCATATTTTTAGCACACTGCGTCTGCTTTTGTTTTTATTCATAACTCAATTATATTACTCAATGCCATTACTGAAGGCGCTCGATAATGATTTTCGTGCGCTTGGGAAGCTTCCAATGGAGATTCTCAAAAGACTTTTTAAGCTTATAGCAACGCAGATAAAATAGATAACACTGAATATGGAAGAAAGAGGAGAATGTTTTATCTTAGTGCTTGAATACTTGCCAAAAATAAGCAATCAATCATGTACCATAACGCGAAAATACTTTTCGAACGTCGAAAAGGTCGACTTTTGTACCAAAAGAAAGGCGTTCACCTTCAGTATTTGTTCTTTGCTAGAACAATTGGAAGGAAGGTATATTTACCAACAGCGGACGAAAAGTGAGTTTATTTTGAGAATCGTAGGTCTAAACATTCATGGGTGCATCGTCCACTTAGCGTGCGACACTAAATCGCTATGCCAGTAAGTCGATATTCCGATTTTAATAGGATCAGTGCCTATATTTCTTTAAGTGTATGCCCGGATTAACTTTTACCTTGTACGTTGTTAAAAGCATTTAATCTAAATATAAGTAAAAAGGCAAATATAAACGAAATGAATGATGTGACGGTGGCCTGATATTTGTTGTTTTGTTGTTTGTTTTTTAAGCATTGTGTATATCTGTTCCTAATGCGGGTTCGCTCTTAAAACCGCCTATCGTGTTTTAACTGCAGGCGGGAGATGTTCAAACTCTTCATTTTATGACTAGACATTACTGTCGGGAAGTGACTATGATTGATTATTAGATTTGAACAAAGTGCAATATATACATGCTCCGTGAGTAAAATTGCATTTAGTGCAAGACTTCGAGACTAGACCTCTAGATGAGGAAATGACGAAGTTTTGTCACTCTACTTTTTGGATAAGAAATCCTTTGTGATAAAACTATCCATATTCTTGAATAAGGACGAAGAGAGAACACTTGATATTCCTTCGCCCTCAGATCACGTGTCACCGTCTACTGGTTAAGTTGCACAAGTTAAGATTTTTGCGCAAAGTACCACACAAACTGATCATACTCCTAACAGTGTGTCCATCGTATGGATGCAATGTTCTTCTTACGCTTGCATTTCCGTCTCCTTTCGGGAACGGGTATGTACGGGTTGTATATTAAATACACTAATCCGTGTTAAGATAGTAAATTATGAACGGCATATGAATATTTCACTATTTTTGTCGACCAAACTGGCAAACCGAACAAAGCTGACAATGATCTAAGGAATAACACTTAAATTTCTCATATTAAGTTCTATTGTGAGACAGCGACCCGCAACGCAGGATTAATTAAAATTTGTATGTATTGATCCTAGAAGTTTTTTTTCGTCTTCAACTTAAAAGCTGCAAACATTGAAAATTTTCGTGTGGAACTCGCCGATGTGTTCGTTTGTTATATTAAATTTACGTTGTTACTTTAAGAATTAATATTGGTTTTCATTCACTTTGACTTTAAGACAACGTTACAATTTACTTTTTTTGAATAATGTCAAAACCTTAAGCTAATCCTATAATATATAGTATATAAACCTTAATACTATAACTTAACCCCAATACTACAACTTAATTCGCTAACTAATCGAAAGACGTGTTTTATAGACTATTTACATGCGGTTTCATTCTTTCATGTCGCCTTGGTTATTAAGGATGACGGCGAATTAATCTTGAACTTATATCACGGACAATATATCTTACTTACTTTAAAACAATACGAAGTAATTTATGTCCAATTTTCCATCATTCTATATGATCAGAGAGATCCTTATATTCAAAAGGAACGTTCCTGTTCATATTCCCGTACCTTGTCATATTCCCTTACATTAAATTCTTTGGCTACACTACCATGTGTAAAAAACAAAGATGCTTGTAAGTGGGACCACAACGAGTTTATGACTTTGGTCCTCATAAACCGTACAAGATATCTCAATTCAAAGTGAAAAAAGGCAACCTAAGTATACTAGAACTTAGGGGATTGTTCGTTCAAGTCTGATAAAAAAGCTCCATATTTTTTACACTATCTATCATTTTATACACGATGCGGAACGTCATCTTCGAGCAACAAATAATAGAGACGACGAATGGAATTCTTTTCGCTTTCTTATTCTATCTTCTTTTTAAAGCAGAATGTGTTCCTTTTTCATGTACATATAATAAATCCACAACAAAAGTGAAATTGTAATTATTGTATGGTTTGTTGTTAAACGATTATAATACACATTATGGATAACAAATCCCTCAGCGATCGCATGCCGGCATTTAAATTAAAAAAAGAGTACGTTTTTTCAGTAAAACGATAGAAAAAAGCAAATCTAAAGATATAAAAAATGAATTGCATTTTTATACATTATACCACTTGTGCCATACTATACGTCGAGTTTCTACCAATATATACAATACGCAAAAGAATCGCTTTCTGAGGCGATGTAAGCTTGTCCGTCCGACCAATGTCTATCCATACATTTTTGTGTTACAGTTCGCATGTTATTTTTGAGATGAGATATTTTGATGAAATTTAGGACACCGACGCAAATCACTATTGAAAATCGTTCGGATCCAAGCTTTTTTCGACTACTTGTTTAACACATTATTTTGAAAAGTCGTTATATATACAGCTATACTAAGCAAAATGGTGTACGATGGATCATAAACCAACTATAATCTTTTTTAACTTGTTTAAAAGCGCAATATACAAATTACGATGTGCAGTTCGTTTCACCAAAACTTATATTAGACGGGACCGACGATTCTAACCGGTTTAATAATCTCATTCGAAGTCACTTGGTATGGCTGTGAATGTAGTAATCGTTCGTACATTTTTCTCCCATGTGCAAACCGAACACCCTCATGAGATCTTTTGAAGGTAGAATACGTGCAAATTGACTTGACTCTAGTTGTTGAATTAGAACGAATTGCAAATTCGCATGTGGAGCCATGTTAATACAATTTATGTTTTATTTCATTTTATTCGTCGAGTACCTATAGTAGTCGTTCAAACGGTATTGGGCTGTAGTACATATATTGGGGAACATCGACGCGAATTTCGGGCCGCAGAAAAGAGTCCTTTTCTTTTTGCTTATCTCATTGATGGGCTCTCCGGCAAACCATGCTGCTGTGCATATGTCTCGCAGTTTCTATTTAAAAAATTGCAAAATTCTCTTTTTAATGGTCTTTGATCATATGAATCAAAATATTCTGCTCGGAACTTCGGATTAAAGTAAAAGTCAACCCAATGTTCTCCTGGTTGATTAGAGTAACTTGTATTTGCCATTATAAGATCTCACTTTGCTAAATGGGAAAACATTTTGAAAATACTTCTTTGCAGAGAGACTTAAATGTTTGATCTATTGGTATCGTATTCATTTTAAAGTGTAATTTTAACGTTCCTGTTTTTATTTATCTCCAACATCAAATCATACACGCAGTAAATTTGCAAATTACCTTTGATGATAATAGCCTAGCGGATTTACCTTCAATGCGTTTGTTTCCTTATCTTAATATATTGCACAGAAATCGTTACTGCAATGATCAGTGGAGAGGTCAAACGCTAGTATAAAGCACCTATCTGCTGCAAGCTTTGGTTGATCTTTATTTTTCTTCAGAGTGATCGAATTCGAGTTGTTGAGAGGATATTTGAAACCAACCATTGTTTCGATCGCCTGAATAAGCGCTATTGTAAAACATACAAAAAATTATAAAAATTGGAAGTTGTCTTATGACAACACTCTCTAATAATAGAGTATGGTTTCCAGGACACAGAGTGAATGTTTTGACTTTTACTTTGTTAAATGGATATAAAGCTGCTTTGGTTTGTAATATTTTATGATGAGCGACCAGTATTAACAGTTATGTGATTCATAAACAATTGTGCTTCCAATATTTTAAGCTGCTTTTCCTTAGAAAGATTTTGCATTAAGTAAAACTATGATTTTTCCAAATTAAATATAACGCGCAAATCAACATTATTAAGTAAAAGTTTAAGTTGATTAAAAATATCTCCATTCGGCTTTCGAAATAATACTACTGCATTACTCTTACCAACCAGCTCAGTTAATCGTTTCATGAAAGACTTCAGCGTTGTAGTAGCCGGATACTATTCAGAACATGGTAAATGTATTTGACCAGCATCAGTGTCATAATTTTAGTACTGCCATCCATGCCCACACATTTTGGCAACTTTTCCTCTACTGTTGTTTAAGCTAATGCAGGGCTCTAAGCAAGCCTTTTGACTATATTATAGTATTCTATGAATACATTTTAACTGCAACCGTTGTTGCAAGCCGAGGAGCAGATTTTTTAAATTAATCTTATAATTCATTTGATGGGTTAAATCTGCTATGAATTTTTTATACTTTCAAGTAGGAGGAATTTTGTTATCTGCACAGAAAAGTAGACAGCATATGTATCATGAATATCAAACGGATAATCTAGGTCAACTTCCAAAATACAGACACTACTTCCATCGATACCAATGGAGTACATGTAAAAATCTTTTACATGACTTTCGCTTAAAAATAAGAAGTTTGCATATGGAAGTTTCTAAGACATAGCCCAACCGTATAAATTGTTTGCATCCATATAGACAAAAAACTTTTCAGACTTCATCGTAATTTTGGCTTATTTTTTGATTCGGACAACCTTTGGGTATACTGAGTAATGCCACCTCGAATACTATATATTAAAAAGGCATTAATTTCAGCATAGGCAATTAGTGGCAATTATTTTACTTTAGTCGGTTTGTCTGTAAGAGATTACCGCTAATAGGCACCATTTAAAACAGAAGCCATCAGCATTTTTCACATAAATTGTAGCTTTTTTAGTGTATATACTGGCAAGGGTACCTGTGAACCCAAAGGAATGGACTCCAACTTGCAGATGATTAGTTCGCAAGATTTAAATTCTTCTATCACCTAACCGCTGCTCCGTTCCTAATATCCCTCAGCTGCTTCTTTAAGATTGAATAGACCGTAATAAAAAATAATCGCTAATTTTTGCAAAAACTCTTAAGTATATACATATAGCACTGTAAAGAAGTTAATAATGCCTACCAGAAAAAAAAAAACGGATCACCAGATTATAATCACACCAGCAGATATCATGAACATGCAATCGGACTACAATAATCGTCTATTGATACAAACAATTGAAAATAAAACAAGCTTACGTTTACTGTAAACCCGGTAATCAGAATTTAAGCCATAGTAGCAGTTGTACTTCTTCGGAAGGTGCAAATTTTACTTCAGTTCCTATTTTACATGGCATGAAGCGTTTTGCGCGAAACAAAACGGCTATGGCGACCTTAAAAAATGCGTAAATTTATGTAAGCAGACCAGGACGAACTGAACCGAGCATCGTGCGGCTAAACATAAACCAAAAAACCAAACCGACGTGAAACAACATCGTTGCCAAGTTTCATTTCATCAGCTAATAGTTCCCCCGAAAACTGCTACAAAAATTTGAACAATTTCATCTTTTAAACTCCGTTGCCTTCCATCCACAAATAACTCAGATGTTGATGAAGCTGCTTACACTAGATCGCTTTAGCCTGCAAAACAAAGGATCGTTCATCAATCCACTCGTAGGGATTGAGAAACTCTTACTGTCCGGGCTCGTGTCGATTGTGAAGAAGAAACAATGTTGAAATTTATCGACCCAGTCAGCACTTTCCGAGGTCGGTTGAATTCCTTAGCAGGATTTACGGATAATTGGCATGAAAATTCCAAATCAAAATCGTCTCTGTACAGGATTAATGTACTTTGCGAGCATCATAAAACTGACGAAGTTGGTAAACAATTAATTAATCAACGGCATGATCCTGAAGTTGAAATGCAAGATCGCTCGAAAAACATTCAAATTGTTGAACACGAATCATCGCTAGTCGGTGATTATGAGGAGAATACTATTAAAGCCGGATTTAGAGATTTCGCAAAACTTTATCGCAAACATATTATTGCTTGTATATTTGGGTCACCGTATCGAATTTAGATATCAAAATTCAATCTGGATACGGCCAGGCCAGCACTTTATGTGGTTGTAATTGGCTCCGAACAAATTATAAATCTCTATATGAATATTCTTACCAAGCCAGCCCACAATTGAATCGGTACCAGATGTGCCGCAACAAGAAATATTGCATGCTTGTTGAGTACATCGCGCAGTAAGGAGGTCAGCTTCTAGCAAGCTAATATGGAATATTTCCAAGAAAAAATTATATCAGAAATTGTTAAAGAGAAGGCATTGGCGATGCACTTTTAAAAATCCTTCTCCTTAACTTTGAATTGAATTTTACTTATGTAAAACTTTTCATGCTTTCTAATTCAATTAAAAGTTTCAAACCCGTAATTAATTAATCGCTATTCACACTACTAGCATTAGGCGGAAGACGTGCTAGTCCGAATATTGGCCGTGCAAATTCGCTAGCTTTTGCTGTCGTGCGTGAACACTTCTGTTATAATGGTTTCGGGAACATGAGCGAATTTTTAAAAAAATTCAGAAAGCATACGATTCTCATGGTCTATGCAATTTCACGCCCCTTGGGCATTTTCACAAGCTAATAATACACATCAGTTTGCTTATGTTGACTGCCGCGACAATCTGACGTGTCGTAATTATATTTAATACTAACTGCCGATCAGACTTATTCCATGTCGTGTAAAGATTTACATATAAGCGAAAACACTTTGAAGAAGACGTCTCATGAATACGAAGCGAAGGGAGTTAGCTCTGATCGTTTGTTGAGAATTTAAATTGTGGACAGAGAATTTAGCTAAGATTATCAATAGTCTGGGAAAAATGAATTCAATTCTTTTTCTAATGTAGATGCCCCATCCGAGCGATTTGGCCCATTTGCAAAATCAGCATACATGCGTGGACTCCGGGTTCTTGCGCCATTTTAAGCTAATGGTTAGACAGACAAACAACTACATAGTCGGAATTATCTGCAGGCCTAAAATATACATGCTTTACAGAATTTGTGAAGGGTATTGCGCCATTTTAAGCTAATGGTTAGACAGACAAACAACTACATAGTCGGAATTATCTGCAGGCCTAAAATATACATGCTTTACAGAATTTGTGAAGGGTATTGCGATCGCTACATCCATCCGGAATTATCTACTGATCCAGAATATACAAGCTTTACCGAATTTCTGAAGGGTAATTCAATTGCTTGCAAAAACAGAGTACTTTCACATTCTTTAATAGTGTGTATAATGAACAATTCTATGGGAATTACGTTGCTGAATGGGAGAAATGGTAATGACGATGCAGCAAAGAAATTTAGCGTAATGTTTGAGGTGCTTATTAGTTCTTTACAAGCACTTTGCCAAATTTACAATTTACAATTTTGTATTCATGACATGTTTCACTGATATGCGTTTTCACTTTACTCGCAATTGAAAAAATCGACTTTTTTTTCATTAGAAATCGTTCAACAATTATTTGAATTTACTACTTATGCCGATGAAGAATTCTTTGACGGTGATTGCAATGATGTTCATGATGAGGTAAGACATCTTGGTCAAAAGTGGTCTTGCATTGCTGCACCTAAATCAGCAACAACGACGTTCAAGTTTTCAATGCACATATGAACAGTTCAAAAATTCCAAGCTAACCAAACATCATGGCGCATGGAAAAATTTCTTGTGTCTCAAATGCTCCTATGAAGATATTTTGACAGATGCCAATAAACACAATAAACAGCGAAGTCATTAAGAGCATTTTGTTTTTCTCAGTTCGAGATTAAATCTTCTGCATATTCTTTAAGTCTTATCACCAAAGAATGAGCAGGCGTTGACTTCAGTAATATCATCCAATTATTAACAGCAGTTGCTGAACAAATCGGACGCAGCACCTAAGCGAACCAATACAATTATGGATATAGCAGCATAGCTCCAGTTTCATTGAGTTAGATCTCAAATAACCCTTTATCGCTAAAACTTAAATCCGGTGCTTCAACTTTGTTTCTATTACAGTTGTTAAAAAATGGTTTGATAGTTTACGTAAGAATTCGAAATTATGTATTTCAAAGTTTATTAAAAAAAAAAAACAATGAACATGGACTGTACGATACTGTATACTGTACGATACGATAATGTCATGCTTGACTCTGATATCTGATGGAAAAGTAATTATACTGAAATTACCTGATATGGCTTATGACTATAATCTTCGTGGCTTACATAAGCCACTTTAATCCCGTTACTATAAATTTATGGTAATTAACTAAAAAGTCCCTTATGTTTAAGAATAAAGTTGATTTCCGATGAGACATTTCTAATTGATGCGCGCAGACCTATAAAACCCTCATTAGCCGTCATAAGAGTTAATCAATAGAATATCCTATATACATCCTTGATCTAATTTCTTATATATGTAACCATTGATACACATGAGGATCGCGTCTACCAAGTCAGTGTCATTTTAGAAGCATCTGACGTAAAGAAAACCGTGGCCAAAAGAGTTCTCATGCGCACATTGCCTTTGCCAGAAGCCAAATCAACCCAAATTGCATCACTGTTTATTTTACGCACCTCTGGAAAAAAGCTGAGTTCGGTTTACAGAGATAACCCGTAAAATGTTCGAGAATTGCTTCATTTGCGAGCGCTAATGGAGCCTTTTCTCAGATTAGGAATGGTTACCGTATCCGCTTGCGCTTTATTTGCCTGATGGCTAGTTAAGATAAATTGAATGTCAAAAACTCTTAAACGTAACCCGCAATGACCGTGTACGAAAGAAAGAAATAGGAAAACGAAGGAGGCAAAGCAATGCTTAAATAAGGTAACATTTAGTCCGTTTTATAAATACATAATGATAAAAATTGACTTTGCATCAACGTCATATGAAAATGATGAATGATTATTATTAATACGAGACGGACATTGAATTGTATCATCAAACGCTAATTCCGTTAAAGTTGAAAATATAGGTAAATATAATAAACGAAACAAGAGAGAAAATTATTTTCGGCCTTCATCGAATATCCTAAAATAAGTCTAAAAAAAAGAAAAGTGTTAAATTTTCATACTCGTTAATATTGGATGGGCGCAGCTGGTTTTTTTCTATTTTCAGAATAAAAAGCGTATATGGTGTAAGTATTGCACTTTATGAGTAACAAGCAAAAGTCAGGGAAAACAAAGTCTATATATGTAGAGGTCTGAGCGTTGCAGGCGTGTTTATTGAAAAATTTGGATCATTTTCTAATTCTTTAGCAAATTTGTAGGCGGTATCATCATCTTTGCGAAAGGGACAATATTTGATGCAAATACACAGCTGCGCAGATGGTCAGATGGACATACTTACGTGCGTATCGCATTTGAAATTGACCAAGAATTTGCACTCTTTATGGGATTTTCGAAGCTTGATTTTGGGCGTTATGTAAAAGTTTTGAAAAAAACCGAACTTGTGACAACTATAAAATTGAGTAGGTATGGCCGATTTTTTCCCTTTTGCTGAAACCCCTAGAGCATCGCTGATTCAAATTCTTGCACAAAAATTCTGTGCTAATTCATAAGCAAGTATAATCCTCGGTAAGTGAAAACGGTTCATGCTCCCATGCGCTCTCAAAAAAAAAGCATTGCTTATCCATTTTTTTTCTGCAAAACTTCTTCACCATCTTATTAACAGTGTAAACATGATTTCTCGTTGATGTAATTAAATTCCTTCCGTGGGTTTTGTAAACGCTTCAAATTATAAAACAAATAAAAAAAAAAATTAAATGTAAAAAAACTTTAACAACGTACTTACCAGTCAACCATGGGCAATCGAAAAGATCAAAGCAATGCGCGTTCATATAATTTTTACAGTTCTTCCTCTTGCTCATATAATTTACAGGTCATCATCTTGCTGTTCATATATTTGACAATTCAACTCTTCCTCTTGCTCATATAATTTATAGGTCATCAACTTGCTGTTCATATATTTTACAATTCTTCTTCTTGCTCATATAATTTACAGGTCATCTCTCAATGAATGCGTAGAGCCTGCAAGTTGTATGTACCCCATCGAACAACGGTAGCTACAAACTCAACTTATGTATACTCTCTTGGAAACCCTTGGACACATTTCACTACGGAAACTTCGCACTATTTCGCATTACTCGGTGGAGACAATCGTATTATGTGACACTCACAACAACGCTGTATTGATTGTTGTTGTCTAGTATTTGCGTTTAATGTTTTCTTTATTTTCTGTGTTTCAACGTTTTCACCGATAAATATGTTTATGTTAGAAGCTTGGAGCAGGAGCAGAAATGTCATATTTTTTATTTGGAACACCCAGACGGAATCATCAGAGGCTCAGTAAAGTATATTCTCGATCGGCATTAAATTCGTAATCAAGCCTCCCGCGAAACCAACGCAGGGTATAATCTTCAGCTTAAACTAAGAAGTTTTACTGCACCCCATTAGCCTCTTCTGATTACAATTTATTTGGATCGATGCAGTTATATTTATCAGGTTAGTGGTTCACAAAAGCAGAGGATGTGCGAAAATGGGTCGATGGGTACTTTGTCTCCAAACCGGCAAGTTTCTATTACGTTTCGAATGTTAAGCTTTGTAACAAGTGTATTTTAAATAAAGTTGAATTTTGTTAAAAAAGCGTCAAGTAATTACTCGCACACCTATTATATTCGCAATCAAGTTGATTACGGGCTTTATAGACGTGATATACAAATACGTTTTTGCAAAGATATTTACAGTTGCGTATTCGAATGTGGGAAAGTGGGCAAAAAAGGATGGCAAAATTGTATCTATATGCCTGATCACTGTTCACGGCGATATGCATATAGATGAAGCATAACTGCAATAATCAGTATTGCCTTAAGGATTTTAGTTTCGACGCGAATTTTTTAATTTTATTATCTTATTAATACACACCATTAAAAGTTTCTAAATGGAATTTGTTGATGTTTATTTATGATCATAGTTTATGATAATAATGATAACACCAATAATAATGTCGTCCCTCTTTATATTTATAGTCATTATACCGAAAGTTCTAAAAAGAGAACACGAGGAGTAGGAATGGACCATAATAATATAATATTAATAAGTGTTAACAATATTAAAATTATTAATACATTTATTCTGGCATTATTATCGTTCAACTATCATAAAACTAGTGCTTGCGTTTGTCAAAGGGACAAAAACTCTTCAACATCATTTTTGCGCTAAAACTTTGCTACTGAACTGTAGCGAGTAAGAAATTTATATTCGGCTACAGCCGAATTTTGCTTGTCCACCACTATTTATCGCCTTATGGTAAGATAAAACTGAGAGGCAAAGTATTTCGCTTTTGTCAGCAGTCAAAGATAAATTTTCCATGGCTGATAGACCCGCTGGTACTGCAACTTATTAGTAGATTCGTATTGTTACAAATTTCTCCCTTTCTATTAGAAGATTCGTACCGCTAGATCGTGGATATTTTGGTCAAGAGAAATACACTTCAAAGTTCTCTTATTTACAATTATATTACTTTAAATGAAGGATTATTCACGATTTATTGTTGGCAATATTTTCGACTACTTAACTCAAATATTCTTCTACTAACTCCTCCTTCCACATATATTCTATTTATATACATTTTTACCATCATATTATTAGTACCTAGCTTTATAGCTTTATTTTTAATTCGTTAACCTGCTTTTCTGGTACTCGTTTTCCTCGGCCGGCAGCTGCATGACGGGCTACGAATGTGCATTTAGTTTTTCCCTCTTTAGCTGGAATGAACAACATTTGGGATTTCCGTAACAGTATATAGTAGGAGGAGCTTAAAAAGTTTTAAGTAAATTGCTAACTGGTTTTACGTAGATTAATCGAATTCTTTTATCCTTTTGCCTGTTGACATATCAAGGATGGGTTAGTCAAAATGTAGCATTACAAAAGAAAGCAATACGTTTTCACTATTGGGCAATATTTCAAGGATAAACGATGTTTGCCACTTCTTCTTCATATATTAGGCTGGTCGAGCAATGACTGTAATAGGTGCTTGATATCGTGCTATGAGAACCAATACTTTCTGCCTCAGATGGCTATGATTGATTTGAACGACATGTGATCTCGACAAGACGGCGTCACTTGTCCTACATCCCATGGAGCAAATAAATCAATGTATGAGGCATTACCCTAATTCCAGAGATCAAAATTTCAAGGCATATATACCGTCAAGAGTGGCGTATTAGTTTATGTGATACAAAGCGCAAAGTTATACTAAAAGCTTTGTAGTCTAAAATATTTGGTTCCACGGGGGTCAGGAGCCCGCTCACAGGTTGGAGAACTAGGAAGGTACGCCGGAAAGTATATCGTCCCTGTGAGCCCTGACTGCTGGGTACGGCCCTTCGGGGAGTATCGTGGTGGCCGTGGTTTTCACCTTTCCATAGCCATTGGAAAAATTCGAGGTGAGGATAGGCCTCACCACCTACCAGAGTGGTGGTGTATTCGGCCATACCCGGTGCGCTGTCTGAGCACCTCAGGGTAAGAAAGGCCCCCTTATTAGGGGATTGTCTTTCCCCCTGAGGGGTGATCATTCGACTTAAATGAGTGCCTATGGTTGTAGGCAACCCGTCTGATTAAGGCATCACGCCAGGTGCAGACGTTAAACCCCAAGAGACATCATACCGTCAAAGCCGCATTGGCCATTTGTTTGATGTGCTATTCCGCATATATCGAATATACATTATGATTCAATTCAAAAATTATAAATCATTATAAATTCCTCCCACCCATTTAGTTCTATAGCCGAGATGAAATGATCAATTTCCTTTTGAGTTTCTACTTCCACTTGGAGTAAATGAAGTGAAAGCAGAGCCGATTGTACACCTTCAGCCATCACTGCAGTAGCGCTTTGTGTACAGTCACAAATGATAAACAGCAACGAAGCACAGTAAATTGTTAATACTACTAAGCCCAAAACTTTATAAGAGAAACTCCAGCTGAATTCTAAAATTTCTGACAATACACCATAAGAACCGATGGTAATGTTTATCGACCTAAGGCATAAATTTAAAAAAAAAAAAGTCATACCATGCAATCCAAATGCATCGGTAGCAAACCTACAGGAAGAGACAATAAGTGCAATAAGTGCACTTGGTATTGTTTTATCATAATATAGTTGCATTCGATTCGCATGTCCTTAAACATCATTAAACTTGATTAAACTTGATTAAACATTATTAAGCATTTCAAAATTAGGCAGTCTTACGCATCAAAACCATGTTAAATTTGATTAAACATCATTAAACTTGATTAAATATTTCAATAAAGTAAAATAAGTAGATGAAGCATTTAACAGTACAAAAATAAAAAAGAGACAATTATAAGCTTTGAAAAACATAATAAATACCGAACAAGGCTTTTGCGTTCTTAATATTAGCAGTAAAATATCTTTTTGCACGGCAAAATCATAAGTAAACCAATCCTTTTCGTAAGCTGCTGGAGCTATTGCAAAATTCTAAAAAAAAGTTCTAAAGATAAATTTCCTAAGCACCTGATAAATGAGAATTACTTTTTACTTCTCGTCGGAGTTTGTTAGCTTACCAATACAGAGCCAAGATTTATGGTAAGATCATTATGATGTAAGCGCAAACTATAATTGCTTGTCCGGACTAGTTGATCTGAGAAAGAGTGCAAAAGAAAAAAAAATGCCCCATGCTGGCTTTTTACTTTCACTTACAATTATTAATAAGAATATAAAGCGCAGAGTAAGGCCCCCAAGGCTAGAAATTCCAATAGAAATATAAAAGTGCAACGACCATTAACAGCTTCGATAAAGCTTCAATTATGCGAAAATTAATTCTAGAAGAAGAAAACTTAATTCCAAAATTAACGAAAACGTACTTAATAATCCGTTTTTGATATTTGATGCAACTGATTATTTCTGCGAGAATTAATTGTGGTTGATTCGCAAATCGTTGTAAAGTACGTAAACGATGTTATAAGGTTTTGGTCACCACAACACCAAACAGTACAAACGAAACTATGAGACTAGTGTAGGGTACGTATAAACAGCATCCTATTGGAGTAATGCACATTTGAAATATATACCAAAGCTCATGAAACGGTGACCTGTACTTATTGATTCCGGGTATAATCCTGCCGAAAGGTAACACTTGAATGGAAAGCAAATAAAAAATTTATTTTTTTCGCCTTTACTATTAGTTAGCTTGATTTGAAAATGGATCGAGAATTATATAAAACAAGACTATTTTATAAACATAAATCCTAAAAAGAACAAATTTTTCGCGTGATCTAATTAGGCACAGAGAATAGAAAAGCGTGTCACGGTTCTAGCTACTTTGTTGCCGGTAGAGCATATATATTTTCCTGACAAAGAATAAAAAAACGAAAAGGTCCCGTCGGTTGTCTACCGTCCGTCTGTCCACCGTAAGTCAGTCTGTAGTCGTCTGGCGTCTGCCCCACATAGGCACCCCCCCCCCCCCCCCCTTTCCTTTCAGCTACAGCAGTGGCAGCTGTAACGCTTAGCCACTCATCGGGGACACAAAAAAAAGGAAGTAAACAGACTAAGATAACTTACAATATAATCCAATTGGCGCCGGTGTAGTGTCTGCCTCTTTACCTGGTCAAGTCGTTGAGTGCTAGACCCCGGGTTGTGGCCATACCTTTATGTGTTTCTCGCCTTTTTCCTTTTCTCCCCTCCTTCTATTAAACTCCTTCACTTAGATAAAAACTTTAACTTCCAGTATTGTGTGTGTGCACGGGTGTACACGCAGTTGACAAGTAACAAACTGGAATCTTTTTCTATTTTTTGTCTTTTATTTTTATTGTTATTTTTTTCTCTTAACAAGCAAGTTTACAATAATAATGTTGAAGAACCTTTTGCAGTAATTTGGCAATAATAAAGTTTGGGAAATTTATGCACGACTTTTGCTTTTAGCAGCCTTTTTATCTGGAAAGGTTTTTTTTTTCAATACTTTTCTACATTATCCACTTGATAAAACTTTTTGCTTCTTGTTTGACTAAAAATTCCGTATTGAAAGAAAGGTGCAGCCATTATTCTTGGCTTGCTTCTCCTTCCTCTTCTTTTAATTGTTCCACCTTTTTTTTTCATTGTTTTTTTTTTGTTACTTCTTTTAATAAAAATGGTTTAGATTTCATTTTCGTAGTTTAATTTTAGTTAATTCCAACTAAAGTCACATTGATGTCATTCACTACAAAAAAATCTTCACATTCGTTATTGTTAGTCCTTTTTATCACACTTGAAGGATAATTTCAAAAAAAAAAAATTATTTTTATTTATCCGTTTTATGAAAAGCTCGAAAATACGTCTGAACTTCACCAGATGCCAAATAGTTCTCCCCTCTAACTTGAAATTAAAACGCAGACAGACCTCTCGTGCTTACTCAATTTCCCTCTTCTTCTTCCTGTTGCTCTCTCTATAGCGGCTTGCCGCTACTCTCACACAAGCAAGCAAAGATCCCGCAAAATCATACGATTTCTTGCATATGCTTGCAAGAGCAAAAGGAAAAAAAAGGAGTACCGCAAAATCATACGATTCTGCCTGTACTTGCAAAAGCAAGCAAAGATACCGCAAAATCATACGATTTTTGCTTGTACTTGTAAGCAAGGAAAACAGAAAAGAATAAAACAAACATATACCGCAAGATCACGTGATTTATAAGCAGTAGCACAAAATCGCATGATTTTGTCTAACGGCATGCCGTTATTCCGCTGCTTGCGGTTGATACAGACCGACAGACACCCTACCCGAGGTTTGTTCGCGGCCGTTACAAGCGATTACTGGGAAACTTCTTATCTTCTAATGTTCGCGCATTGACAGCTCGCAAAATTCACTTGCAGCATTTTTTCTGGAAAAGCGCAATCCAGTGAACCAGTGGATTTATAAACCTATCTTCTTAATATGAGAAGCCCCAATAGCGTTCATCCTTGACCCAAAACATTTCAGTGTATCAAATTTCAACTAAATATCTCACATGTGGCGACCTATAGGTTGGACAAGAAGAAAATAAGACGGAAGGACGGACGGACAAACAGATAGGCAGATAGGTCGACTCTGTATAATAAAAGTTGTATATGTCAAGTCTTTCAGGATGCTGCATACATCCGCACAAAATCTAATACACCCTTGTACCACAAGCGGCATACTAGAGTATAAAAAAAAGAAAAATTGTCGAAAAATGTAAGTCTATCTAGCAAGGAATTATTACGCTGTTTAATAAGCGAATAATTAAATATAATAAAAACACTTAGAAGACGGTTTAATGTTCCTTCCTGTGTGGTAGAGCGGAAATTGAAAATGCAGTGATTAATGTTGAAATGATATGTAAATTAGTTTAAAAAAATAATTACGCACTTGTAGTTTTTTAGCACCTTTCGGTATCCGATCCTTCCTCCGAAAGCCAGTTTCTTACTTCTAATAAATCTTGAATTGTCTTCAAATAATAATCCTTGTTGATCCTTGTGATGATGACGATACCATTTTGGGTAGTAGAACGTTGTGGATAAGTGAATAAAGAAAAAAAAAAACGAATAATAAAATAATTAAATATATATTAATGTAAAATAATAGTTAGTTATATTTTATTTAAATATATTCGGTTTTCTAGATCTCCCCTGTGACACCACATAAACTGATAACCGTATCACCAAAAAATTGAGATAACTTTCGACATGTCTTCATTTTAATGATAAGATTAAAAAAAAGAAAAATAATTAAATGAATACATTCTTGGATATATTCGTATAATTGAAAAAGTTTAAAACGTAATGTAAATTAATTATTAATATTAAGCAGAAATTATACAAATATTCATGCATCCATGTATAGAAATGTCAACGGTGGGGACTTTATCTTGACATATTATCATAATCGTATATAGGAAATATAGCTTTTTAAGACAAAAAGTGTATCCTTTACTTTAAGAAATTTACTTTACTCGTTGTATACAATTGAGGGATAACAGATTTCAAGTTTGTAATATAGGTAGATACGCAGCTAAATATAGGTAAGCATAAAGAACTACAGTAAAGTGTTACATAGTTTTTTTCTAGAGAAAGAGAACAGTAATTATTTTATATAAATATTAACATATCAGTGTTTGGGGATCCAATCTCAAATACGGTAGACTCTAGTGAGTGGTTAGTCAATCAAGACATAACGTGTATGTATTCCGATATCTTTGTCTTTCCTCTTCTTCTTCTAAGTGATTGGTCAAATGACAAAAATAAGAAAAAAACGGCTGAAGTCGTTTTAAATAATTAAAGTAAAAAATTTAGATTTAGAAGTGCTCGTCTTTGCATTTTCGATGCTAAATGTTAGATAACAGCAAAGTAAAAACTCCAAAACAAAACATCGTAAAGAAGTAGGTCGATCTTATCTGTCACTCTAAACTAAGTCCTATTGCTTTTAAAAAACTTATTAAGCCTTAGAGAAAAAATAAACCTAGAGAAAAAAGTAAATTATCATCATCAAGTATTATCATTATTATTACCATTACTATAATTTGTTTATCTCAAAGGAATAAATTCTAGAACTGAATGTTCACAAGCAACTAAGACTGTCTAGGCTCTATTAAAAGTGTGTAGAAAAAACAACGAAAATATTAAAAGATTTCATACTTTCAAGTGAGTTTATTTTTTTGTTGTAGCGTTTGTAAAGAACTCAACCAACACTTCCGATATAGCGGAAAGTTTAATGTTTTTTAATATAAATTTCATGTCTTCTCTTTTTGTTCATAATACATTTTACTTTTTAATTTCATTTAGATTATACTGCTAATATCGTAAAAAGTGATGCGTACATAAAATTTCTCACTTTAATTAAAAGTACTCAAATATGAGAAAAAAATTAAAGCCATCAAAAAATAATTATTTTCTTTCGGTTTTAGCATCACATCAGGATTTTTGTAATTAAAAACCCAATCACATTATAATGGCAGCAAGAATAAAGAACTTTGAAATAGAAGTTAACATACGAAATTTTGAGTAAAATTTTTCGAGTTAAGTATAAGTTGATATCCGTTCGTGTCGTATGTAGATGAAGTAAAAGCGGATTTTATGCCCTGCATCACCTGTAATACAAGAATATATTCAGTTTTTGCGGGCGTATACAACTTCAACGCTTTATTTGGAAAAGTCATTATGTTGATATCTGTAGAGTAATAATAATGGGCCGTGGCCCACTATACTGTTTTCAGTTGCTTCTTGTCAGCTTAGTATGACGCGTTGAAATTTCCAAAATACATAGAAAAACAATCATTAGCAGTAAAAACCATTTTTTTTTTAATTTTGACCTTTTGCCCAAGCCCCCAAAAACCTGGAGTGAAATTCGAGCCCATGACAATGGACTTGACAATCACGAGTCTTAACCCATTTCCAAACAAAAATACGTTACTGCAGCTTCCTTGAGACGACTGATGAGTAGAGACAATGCTGAGAGCAATTCAAAAGCTGTAATTAAGAAAATGTAATTAATTAAAAAAAAAAATTGTAATTAAAAACGTGTCTATAGCGCATATTAAAATCATAAACAAATTTTTCTCAAATTTTCAACACGGCAAGCAACATGGCTTTTTATCATTCATGCACTGATATATGTAATAAAATCGACAGCCTTACATATTAGTACTGTAAGGCTTTAGTCTTGGAATTTATTTCTCAGATTAAATTAATAACAATAATAAATATTTACGTTTACTTTCGGAAGCACAAAATCAATAACCTTGTTCACTCTTTTATGGACTCATGGAAATTTAGAAGGAAGCATCAGAGTATATATATTCTTGATCAGCTTCAAATTCTAAATCGATTTAAGCATTTCCGCCTATCCATCTGTCCGCCTGTGCATCTGCATAATATCTGCTATTAACATTCCCCTGGCCGCTGAAGCTATCGACTTCAAATTTGACATAAAAATTGGTTTGCATTGAAAACGGGCAAAATCGGTCGAAAGACAGCACCATGGAAAATAAGAAGACCTCTTTTTTTCAAACGGAATGAAAAATTGCCTTTTTGCTCATTACTTGTAAACTATAGCACATAAATGTATAAAAATTTAAAGGCATATTCTATGGGCAATGCTGCAGCATTTGTATACAAAAATGGAAAACGATTATCCAGTGTTATGGTGTATCAAAATTTAATTTCTTTTACAACACCTTTATAAAGCGCAGAAATAAGCTTCAAAAAATACATAAAATATACAAATTATTTTCCAGTTACAACTCTTGAATGCATCTAAACATGTGCGTTTGTTCGTCCGCCCATCTGTCTGTTCGCGCAACTTTGTAGTATTTCTGGTAAACATTTTTCTGTGAGCGAAAATGAAGATGTTGCCTACAAATTGGCAAAAGAATTTGGAATTGACCTAAGCTTTTTAAAGGACACATCTACAACGCCCACATGACGACAAAAACATTTATTATGAAAATAGAAGAAATCAGTTGGGGCCACTCCATATCATAGAATGCGAGAATTTTGTTCCTTTACTTCTTTTCTTTTCTTTTGTTTTGGGGTAAACGTTAGGTATAAAAGATTCGGTCCCGACCGTATTTAACTTTTTGCTTGTTTTTTTTTTTAAGTGAAGTTTTATTTATCTTACCATCATTTTATTACGATTACCGGCAAAAGTTTTTTATGTAAGTTTAAAATTCTTTTTTCTTCGTGTACATGTGTTGCTAAAGCAGAAACACAGAAACATGTGCTGGTACAGATGTAATTGCATGTTAACATAAGAGTTTGCTGCTTCCACTGGAAAAAAAAAAAAATTGTTATTTGGTTTCTTTGTGTTTTATTGTTATGCACAGCCTGTGACAAAGGCAGTTATCATATTTGCTTTAGTTATAGGTTGTATTGCACTGTGCTGCACTCTTACCATTTAACGGTCGAACCTGCAAAACTTTTCTTTCAAATAATTATAGCTCTTAGTTAAAAAAAAAAAAAAAAAAAAATTGTTTCATATCTTAAATCTTGACTCAAAATGAACTTTATGTAATCGTTTTGTCGTTTCGTTTAAAGGCCTCAGACGACCTTAATTAACAGTATTCGCCATATATTAATCCATGTTTTTCCGACTAAATTCTCGTCAAAAATGCGGTCAATCGTCAACAATATGAAACCGGACTAAAACTAAGAAAAAACTGATACTAGTAAGGCACTATCGTCCAAATGCCTACGCCTTTAACATCGGATCGAAGTGTGTCACGGGTAAGATCGCATCATAGCGATTTATTCTATGTAATCCTAATACCCTCATCTCACACGAATTCTATTAAAAAATATAAGATACCTACAAGACAAACAATATTCTATGAACTAACTATGGAAACTTTCCCAATAAAGCCAGTTCAGAGAGCATATATAAAACAAACTAAATCCATAATTACGAACACAAACCAAAAAATGTCAATTATTTCTACTAATTCTCATGCAAAATTATAGTACAAATAGTAAAAGAATGCATTGTCCATATCATGCTATAGCCATTTTCAGAGACTTTACCCGACTATAGATTTTTAATATGTCCTAAACGACGCTAAAACCCATCAGCAAAAGCTAATATCACTACCCTGGTCTCGGTCCATTACCACCAAAGGCGCCAAAAACCTGCCCTCTCCATACATTGAATGAGAATATTGCAATAATGTTGCTAATGAATGTTGTAAATAAAATGTTCAATCTTATGTACATAACAATAGAAAATTTAATAAAAATTATGTCAATTTTATTTTTGCCGAGGCAACTGATATATTAGTTTGGGGAAAAAGAAATCCATTATTTTTATATGAACTTCAGGACTTTATTTAACATGCTTCGGATTGTCCGATTTGGGTGGGGAGATGAACTATGCTTTGATGAGAAGCATAGATGTGCCGAAACTCTCACCTCCCAGCGGTGATCCCCGGGCAACGGCTTCGGCCGGCTAAGAAGAGTTTAAGGTTTTGGGCTGCTAACTCGGCGACGAGTTTCTGAGAGATGGTGGAGGGGTTGGCTGGAAGAAGAGCTCTTACTCAATAAGCTAGTTACTACCGAGGAAATATATTGAATGGTATTTAAGTACAATGAAGGTAGTAATCTAGCGAGTGCATGGTAGAGTGCATTAGACTAGTCTACCATGTTCAGTGCAATACCCGAGACCTATATATCTTGAAGAAAAGTAGTTCACTTGGGCCTGGCAACCAGGAAAGTAAGGAGAATCCGAAGCAAGTACGGTTGTTTTTAACAACCACCCAAAGTATGCCATAAGGCTTTGCAAAACAAACTGGGAGCCACGGGGGTCAGGAAGCTCGCCTCACAAAGCCACGTATACCTGCGGGTATATGATGGACTTTGTCCTTAAGTCGTAATAAATAAATAAATTAATTATACTATTAATGCAAAAAGGAATTGACGGACGGCCTTCCCTTTGGCCGATTGATAGAAAATGTCTGGTAAATTAATTAATACATGCAAAAATGGAAAAGGGATATGACGAATAAGTTTTCCCCTTTTACCTATTTTTACTTTTGAACACATGTCACGGATGCCTGCGGGTAATGGTGGTAATTGATCAACAGCACAGTGGAAGCCTTATGGCGGAAGCAGTCAGTTGATCAATTTGTGAGTCCTGACTGCTTGGGTGCGGCCCTTCGGGGAGTACTCGTGGTGGTTGTGGTTGGCGAGTTCCTAGCTAAAATGGAACAATTGAGTGCAGCTAGGCCTCGCCATTCACCAGAGTGGGGTTTATTGTTCCATACACAATAAACTGATCTGGACTCTGGTGCTGTTTAGGCCCCTGTGGGGATTGTGTAACTCGCCAGGGGGCGTAGTACGCTTAAAAGTAGCTTGGGCCACCGTGGGGTTAAGCCTTTCAGGCAGGAACCCACGTTAAACCCTTGCCACAAATTCTGTCCGATTTGGGTCAAATAAGCACCGTTTTGTTGTACAATTTGTTGCCATTTTAAAGGTAACTTCAAAATGCCTCTCTCATAGAAGTCCTGGTCTCTATTTGCAAAAAACTCTAGTAGTCGATTTTCACAATCCTCCCTAGATTCCAATCTTTTATCATTAAAGAAATTTTGCAATGCAAGAAAAAGATGATAATCGCTTGGTGCCAAGTCCGGACTGTACGGCGGATGCATTAAAATTTCCCAACCAAGCTCCCGAAGTTTCTGGCGAGTCACTGTAGATGTGTGTGGCCTAGCGTTGTCCTGGTGGAACACGACACCTCTCCTGTTGGCCAATTCTGGCCGTTTCTGCTCAATCGCTATCTTCAAACGGTCCAGTTGTTGACAGTAGAGATCAGAATTTAGCGTTTGGCCATATGGAAGCAACTCATAATAAATAATCCCCTTCCAGTCCCACCAAATGCATAGCAAAACCTTCCTGGCCGTTAGTCCTGGTTTGACCACCGTTTGAGGTGCTTCACCGCTCTTTGACCACGATCGTTTTCACACAGGGTTATCGTATGTGATCCATTTTTCATCTCCAGTCACCATCCGTTTAAGAAATGGGTCTATCTCATTCCGTTTGGCCAACGCTTCGCAGATGGAAATTCGATCCATCATGTTTTTTTCTGTTAATTGGTGTGGCATCGAAACATCGAGCTTCTTTTTGAATCCAGCTTTGTGCAAATGGTTTAAAACTGTTTTATGGTCGATTTTTAGCTCCTGGGCGATGTTACGACTGCTAACATGCCGGTCAACTTCGATCATTTCTCCGATTTTATCGACATGTTCGACGACCGGCCTCTACGGAATCTACGAAATCAAAATTGCACATAATTGGCTGTTACAGTATCGGAACCATAAACACCATTCACAATTTTACCCGCCTAGCTTGCATTTTCGCCTTTGTCAAAGAAAAACTGTAAAATGTACCGAATTTTCTCTTTGTTCACTTCCATTTTTAACACGCTGTAACTCACAACTGAATGCACCAAACAAAAAACAGCAAAAAAATTTTTTTTACTGCGAAATGTCACCTTTCCAACGAGCATAAATCTGAAATTGTTTAATCGATACTTTCCGAAAAATCTATCAGTGCAGCCATCTACCGAAAAAATAATGGATTTCTTTTTCCCCAAACTAATATATTGATATATATTGATATATATTGATTATGTAATTGATTATAATAAAATCGTTAAGTCGGGAAATGAAGACGAGCCGCTTAATATCAATAAGAATGACATTGTTACGATTTTCGTCTATACAAGTAAAGCTTTTGTTATATATTGTATGTTCTTGCACTGTAGGGAAATGTCCCTTAGAAATTAAAGATAGTAAATATTAAAAAAACAAATTTTGCTCATGTAAGAGCTTATTGGTGTAGGGAAAAGTTAAAGTTTGTTTAGAATACGATATATTCGTGGCAAAAAGGTCGAAGTTGGGTCAGTGATGACAATGCTATTTAGTAGTGCTTTCAATCACACCTTTTTTAAAACCTCTCAAGTGAGAGGATATAAAAGCACACTTTTCCGTGAAGAAATGGAAAATATTCTTCCAAAGTAAGCTGGCATAAATTTTTTAAATAAATTAGGTAATAACCATCTGGAAGCCCACAATTTGGGTGACGTTAAGTCGGAGGGCGTCTGTAAGAAAAAAAAAAGCGAAATCGTTAGAGTGAATGACTTATCCAGCGATGATCTGAAGGATTTGAGGACGGGATATACAAGAAGCGCAACCGAGGACGACCACTTTTCCCAATACCTTGCCGAACCGTGGGAAGTTAGGTTATTTTCGGAAAATCAAATAAAAGTACCAACGAACTTTGAGCAGAATGGACAAATCTGAATTTAATTTGTAGCGGACGACATGTTAGAATGATTTTTATGAGCTCTGCTTATGGGGTTTCGTTTACAGGTATGGATTTTAATATGATGTGAACATATTCCGATTATCAGTGAACTGTAAAAATTTACAGTTTCCATTTCAGCACCATTGTCATCTCCTTCCTTACCGTTATAATATTTTCAAACAGATCCAACGTGACATTAAGTTGCGATCTAATGTATTCACTTACCATCACTTTGATATCGTAGTTTGATGGATCCGTTATACAAATGCTACGCTGAGCACCCTTCGCTAAATGAAACTGTTCAAATAATATAGGGTTATCCCTTTTTTCCGAAAATAAACACTTATTTGATAACCCTACACAACACTTTACTAGGAAATGTTGCAGTGACCAGACACATGGGCGAACGAGTTTTGTTTTTTTAGGTCGCTTGTGAGGCTTTGGCTTTAAACGCATTCAAAGTGGTATTACAAAGAGACTAGCTTATTGATATTAGAAATGGATTGGCTTGTCTGCAAAAGCCTGGCATATTAAGATTAGCTAAATTGCTCTTTATTTGTAATAAATAAATAAATAATTTCTGAGGTCAAGAAGGAGGCTTCATTGACAATTCTAATCGTTAAATTACTCCAAAATACTCTGACTTAAAGCTCGCTACTTATGTACGTTGTGGAATGTTATTCATTGTCAATAAACTTAAAAAAACTTTTCAATTATTCCTCGCATCATAGTTCATTGTCTATAAACTTTTTGAATTGAGAATTATATATAAATTTTCGAGTTCATTCTAGAAATTTATTGGCAGCTATTTGCACCAGTTATCGTTATATCTACTTTTTGGTTTTTAGCTTTTATTGCCAAAGTCTATCTTTACGAGTGCAAATGAATTGATCCAGTAAACGAATGAATGGAATTAAAGGACATTTTTTTTTTCCAATTTGATTCAATGAATTGAATATATATATTTAAAAGAAAATAAGTAAGAAAATTATATTCGGTTGTGATCGAATTTTTTATGCCGATCATCGTTCTACTTTAATAAGATTTTTTTGTGAAATCCTACGTCGTATATCTTTTATGGTTAGGGCAAGAGAAAGCAAATATATTTATATAAGCCTGCGGACGCTGTAGGCGTGTCCTTCGATTGGTTTGAATACCTTTCAAATTTTTTTGTAAATTTTCAGGAGACATCTTCGCTTCGCGAACGGAAAAAACTTTACAGCAGATACTAGACAGTTGCATATATGAACAGCGGGAATACCGACTTGCTTAGATGAATTTTTAATATGAAATTGGTTAAAAACGTATATATTTTACGGGGTTTTTGAAACTTACTTCTGCCCCTTATGGAGGTGTTGAAAAAATATTATTATTACATTGGGAGGTGTAATTTTTTCCATTTGCATGGTACTACGAGATCACGAATGTACGTTTACATTTTTATAGATTCATCTGCTGTAGTTTGCGAGTATTGCGCAAAAGACCAATGTTTTATTTATATTAAAAAACATAGATGACCTTAGTTTTCACTGTAGGCGTGTCCTTTGACCTACTTGGCACATTGCCAATAATAACCTTTTGCGATCAGACGGAAATGTTTAAATCGATTCAGAATTTAATTCTGATCAGTTTATGAGAAACGAGTACAGAATTCAATTTTTTTTTTTTTTTTTGCTTTTGAAAATAGAGTTGTTCCGAGTTTACATCGAATTGCGAGCATATCTTTTAACAAGTAATCCCAATGTGCTTACAAGCATTTCCAATGTTTTTCTCAAATATGAAACCGATCTCCTTATTTTGGCAACGAGGAGAATGTTTACCATCACATAGACTGAGAAACGGACTACTAACAGATCAGTGCAGAATTTCAGCCTGATCAAGCATTTATATGCTCTATAACGCCGCCGACAATTTTCCCTATACGTTACCGTATATATCCTTATACTCCGGCAGTGTTTACAATAGAGAATTTAAAGGCATTAGGGCACGATAAAACAATTTTGAAAAACTGTCAAAATTAGTTGAATGGATTTTTAGGAAAACATAAGTGACACATTTTTCACATTAAATAAAATAAGCAGCGGAAACAATACAATTCATAAAATTAAAACGTTTGCATATGTGAAATGGAAAAAAGTTGTAATTATTATGCGCACGTTATAATAGCCCTAAAAATATCAAACCGCGAAAAAGCTGAACTTCATATACTACTGTCAACCACGACCTGATTGACTCTGGCGTTTAATTGATGCTGATTCTATCACTATTAGGCCTGTGAACAAATTTATACTTGTCTGCCTGTCTGATTTGTTGTCAGCAATTGTTCTATTCAATCTAAATGTCGCAATTTTTGAGATATTCAAGGCACATCCCTCATTCATTCGTGTGCTGATTGCTAGAAAGAAGACAGAAAAGACAAGGAAATAGGGAGTTGGTTATCCTGGCCTAGAGGGTGTGTGCCAACTCGATAAGTGTTATGACTTTACCGACTGAGCATGCATTACACCAAAGAAAACTAAACGCAGATGCGATTTGAATTCGCGAATACTAACTTGGTAGACATTATTCTTACCTATTACGACACGGATCCCAACGGCACGCGGCAAGAACTGTTTTTGTGCAGATTTGGATAGAAGCAATGAAGTCAATATAAGACTGGTAGGACGAGAACTAAACTTTCAAGGCATATTATACGATTGGATTGATAAGAATGCGCCGGTAATGCACGGCTCCAAAAATTCGTCTATCATCTCACCAAGCCAAAAATGCTATTCGCCTTATTAATAGGATGTAAGTAGCGAAGTCTCTCTATTTTTTTTAATCTATTCCGATTAAATGGTAACAAGTTTGAGTCACACCACTTGCTAAGTACATTTAAGTCAAATTATATGGTGCTATATATAACCATTCATGAAATTTAAATTGAGATTGAGAGGACATTACAGCTTGCTTATCGCAGGTAACGAACCTGCCAGTTGTGCTTGCCCACGGATTTTATAAAAATTTCTATATTTACATTCATACTCTACTTATAATGAAAGAGATCACATAAATTGCATTCGAATAAATTGGAATAGAATTTTACTTCAAATTTCAATATAAAGAACTGTTTATCTAAGAAATTGAATCTGAGTAAATCATGTAAAATATTTTGTGAGGGAAAAAATCCTTAAAGCATGAACACATATTCTTATATTGTCATTTATATGTAGATTTGTTTCAATGAATTTTGATGCCCATTTTGTCACAACGTTTGCAACGCCGAGAAGAAACCTTGAGAGACGCCACGAATTATATGTATTTTCATCATCACATTCTGAAGTGATTAAAGCATGCCCGTCTGTTGGTCTGTCTGGTTGCTTATCTGTCCGTATGCGCAAGCATGTAACATCTGTAGTAAACATCCTTTAGCTCGCAAAAATGAAGATATCACTTACAAACTTGCAAAAGAGTTTTCAAGGACACGCTTACAACGACCACACGTCCTTGTAAAAAGAACAATAGAACCTTTCCTTTCCCTATTAGTTACTTGTTGCGCACAAAGCACCATATAAGTTTCCGCGTTCATTTTGAAAATAGAAAAATGGTGCAAATCTTTTCCTTTTTCTAGAATCACGGTGATGTATATAAAAGATTCGGTCACTTTACATTTTATAATTTTCTTACTTGTTGCTATCGAATAAATATTTTGGATAAATTGGCCCTTTTTATTACGTTAACATTATTACAACTATTAAGAGGATTTTAAATTTACTTCAATTCATTTGCAGTGATAAACGTGTCAACAGAATCAATTTAATTAATTAAGGTATCAATTTTATTTGACTTCATGTCACATATTCAATAATGTATAAATCAGGATATAAAAGCTTCTTAACCTTGCCTACAAATTTTTTTTTGCATAACTAAAATTACAGTCATTTAAATACCATCAGCGTCCTCTTTTAGAAGAAAATTAACTATAAAAGAAAAATGTTTACATTTAATATTTGTCTTATAAATCTTCTTTCTTGTGAATGGTTTAAGGGATATAGAGCGCCGCACTCCTCCTTCGAATCAATTAAACGTTTTTAGCAATGCAATAGGGCAAATGAATAATGAATGTATGTAAAAAATCCCAATTACCAGGAAATTTAAAACTTAAACTTCTGTAACTGCAATAATGTGGTCTGTCGATGTCCTTACCCAGAGGATACGTATTGGATTGCTGCGCTGCAAAATTAAGAACCATAAATTTTCTTGTATTTTGTGTGCAGCCACTGAGATATCTCTTCTATTCTTTCTTTCTTTATATATAAGCCTATAAAGGATTGACATTAGGCAAGTATGCTGACGGTGATTTATAATTGCTTAAATAAACTGATAAGAGGGATATACACATCTTGAGAATAATTATGCTGCCATGTAAAACACTTTGGCTTGTAAATTATTGCAAACTAAAGGATTTAATTATATCTGCCTATATTCATGCCCTAAGTTTAGATTGTTGTATACTAACGAAGCTTTCGGTGGTTGCTTGTAGCAGTTTCGCATTTTCTTTATTTATATTGAGCAAAATTTCAAGTACTGCAAATAAGCTTCTAATATAATAAAATTTCCGTATCTTCATACGGTACACCACTTGTGGTACACGGTATGTGGAGTTTGTGAGAACGTAAGCAACACCCAGAAAGACTTAAGATAAACCCACTCTTATTTACACCGACTCAGATCGATGCAGAATGTGATTGGTGGATTGTCCGTCTGTCCATTCACTCTTTGGTTGAATCTTCGAGATTTTTTTATCACTCCCCTGATTTTGATAAACCGTTGTATGTAAAAATAGTGTATTTCTCAGAATTTCACAACAAAGATTGCTTAGTAATAATATTTCCGCATTCTAAATTGGTGTAAACGTTCAAGGGGGTCAAGTTTTGCCAATTTTTGCTTGTTGTATAACCGCTCCTAAGAAAACTGAATCTTAATACATTTAAAAAGGCCTAATTTTCAGTACTTTTGAAGATAAATCATTCATAACAATAATTTGAAATAAAAATTAATCTTACCAAATTTGAACCACGTAAGTTTATTTTCTGCATCTCAACCCTAGTAAGGGTTTTAAAGAAAAAGAAGCCTTCATATGCTAAAAGGACCAAATTTTTAATATTCTATCACGAAAGGTAGTCATTAATAAATTAACATGAAGGAATGTGGATCAAATAGGTGCAATTTTACACCGCACTATACCTAGGGGCTGTCATGAAATGAAGTCCTTCTATGGCGAAAATCCCAATTTCTGGTTCGTTATGAGGAAACCAGTGGAAAATAATGAAATCCTTGACAAGTGCTAAATTTGGATAACCTTCGGTGACGATAGGAGTCTCTTCCAATATAAAAATTGTACATTTACATAATAATAATGTATAATTATTGGTAAACTGTGTGAATGAATGTTTTAAGCGAAATGATGTACGGTATCGAATGGTCGGTCTTGCCCGACTATAGCGTTTTTAGTTGTTTTATGTTAACATACATCTACTTATACTTTACAATAATTGTCATTCATAGGCACTATCAACTACATCAAAATTTCGCAAATTCGCAAAGATTTTCATCTGTTGTAGTCGCATCTGTTTGAAACTATCTCTGAATGGGAGATAGCTCAGATAGCTTGATGAATGTTTGTGACGAAATTTGAATTTTCTTTCACATCAGATTATTACATAATAGCCAAAGTTGCACAGTGTCGAAGCGAGTGGATGCACTAAGTTTATTAACAAAAGACTGCATGAAGAAATTCTATTTTCGAGTTCAATGAAAATAACTCTTTACCGCTTAATCCTGGAACGCTAACGTTAACGAGAATTAAGGGAGAAAGCTGAAGCTTGGCGTAGCTTGTTTCAATTGTTGGCGTGAAATTTTAAAATGAACATGATTCACTTAAACTTACAATGGGAAAAATCTGAAATTTATAAGAAATATCGGCCTAGAATGAGAAAGGAGCAACACCTTTAATCTGCTTGCAAAAGGCAGATAGAAAAATACAAACTTAAGGGGGATAACTTCGTAGGGGATAAAGGAAAACAAATTGGCATAATTATATCACGGACCTTGTTGGGATCGATCAACTAACATGCGTACATTAATGTTATTTTTGTCGTGTTCTATATAAAATTCTTAATATAAATTCAATTCTACATTGAACTGTGGCCAGTTTATGGGAAAGTCGAAGAGTAGAAAGTAAGTGATGCATTTTTTTACAGCAAGAAGTACACATTCTTTTCATGCAAAGGTCAGATTTTCTCTCCATGATAGGTCCTATATAAGTCAAAAGCCCAAAAAAATAGACTTCAAATGAGGTCCTCTAACCTTTTTTATTTAATTTCTATTATGAGCACATTTTTAACAACAAAAAAATTAGCAATTAGGCTTTTTGGCATATAAGAGTTTGAGTTTTAAGGAGAAACCTTATATACGTGGATTTCTTTGTCAATTAACAATTTTCACAATGAAATATTGGAAGTCCGACCTCCTTATCACAAAGTTTTAATTTCCGCAGGACAAGTTATATGAAAGGGGGTTCAAAAAATTATCCCAGCCAATTTAGAATGCCGAAATACTACTACTTAATCACTTTTGTCGAGAAATTTTGAAAACTGCAAACTTTGTCATACGATGTCTTTTCAGTCAAAACACATCAATTCACGAAATTTGTAAATCAACTGAATTAATCAATTCGATTGATCAATTCAATTGATTATTTAATTAATTGATTATTTAATAAATTGATCAATCGAATTGATCAATCGAATTGATTAATTCAGTTGATTTACAATATTAACCTGAATAGATCGGTATATTAAAAGGTGGGTCTATTTCAAACCCTTATGCGTGCCGCATATCCAGAGGTTCGCACAAAGTTAATATACCCTTGCCCCACAAATTGTTTTGGTTCTTCAAAGTTAACATATCGTAAAATTCTTAATTTTTTGACGTTAAAAATCGTCGAAATGGGTCAACAATTCAAAGAGTAGTGAACAAACTTATAAAATTATTCAAACCAAACTAAGGCGCGGCAAAGCAATGAGGTTCGCAAAGAAGATTTTTTCCAAAACTTCATTTAGAGAAACTATTCTTGTAGCGTACGCTTGGAGAAGTTGACATCAATCATATTTACTTCCAATCGCAGGCAGCCCATATAACAAGTGCAAAAATTAATTTATTGAAAATCTTTTATCGGCGAATTTCACCTAATTTATTTATTTTATTTTACCCATTTATACATGAAATTCAACTAACGAAATTACGGTCGAATTGTTTTAAAAACTAGTACACATAAAAAGGAAAAAAAATAATAATAATAACAAAGTAAGTTTAAAAATAAATGAAAATGTTAAAAATAATAATTCATGGATAAATAAATAAAAAGAGAGAAAGAAAACAAAGAAAAACGAAAAAAAAGCATGTACACAACTAGTGAAGAACCCGCAACACCCACAACAAGAACAGATCCGGGTTGCAAGTGAACCCCTAAACCATTATAAACATGCATGAGCTTGGCAACCAACACGATAACAACACAATATTATTTTAAATAAAAACAAAGGGATATTAAGAATGAATTTTAGTTTAAGTATGACATTGGTAAATCGCGCATAATAAGCAAAGTTGCTTTAATAGACTTCAAAGAGTCCGATAATGAGAATAAGCGATAGACATCATTTATCATACAATTGTATTTACAATGACTAACTATAATCAAGATAAAATGCCTAGAGAAACATTTAGGGACATTAAAGCTTGTAACGTCCGCGGACAGACTTAGGATAGGGTATCGGTCGGTCCGTGTCAGCCAAAGACATTGCAGTAACGGCATCCCCTTATGCAAAATCGCGCGATTTTCCGGTTCTTTCCTTCTTTTTTGTAAGAGCTGCTGCTAGCCGCTATGTAGCAATGCAAAAAAAATAAGAAAGAAAAGAGAAAAAGGAAAAAATCATGCGAGGGGATAGTTTTAAGTTGAGTTTGGTTCTGGCGGAGTGGAATTGTAGACGTCGATGAGTGTGCTTGCTTTTCTATTGTTTTTTGATCGTATGGCTGAGCTCTGGCTGTTTTTTTCTTTTTTTGAAATATGAGCTCAGACTGAAAGTTGACCATTAAAAATATCAAAAGAAAAGAGATAAATAGAAAAATACGCGAAAGAAAAATTTTGTGCAATTGAAATTAGAAATAAATTAACTCGGAAAACATCGAAATCCAAAAGAAGGAAAGATTTAAGTATACATGATGGAATTCCGTGAGGTCCAGGAGCACAATTTTATTTTAATGAGCTCCACCCTTCAAAAACCTCTGAAATAACCATATTAGGAATGGAAACCAAATTAGTAGAAAAGTTTTGTCCGCAAAGAGATTTGAGGTTTCAATATCATCCGAGGACTCAGAGCTGTTAAAAGAAATATGCGTAATCGATCCGTAATCGCGCTTGTTGCACAAGCAAGTGTAGCCACTTCTCTCTTCACGTGAAAATTCTCTACCTGTGAATTCCATCGTTTCGAATACGGACGAAGCCTGCTTGATGGCAGCCCAGAAAGGCAATGTTCGTGTCAAGAATGGCGCCTGACAGCTCTGAGGATAACATAAAAAGTTATCACGCTGCAAAAGCCCTATCCTTCAATTCATCTCAACATAGAGCTATCTCGGCTTATGAGGTCTTAGTTTCGTATGAAATACATGGCCATTTTCTCAAATAATTCGGCTAATTAGATCCGTAATAAAAAAATTCATTCCCTCGGATCGTCCCGGTAATGCTAATTCGGGGCCTACAGATAACTTCCATTTACCAAAATATTATTATTATAAATAAATATTAAATTCAGTGAGCACGTAGTTTTCATGTTTGGCTGTCACTGAAACCTAGTTAAAGCCTAATTTACATTCGTCGCGACTCTTTCATAATGCTTTCCAGGTTTTTAGAAAGGATGGATTAGATCGCACTGGTGGTAGCCTTTTACTTACCATATCTGCCACAGTTCCGTCCTACTCATTTAAAATTCCTACTCCTCGCGACGTTGAATTTTTTGCCATTCGGGCAAAAATTGGCAGTAAGCAGTTATATGTAACTTGATCCCCTATTCCCCCGAATTCGGATATCTCTATTTATAAGAAACAGCTCTCACTTTTGACATGGCCGAAAATCTGGACTTAATAAATCATAACGATAGCGAAAAGCACAAAACCACTCTCTCTCTCTCTCTCTACGATAAAAATTACCAAAACAGAGACAGAAACGGGCAATTACAAAATAAGCACCAAAAACTAATTCGGCCCACAAGCGTAATAAATCTTTTGAGACGACCCTGGATTCTGATGAGCTTACCCCAGCCACAGAGATTCTGTCTTCCGGTGGGTATATTTCCAGTGCTAACGGTTGAATGATTTTCAGTTTTCATAATGTATAAATATGTGTGTTGAATTACGACAACGATCTCACAGCCTAAATTAGAAAAGCAACCTTGGTCTGAAATATTTTCTTTATTTCTTTTCTTTAATAATCTTCGAAAGTTATGTAAAGTACTGGAACAGTTTCGTCTACAAGTGCTAACAAAGCAAAAAAAAGTACGTGTGTAAATAACCTCGACTTATGCAATTACTTTCAAAGCGCTACTAATTCGTTCAAAACTATAAACTAACAAGTAAGAAAATTGTGGTCAGTCGTAGCCAAATCTCTTATATCCAGCACCAGGATGCTAAGGAAGACTAAGAAAGAACAAGATTTTTCTATTCTAAGGAGATGTGGATTTTTTCTCTATGTATGTGTTATTCTTCATGAATAAGGCAAAAACACCTAAAGCAAAGGTGTTCACAGTTTTCGTTTCCTAGGCGTGTGGGCGTTGTAAGCATGTTCTACGATCTCTTTGGTCTCTCCCTCTTTAACAAATCGTAGGCGTTTTTTGCAAACGGGAAAATGTTTATAAGAGACATTAAACCGACGGACAGACGAACATGGTAAAGCCTATTTAGAATACGATGCTAATCACGAGTATACACTTTGTGGAGTCTCTGAAGCTTACTTCTGGGTGTTGCAAGCATTTTGAGAAAATGAATATACCGCTTATTCGCCGATAGTGCTTACAAAAGATGTCTAGACATAGGAAACGCGATAGTATAACGACCAATTAAATATTTTGCTCAAGCTGCCGGCGAATATAACGTTTTCAAGTTTAAAATTTTACATTTATTAAAAAAGAATCAAAAAATCGGTACAAGTGGGAAGCATGTTATAATGTTATTATTCTAAACAGTAGGAGAGAAAAAAAAAAGACGACTTTCGTTAGAAAAGTTTTTAAATGTTTTGGTATCATCACTCGAAAAAGGAAAACATTTTTTTAAAGTGGATTTAAGGAATATGCAAGCATACGATATATTTTAACTTACTTCTCATTCTGTTCAATTTAAGAATAAAACTTTTCAAGCTATTTTGATATAACTTTTTCATCTCTCCGTTTTGCCGATTACTTGGTACTTGTAAATAAATTTCTAGCATAAATGTGAACAGGGTTGAAACGAAAAAGATGGAAAGAATTTTTAAGTAAATACTTTGTTACATGGTTTTACCTAACTATTATGCGAAACAGAGAATGCTTCCATATATATAACTAGCTGTCAACATTGCCGCCGCCACTAATGACACCACTAGCACACACGCAGATCAGGGTTAAAGAAGTTTATTACATGCACAGACAGAGATAGATGCCAGTACCAAAACATCAAAACCAACTTAATAAACAAAATTAAGTATGCAATGCAAAGTTCTTCCGTTTCTGTTTGGTTTGGATTTTCGCCTTAAAGGCTTTTGTTTTAGTAAAACGCGCAGAAAGAAAGTGTTGAAAAATAACCACAACATGGCAAAACGTTTGTCAAGTTTTTTCTATTTGTTCTTGTTTTACTTTTCTTTCTTTCCTTTTGTCCCACAAAACGAAATAAAATTGCATCCAGACATTACTTGAAAAGAAAAAAAAATTTTTCTTAAAAATAAAAGAGAAAAGAAAATATGTAGAAAAAATCGTCATATAGATTTTAATTCAAAATGAAGAAGGAAGGAACAAGAAACTCTGAAAACGTAATAAGAACTTATAGATTGGTCAAAAGGACTTGGGATAGTTGGGATATTTCTAAGTTTTTCTGTACATCCGCTTTGTATTCTTGTGCTGATCATAGAGGTTGCAAATTTTTAAGATGTTTTGATGAAATTTCATAAACCGACATGTTTTAAGCCAAAGATTCGAGTCGAAGCTCTTTTTCTTGTTCACATCCGGTATAAGGCATTATTTTGAAGAGTCGTTGGTCATATAACCCTATTAAGAAGAGAATATTTCATAACGGGTTCTGGCTCGCTATAATATTTTGTCTTCTTCATTACTTTTATGCTCACTATGAAACTGTGTCATTTCGTATGAAATATAGCATCAAAAAACACCAAACACATGCAATACCTTAAACGTGAAAAGTAAATAACAAATTGTAGGTTCATATCGGTTAAATGTAGTGCATTAATAACAGTTCAAACGTTTCGCTCCTTACTTTAGCGCTAGGCATGGATAAATATATGAAAGAAGGCATGAAAACGCCTCACAAAACTGGTTTAAAATCTCTCTTCTCTTAAACATACAAAGTTATGCTTGGTGAAATCTTCAAAATGAATTTCTATTAATGTAAAACAGGCTGAATCGTTTATAAAACAAATGAGGAAATCGTCCAACGTTAAATGCTAATGTTTTAAGTGAAACTTATTTTGTCAATCTTGGATGGCTCTACTAGAAAATTATATAGACGACAAATAACGGCAAACGAGGGGAGGGGGGATCTTATTTGAATTAAAATAAGGTATCCGTTTTATAAAGATTGTTGGAGTTAATAACATATGTAACGTCCGCATATATGTGTGTAGTAGGTTTCCGTCGGTCCGCTTTGTTTGTCCTCTTCACACATAGAGCAGAATGCGGAAGAACGGAATTCCGTTAATTAAGGTCGCTTCTCATAATTCTCCGCTCACACAGTAGCACTATTTAGAGAGAGATTTATGAAAAGAAGTCCGAAGGTTTAGCATAAGGTTAGATTTTTTTGAAATTAAATTAGCGTGGAATTCGGAGTTGATCATCATCATTCATTTAACATTCATTCATTGTTATGGCCAAAATAAAAAAAAAAATTGTTTTAAGGCAGTTTAAAATAAATATTAAGAAAACCAAATATGGACAATTAAATGAAAATTTTATCATATTAAACCCACTATAAGTATGAGAATAAAATTGTTAGTTCCAAAGCATGCGAAAGGTATGCGCTTGAAATTAAATAAGGGATGAACGTTAAAGATATTTTTTTTTTCGACTATAAAAATGTGAACAGAGCTATAATTTTCAATAAATTTTCTAAACCTTAAAAAAATAAACTTTAAACTTTAACCATTAAGGGCAAATATAAAATAGCTTTGTAATATTAATATTTAAATATCTTGTTGTGAAATTCTCACAATAAGTAGATCTATTAAAACATACTTTAATGTCCCTATAAATTACCAAAAACAGCATTGTGTAAATTAAAGACACAAATAAAAAGAAAAAAATTAAATCAAAAAACAATCAATCGAGTGTTTGAATACAGCTCCAAAGGCAGCTTGGCTGTGGTGCCCGAAGCCCTTGAGAACTTCACCGAAATGGATTGTGGTGATGTTGTGGCTGCGAGAATGCAAGGGACACATCAAATAAGGAGTAAAGCATATTAGTTTTACAATTAGTGAAAAAAGGTAAATATGACAGGTTTTGCGACGATGAAGTATAAGTATGTGTGTGCCTATACACCGATGTAGACTAACTATGAGACTGTTAGATACGAGCGGCCGTCAGTTATTTATCATCTTTATATATATCTAAATTTTCTGTTATTTTTTTTTTTTTCTGTGAGTGTAACTGGGTTAGTCACGCGGTACAAATAAAACCTAACTTCTAAACCTAAACTCTTCATTTTGCGTTGAATTGACGGAAATATTTTTCAACACTTTTCATAAAATTAGGTTTTTTTACTTTTTTTCCTTTTAGAAGGCAAAGTGTTGATTTTAAATGCCGTTCGACTTCATTATAGCTTTACATAGAATAAAACAACATTGCCATTTTGTGGTATAACTCTCTCATTTCTCAGTTGTATATTCAAATTTTGTAAACACTGCAACTCTATTCAGCAAACTTTGTATGTGAGTCTGCTCATACACTTGCACACAGATGTTTTGTTGTATTGCAATTGGCTATATCAACGCACAAGTACACAAACTTTTTATTAAAATGCGTACTACGATTTTCATTACATATGCGAAACAATTTAGATTACGTTATAAACTTTATGCTTTTGCGTATATAACTCAAGAATCGGAAATCATTTTGTAAGGAATTGTTTTTCATACTCAATACACTTACACAAGTGACCTATCTTTGCCAACTACTGAAACTAAAAAGAAGCGACCTTCTTTCGATTACCACCTTGCCCATAGATCATAAAACCCACGTGTATCACCTGAAGAACATGGATATCTGTAAGTACATAAAGACAGGATCAGAACCGTTTACATAACAAATTGGCATTTATACTCAATACACTTAAGTTTTATCCTAAACTAACTTCTACCAACTACTAGGGCCGGTTATTGGCTTGCAAATGATTCATAATTCCTTTAGGTATTACCTGGAAAACATGCGTATTTGTGATATCGATTCATGCAGAGTCTGCCAAAAGGTCAGTGAGCCCTTCCATCACGTCTTTTGCGCCATCTGCAGAATAACACATCAAGTGTTTGACAAACTTTCTAACATTGGCATTGTTTTCTGAGTCAAACAAGGCGATGGGATTCATACGAATCCTAAAAGTATAGGAATAGGGGCATCGAAGAGTACTATAGGTCTTGCAGGTGGCAGTGAGGATTGCGCAAACAACATTTGGACTTCTGCCGTCCAAATAATTATTAAAAAATATTATATTATCATCTTATCTGATTTCCTTCAAAATCTTGACTCCTTATTTCGCTGAAACCAAGCAGGGAGAGAGAGAACCAAAATTCTGACGTCCATATGCCCTTCGGTGATTTTAAGTTGCTTAAGATCTTCTCTCTCTTAGTGACACACGTAAAAGAATCCACTGATTGGTATAAAGCAGCTAACCTAAGACAAAATATGAAAAACACAAAATACTTTACAGGAATATCAAAAATGACATAATATACTTATGATATGATGTCTACAATTCCTTTTTTTTAAATTTATTTATTTATTTTAATTCTACTTATACATGAAACTCAACTAAACAAATAACAGTCGAGTTCAATTGACCCTTAAAGCAAAACTTATATTAAATTAATAATAAAACTTAGCATAAGTACAAAACAAAACAAATAAGAAGGAAAAAAAAAGAAAAAAAACATATACACAACCAGCATAGAGCCACACTTACAACAGGACCAAATTGCAAATGAACCCCTAAGCCATCGCAAACATGCATAAGCCTGGCAACCGATAATAAATTAACAATAATTCACTTTCGAAACGTAACGACTTTTTAAGGATGAAAGCTAGTTTAAATACGACATAGGTAAATCGCGCGTATTAAGCAATGTTGCTTTAATGGACTTTAAAGAGTCCGATAACGAGAATAAGTGGTAGACGTCATTTAGGTTCTTGCAAACGACTCTGAGCGGATTGAACAGCTCATAATTAAATTTACACTGATTAAGCTTAACCAAGATAAAATGCCCAGAGAAGCGGTTAGGAACATTAAAGCTTATTTCACCAAGTAATGAAGGCGAGTCAATAGCACCATTTACTACTTTAATTAGAAAGGAAACGCCAAGAACAAATCTACGTTTCTCAAGAGACGGTAGGGACAGCAGAAGCAACCTATTTTCATACGGAGGAAGAGAGGCAATCGGATCCCAACCCAAATTTCTAAGGGCAAACAGCAAGAATTGCTTTTGAACAGATTGAATTGAATCTACGTAGCGCCTATATGAAGGAGACCACACAACTGAGGCATACTCGAGTATGGGTCTAACCAAACACATGTACAGCCTTGTCGCAATGTAGGGATCATCAAACTCCTTGGACCACCTTTTTATAAAACCAAGCGCGGACCTAGCTTTGCTAATCGAGAACTCAATATGCAAGTTAAAACGTAAGCTATGGTCAAATAGAACGCCTAAATCTGTAATCGAATCGACGTCCTCCAACTTGTGCGAATCTATGAAATACTGAGTAATGAATGACTTTCTCCTTAAGAAAGAAAGCGTCTTACATTTACTCAGATTTAGTTTCAGAGGATTCCCAGAGCACCATGCAACAAAATTATCCAAGTGACCTTAAAGCTGATTGAACAGAGAAGGAGGAAAACAGTTTCCCATCATCCGCATACATTAAGATCTGGCTGGAATTAACGTTAATGTATAAACTATATAAAATGGGTCCTAAGTACACATGATGGAATTCCATCAGGTCCTGGCGCACAACAATATTTTAGAGATCTCAACCCTTTAAAAACGTCAAATTTAAAAAAGTATTTAGGATTAGCAAAAAGAGAGGATTTAATGAACTGAAGGTAATAATGGTGGTTGAGGGAGTTAAATCTATGCTCACCACCGAGTAAGCGAAATAGTCGAGCGCAGAGCCACTTTTCGAATATTTTTTGAATAGCGTGTTTTTTCTATTCTTGTAATATTTAATTCTCTTATTAAACCAGGGGGGACACCTGCTTCGAGGTCGGCAATGCTTGATCGGAACAGATGCAGCAATAGCTAGATTTAATGCATTGTAGAAAGATGACAATAAGCTTTCAATATTTCCGGTTGGGAAATCAAGCCTCATATGTGAAAGACGATGTTTTAGCAAAACAATATTGATTTTATGAAAATCATAACATTTATTTAAAAAAGTTTGATTTAGCACATTAAGGCAGTTCACCGAACCATCATTCTTATGATGAAAGGAAATGCACATTGATGGATGATAAGGGTCCTCAAGTAAACCAAAAGGTGGGCAACGATTTACGTTAATCTCAGGAAAGTTGGCAAAGCAGAGATCAAGCAGTCTACCATTACAATTAGGGGTACGATTATATTGAACCCAATTATGATCAAACAATTCATTAAAGAACACAACAGCCCTATCAGACGTTGAAGTAGGAATCAAACAGCCAGAATTATCACTGTTACACCAAGTGACTTGAGGCAAGTTGAAGCCACCCAATGCAACGACCAAATCGTTACGTCTAGACTGCTTGACCACTTCACAAATGAAGGCAGCGTGTTTCTTGTAAATGGGGATAAAAGAATTTGGGGGAATATAGGAGCAGGTTACAAAGAGCTGTTTATTAGGCATTATCGCACGAATGGCGATAAATTCAACGTCAGGAGAAGTGAGAAATTTTATTGAATTGGACGGGACTGACGCAGATATGGCAATTAATACATTATCACCAATGCGATACAATCGATCATTTCTGAAGACTTGGAAAGAATTGTGAAAAAGTTCCAACGAATGAAGATCGGGTTTTAGCCGTTTCGGTGAAGGCCAAACAGAAAAACTCCGTGCACACTGAATTTAGAAAAGTAGAACGAATTTTTGAATTAAGGCCCCTAACATTTTGATAAAAGAGAGATGATTGGCCTGAAGAAAAATTTAGTTTTTTGAAGGCGACAAGACTATTGCTTTGGTATTACGGGGACGATCTCGACGGATAAATTCCTTAATCAAGGATCCTACTGGCCGCAATGGTTTGTTTAACAAAATATCACTGTTTTCAGTCGGAACTAATATTTTAAAAGAGGAGATTGCCCTAGCTTGAGAAGGAGCCATTTTGAAGATGCTAACACGCTTTAAGTTGACTAATGGGACTTTCGTCGCCAGATAACTTTTTATGTTATCCACTGATGTTTCAGGTGCCAGTCTTGACACAAATATTGCTTTTCTGGGAGGAACTGCCGTCAAGCAATTGTCATTACTAGGAACAGGAGGGTTCACGGTTGGGGGGTTTAGAGTTGGGGAGAATATAGATGGCGCTATCGGCCTTGCACCAGCAGCTTGTGCGACTTGCCCAGTCTAGTGACAAGCGTTCACATTCGAACAGCCCGGGGGAGAGGATGATTTACTTTTCTCTTTATTATATTTAGGCGATGGCGCTTGATTAGAGTGAGTGGCGGCCCTGGGCGGAGATACCCTTGCCGGCTTGTTTGTAACTATTTTGCTACCGACCGACTCAACAATATCGGAAATTAACGTTCATTTTAGAGTTAGAAATTTAATAACACTTCTCCGTTACGTTGTCACTGTAACAAGAGAGCAAAAGAACAAGAGAAAGCAGAAAAATTTTCTCTTAAAATTTCGCTTAAATTACACTTAATATCTACAGTACTGAAGCAAAGGTAAACAAGCCAAGAGAAGAGCTATGCACACCAAAGGAAAAAATAAAAAAACTCAAAAGAAAAAACTAGAACCAAAATGAAAATCACAAAAATTTTAATGTAATTAATGTAATTCTTACACTTTACACGTTCAATTCTTTTACAGTTTTACAAATACCCAGCTTTAAACGCGTATAAAACGAAAACAAAAAAAATTTTAAGCAATAAAACTAACAAAAGCGTACGATCTCGCGCGCGTCAGTTGCCAGACTGAAAAATTATACTAAAGTTTATGAAACGATTCCATGCATACCGTATATAATTTTGGTCAATTGTTTGTTTTGTCCGTTTATTTATATAAGTTTTTATTTGATTTTCTATACAGAGCAGACCCTTCTTTATGTTTACATATTCAGGACATGGTGTTGCATCGCTGTAACGGATGGCATTAAGCCTAAAAATATGAAAATATTACGTTGCGTATGCAATAGAATACATGCCTTACACATGCCTTACAAGCAGATAATAAAGCTTTAATACGAAAATTATGAAAATAAAGCTAAAATTAAATTAGGCGACTAAGTCATAGAATTCAATATCGCATTGACTTTTAAACTTTCACTTATTGTAAGGGTAAAACATGGAAAAAAATTTTTTCAAAGCCACACAAGAAAACTGACTGTTTCTGAACGTTTTGAAATCATTAAAAAATTTTACTAAAGCGATCGCTCTTTTATTAGCGAATTGAGCCGTTATCACTGTTTTACAGTCAATTCAGCAAAATTAACATTACTGGAGTGAACAGAACACGCAAGTCTTCCTCAAAGCACCTCATTGTGCGGTACGTTTTACAGAGTGAAGGCTTCATTGGTCTTTATTTCTTTCAAGGAAGAAAAACGTCATTGGCAGGCAGGTTCATATTAAAAATTTCCATGGGCAAAACTTGAGGTCATAGATATTGAAAACATGTGGTTCTACAAATGGATTATATCAGGCGTCGATTTGCCATTTGACTAACGCGATCACATCATTTAACCCGTGGATTTTTTTGTTTGGAACTACATCAAAGCCCCGTTTATTTTTTTTTGGTTTTGATAATTTTCCATTTTTTTTTTTTAATCGCACAATTCATCTAACATTCTTAGTATAGTTCGATCTAATGTAAATGCAGTCAATCATATATGTTTTCATAACAAATAATCAATTTTATTTTTTATATATCCCTTAAAGCATGACGAAAATTGTTTTTATTACATATACACATATCTTTTGTATGCTTCTGTTAGTTCGTTTCTTATTTCTGCTTCAAACTGTTATCACCACCAATAACGGAGAGTAGCTTAAGTTTTTCATTAATTCTGTAAAGGTTCGTTGCTGAAATTACATAAAGTTTTCAGCAAACTTTTAAATTCGAATTCGGTACTAAGTAAAATGAGAAAATGGGGTCTAAAAACTAGCAAGTTAAGCCCGATATCTTCACTGAAATTGGAAAGAAAAAATTGCCTTTAAAATAAGTAAAATAATAAAATTTTATAAAAGAACTTTATATTGATATTTATAGTTGTTTTCATAATTATCCGAAAAATATATCTTGACCGATTTTTTACGTGTGAACTCTTTCCACTTCTAGAACGTATGCAAATACTACTCTCTGTTATCATATCCCTCTGTTCGTAATCGTGCTTTTAAAAAAAGGCTTCCTATTTATTCGGAAAGTCAACTCTCTATATGTGTGCTCTTTCCGCTTCTAAAACGTAGACAATTACTACTCTCTATTTCCCCATTTCGCTGCCTATAATCTTTCCTTACGACTCTTCTCATACCTATGTATGTATAGGTGATACACCCTGAGTGGTCGGCCAAACATAAAAAACAACCTTGCTTCAATAGCTTCAAGCCGTCTTTTTTATTCTTTTTTTTGATGCAGATAATCCACATGCTATCAAAAATTTTAACAACTTTCATTTATTTTGTCTCCATGTCATGAGAGCAGATCACGCTTTCTTTTTAACTGAAATTGTCTGTTAAGAAGCGCTTACTTACGATACTATAAAAGAAAAATGTTGATAGAAAGTTTGTAAAGATTCGCTATAAGCCATGTACAACTAACTTTTGTATTCTTTTCTTTTTACCCGTTTCCTTTTTTCTTAGGCTATTTCTCTGTAATAGTAAAACGGCAAAATAAATAAATTTATTTTTTATAATTTGAAATTTTATCGGCTTTTGCTGAAGGGATACAAAGGAAAATAGCAGCAACAACATGCAAGCACGATATTTAGACAAAAATTGCGCATAAAATGAAATTTTAAATATTTTAAATATTGAAAACGTTAAATGTATATTGGAGTGGAACTAAAAGAAATTTAGTTACCTTTGCATAGCTTTGGAAATAAATAATTCGCAAAATCCTTTATCCTTCCTTTCGATGTGAAATTACGACCATTCTTATAATAAGAAATACTAAAGTTTTGTGTCTATTAGCGCTTATTTCTTACGCCTAAGAGAGCGCAAAGTTGTTAAGAGTTTGCTTTAAAGATATAATAGAGTTATAATTTTTGTCCAAAATTCAACACTAAAAAAATTTTTCCCCATCACTATGTGACTCACCTTCAATTTGTTACAACTGTAAAGTGCTGCGCTATCGCCATTTCCAAGCTTATCTTTAAATTAATTCATTTGGAAAAGTTGCATAAATTAACTGCCTTTAGGTGATTTTTCAATTTTTTTATAGAGATAAATATTGAATTAAAAATTATTTTCTAGTCCAGCTCAGATTTGGTTGGTTGTGATTTTAATCCTTTAACCAAGCTCAATTGCCATAACTTGTATGTTTTTAAAGTTTAATATGGGGAGCCACAAAGATTAAGCCGTTATTCTATGACATAGGAGCATTAAACAAAGCCGTTAGATGGCGTGCCCATCTACAACAACATTTAGGGGACCAAGTATTGAAGTATCCGACTGAGATCATAGGTTGACAAAGCCAGGTCTTGCTAATACTAATTAATAATTGAGATTGATTAATCTTCCAACGCTTTATAAGTGCGAAACTTACACTTCATGTTGTTTTTATGGTGTAATCTCGTCGCCTGTTTTATCTGACGAAATTAGTTTTAGTACCCCACAGAGAGTGCCACTTTATCTCAATTACCTTTCTTCTTCTTTTAAGAGACGATTCACTAAACTAAGGAAACTACTTTCCATAATCTAATCATGAAATATGTATTGAACATTTACATTACAACTAATCTTGGCATCCTATGTTATATTTTAAAGATCATTGAATTTAATTATTTGTTTAGTTTAGTTGAAATGTAAAATTTAGCTTAATTAAAAAATTATTATAATACGTAAAAGAAAAGAGAAACCATGCATTTAAATTTATTTATTTTACGGATTGATTACTAAACGTAGAGCACAAAAAACTCTGCGATCAGCTGGTAATTGGTAATTCCCGGTTTTCTGGCAAAGTAACAGATTCCCATATAATCGTATAAGTATATAATAAGCTTTAACATAAGTCGTTTACATTCTTTTTCCTATCTCTTTACCTCTTTTTATCTTTACTAGAGTCTACACTCCTTTCATGAGCACCAGCGTAATGTACTTGTTTTGTCCAATGAGACTTGAAACAAATTAAGTTTGGAAATGCGTTGCTACATAGATGGTAACCATCGAATAGTTATCCCTCTAATAAAAAATCTTATTTTGTTAGTTTTCTCCTCTTGCTCTGTAAATCTTTAATTTCTCTCTCCCCAATACGTGTTTTTTCGTTTTTATTTTTTATACTCTACACCGTTATTAAGTTCGCACGGATGTATGCAATACCAGAAGAACTTGAGATAGAGCCAGCTTTTATTACATCGACAGTTTCAAAATCAATTTCTGAACGCAGACTCCCTTTAGGAAATACTTTAAGCTTTTCTGTCCGCCTGCTTTTTTTTTGTTCAACCTACACGAAGCGATTTTTGAGATATTTCGATGAAGGTCGGCATGCTTTGACTCGAGAAAGAACGCGATTGAAAATGGTTCGGCCCTTCGACCACTCTGTCCCCCTCTTCTTTTCTTTTTTCCAACCGATAGGCGACAACTTTTGAGACATTTTGATGAGATTCTGACGGATTTTGTCCCTATTGAAAGTGGGATCAGTTTACTGTTCTCATTATCAAGCTATCGTAGGGTAAAGGATACAAAAGCGTTATGATTACATTTTGGGTTGATAGTACGCTATTGCTTTCATAATAACTTAGGCTTCTCGTCCGTTCGCTTTACCGCAGAATATTTGTGAATCAACGGTATGCATACTAAAATAATGCAAAGAAGAACAAGAAACGTTAACAAGTACACAAACCAAATGTAAAATTTGAAAAAATAATTGATGAAAACATTGGAAATCGTCATATAAAATAAGATTTAATAAATTGATTATATCAACGTCTATTTAAATTGTCGACTAAGCTAACTTGATTTTTATAATCTCTATACCCATGATGTGTCTTTGTAGTGTTTTTCCTTGACCATTTTATATTTCTCTTCCAACGACGATATTTCCAAAGACAGTCGCTGTTCTGTGGAAATTTGCTTGAATGTTTTCTCGGTAGAATTGCAGAACTTATCTGTTTTTTTAACTGAATTGTGATCGGTTTCATCCGCCTGATAATATATCGGTCAAACAGGCGCTACAGATCCAATTTTCGAATTTAGTTTCTACTAATTCTATATTGCCACTTTTTGTCTTTCTCTCGAAAACTTTTTCGTTAATTCCATGCTCATTTATCTATCCCCTTTTTTTTCGTATGGTACTTTAAATTTTTTTTCACGGACACGCCACAGACAGTTATATCTAAAAGAAATACACATGCTGTACCTTTACAGTCTTTTGTCTCTTTCGACCAAGAATTTGAGTGATTTTTGCTGAAAACGTGAGGTTCGCTATCTATTGTGTTTTCTAGCTAAAAAACGTTTTACGTTCGATGTCGAACAAACACTATTCGCTATCGAGTACCATCAATCAAATGCTCGTTAACCTGAACCGTCAACGCAAAATGCATACTCGATAGTGAGGACCATCGGATTCACATAGGAACACTTTGCGAGCAGTTCCCATATAACGCTTTAATTCCGTCCAAATATAAATATAGGTTGCTGTGGGTTATTTAATGTTCGGACAAGGCCCCCTACAGTAGTTTAACTTGCTTCACTTTATTTTTCTTTCCGCTAATTCGCAATGATATTGTTTTTATAATTTTATTTTTTCACTTGAAAAATTTCCAATTTTCTCTGCAGAATTCAAATCACCCCGTTAGTTTACCTGTGTACTGTGAAAAAATTCTTCTCTTATATGAAAATGAATTGGAAATTTTGTGCTACAGTTATAAGTTCAAATTGCCTGCCCTAAACAAGTAAGTAAATAATTCTTTACGATGATCTGCAAATATACATCATCCAGTTGGTACACTTACCACTCTATGCGAGTTTCTTGTAGGAGGTCGTACTTCATAAAAGTTCTTAGCTGGTCTGTTGCGGTATGCTAGCTGCAGTTTACATAATTTTTATATCCATCATATTCATTTTGACAAACCGTTTGCAAGGTCCAGAAGGAAGCTTCAGAGACCCCATAAAGTACATATATATTCTTGATCAGCATCAAATACTAAATCGGTTTAAGCATGTCCGTCTGCCCATTTGTCCGTCTGACCAACCGTTCGTCTGTGTAATGTCTGTTGTAAACATTTTCCTGACCGGAAAAATAAAACTAGCGACTTCATCCTTGCGCGTAGAGTTGTATTGGAAATGGACCAAACCGATCGAAGAGCACGCCCACAGCACCACGTAAATTGAGAACACCTCCGTTTTCCAAAAGAAAATGAAAAATTGGTTTTTGCTCATTACTCATAAACTTCGGCAAACAAATGCCCAAAAAGTTAAATGCATATTCTATGGACGATGCTGGAGCATTTATGTACAAAAATGGAAAAAATTGACCGCGCCTACCCAATATTATACAGCATCAAAGTTTAATCGATTTCTCAATACCTCTATGGCAGTTTTAAATTTGAAATGCACCTAAAGAAGTCCGCCTATTCGTCTGTCCATCTGTTTACTCTACTTTGTAGTATATGTGATAAATATTCTTCCTCTTCTTTTTAACGAAAATAAAGATATAGCATATAAATTTGGAAAAATATTTGGAATTGACCCAAGGGCACGCCGACAATGTTATTTTGAAAGTAGAAAAAGTCAGCTGCGCCCACTCCACATTATAGAGAATGAAAATTTTATTCTTTTACTTCTTTTGTCTATTTTAGGTTAGCGGTGATAGCTATAAAAGTTTCGGTGTCAAGCAAATTTAATTTTCGTACTTGTTTCACATTCGTTTTTTCTTTTTTTTTGCCAACATATTGCAATGTAGTTCGCTTAGAAAAATATGAGTAAAACTGCTTGGATAACGGAAAACATCATGCAGAAGTAATGCCTTATGAACGTTCATCCGTTTCAATTGGAATTTACAAAAATCATTAATGTAGTTATGATAAGAGCTGTTATACAAAACTATTGTTTACACAACGCTGAACATAACAATTATATTTTTTAGAATAATCAAAAGATTATTAAAAAGACCATGGGATAGGATCTGCTCATCTGTAAACTGTATAATATAGTTACGCAACTTACTTTCTTAAGAAAAGAAGGCTCTTTGACTCTTTCTTTTCAAATACGAGGTTTTTTAAAAAAAGGGAACTTTACAAATTTCATGGGCAACCTACATTCGTTTTTCCAAATTTTTTTTTGTTACGTTGTACATGTTGTACATATGTTAACATTATAACCCATTTTGCACTTTTAGTTTGCTTTTGACATATATAAAGGCTGGAGGTGTTTTTGTGTGCTTGGCGAAAATATAGATCAACGACACTGTATTAAATTTAGTGTAAAAAATAGAATTAGGTGCTCCAAATCACTTAAAATCTTGACTATGGAATTTGGCGAGTCTAATTTTAGCAAAAAAAAAGGTTTATAAGTAGTGCAAACCCTTCACAGAAGGTCTGCCCGTCTCGATGCTCCAACATGTTGACAACCCATGAACACGTTACAGCAGTGAAGAAAATACAGTCGTTGAACCACTATTAAAGACGTTACTGGCGGTTTCGGCATGTCGGTGTGCTTATGCCATGCATTTTTTCACACTTTTGGGCAAGAGACGAGTGGCGGCGAAGTTTTCTCCGAAATTGGCAAGGTTTGGCCAAAAGAACGGCCGATGAGGATCTTGCATAAGCTTTTAAATAGCATGAATATGTTGTTGTGTCATTGAAACATCGCTAGGGAAACGGCCAAAAGAACCAAGACCGCAAAAAACTCGCCAAATGTGAAAATTTTGTTCATTGTTTTGTTTGACTACAATGGCGTGGTGCACAGTGATTTCTAGTTGGAAAATTTTAGCGTCAATAAGAAATATTACCTTGCAGTTACGCGCCGTTCACGTGAAGTAATATGAAAAAAACTCTCGCAATTGTGGAGCAACGCGGACCATGACTATCGCGCCACAATTAGGCGTCAGCTCACATGTCATTACTTGCTCGTAATTGTTTAACCAAAAACATGGCTCATGGCTGGGCCGCCGGCATTATCCGAAGTTAACTTCTGTGACTTTCTCCTGTTTCCAAACTAAAGAGGCGAACAAAAAGACCGGGTTTTGCAACGATTAGATAAATAAAGACCCCATCACCGGAACAGCCCATGGCCCTATCAAAAAGTTCATATTTGAAGTGCTTGCACAAGGGGGGCCAGTCTAAAGGAAACAAAATAGATATTGATAAATAAATCAATATTTTTCGCGAAAGATAAAAAGTCGCCTTTTTTTCAACGCACTTCATATATACAAACCTAGAAGTTAGAATCGCGACTACCAAGTCTCTCAAGATTCGATGACTTCTTTTGTGGGTGCATTTCATGTGAGGAGGCTTCTTAAAAATGGTTCAAATTTGTAACATTTGTTTAGTGTGACAAAATACTCTATTCTTTACCGGTTTTTATCAAGATATATTAGAAGTTAAAGCATTTGTTAGCGTAGGGCTTCACGTTTAGAATGTTCCTTAAAATCGTCCAAATCAATTCCTTCTTAATACCGTTCGTGCTTAGGCCAAAACATGTTAGCATATCAAATTGCATCAAAATATATCAAAAATTTCTTGACAGACATAACACGGACTGATTGGCACACATTTTTAATATAATAACATAAAATTAGTTTCCGTCTTTGGGTCAATATATGTCTGTGTAGTAAATTTCATTAAAACATTTTGAAAATTGTGATACAACAACCGTAGGTCTTACAGAAGAATACATGGATAGGCAAACAGACAGAAGAACAGAAAAATCGGGTTAGAAAATGAGTCTGAATCGATCCCTGCAATAAAAGGTTGGCATATTTCAAAATCTTCTAGACGTGTAAGTCCGCACAATCTTGCGACACTCTTACTACTAGGGGCGTAGAATATGATAGCAAACCAATACGCATGCAACACTTTAAAAGCTACTGCGTCTATTCCAGAAATCTTTTTTTTTTTTATAGTGACAAATTACTGAGGGAATGTTTCCTATACGTATAACAGTTGTTTTTTTTGGGAAGGACAGGAAGGAGGAAATTGGAAAGGAGATATGGAGTTGCCGCAGCCTAGTGGGTGATCCCCCGAACGGTTGGTATGATGCTTTTAGCGACTGAGCATTCACTAAATATGGACAAACCTAACACTAAGATTTTAACGCGAATGCCGAATTGTCGTCTTTTATGCGTGCTATACAGGGAGATGCTAAACAGGAATTTAATGAACTGTTTAATGACATTTTATATAGTTTCGACCCGGAATTTCGTTATTTTAACAAAGTGTTTACAACTGTTTAGAACTGTTTAAGACTGTTTAAGATTGTTTAAGATTGTTTAATGACATTTTATATAGTTTCGATCCGGAATTTCGCTATTTTAACAAAGTGTTTACAACTGTTTAAGAATATCTAAAGATGTCTATCAAAAACACGTAAAGTCCAACTGTATTATCATTGTTGTAAATACAGATGCGCTCCGAAAAATGTTATATTATTACAAAATTTTGTTAAGTTCAATTCAATAAATAAAGAGAATATTGAGAACATTTAAAAATATCATTTTAATACCATTCCAAAAGAGGTTCAAGCATTACAGATATGACGTTGAAGGTATTTTCATGATAACGTTGGCTCCACCAGTTGCCGCGATAATACCACATATTCCGAGCTACCACTGATACGCCAAGTGATGTGCGATAACTTAAAATCTCCCAGCGCCATATTCCACTCCACGGAGTTTGAATTAATGAAGTAAAGGATTAAAAACATATTTTGCTTATCATTACAATACCTCGGTTGCTTGGTTTCTGTGTGATGAGATATCAATAATTTCAGAAACAAGCGCGCATAAGCATAATTTATAGCACTAACATATAACTTAAATTAAGAATTTAAATTTTTGCTTTTAGCGAAGATTATTTCTCTCAACAGTGTAACCATTCACATTTGGGTGCTAGGACATTAGACCTTCTCCATCTTTCGCAACAGATTTACGTTGCAGTGAAAGTACCATCAGACGATTTTTCGTGATTATTAAAGTAATTCTTAGCAAATTCCATGATGTCACTATACATACCTTTGCTGTATATGTTTCTTCGCAGCTCATTTGTGTCCGATGCACTTTAAGACTTCCCTTCCACTCTACGTTTTCTTCACTTTGTAAGTTCAATATGGAGTTGGTAATTTTATAAAAAACAATGTGTGCAGGATGGGAAAGTCGTTTTACCTTATATATTGGATCACCTTTATATCCAGCTAACTGTACTTTATAATTTTTACGAAACGTTCTCGAAGCACTGCAACAGAATACTACTGCAGTTAAAAGGACTTGGCTTGTTTTTATACGCTTCTGCGCCGTACACGTTTGGTGCGGTTTTGCATTTTAATAGCATTCTTTGCAGTACAATTAATGAGTACGAAAGAGAAAGAACGTACATTGTCGTTAATTAACAGTTCTACTGTTATTACTGCCTGAAGTTTCTAGGAAATTCAAATTTTCTATTTTGAGCGAGATGTATCAACAATTTGTTTGTCTGCTTTACCGTTTCAAATGAAAAAATGCAAGCCGCGCCGGAGAATTTAATTAGTGTGGAAATTCCGCATATTCGACAGCGAAATTATCAGTTATCTGGTTATTTACAGTAATGATATGCATTCGACGCTGTCTATTATACTCTATGTAATAAGCAGAAAATTTCCCGTACGGCGCTGTGTTTAAAAAGCCGTCTATGAAAACAAATTTTTGTTTTGCGTTGCTGTTGAGGAAAGAGAAACATTGCATACACATAACTGAGCGAAGCATATATGATCATCGTTTTAACCTACATACACATTTACACTCTTGCTCATATGCAATTAAAAACATTACGATCTGTACACTTTCGCTTTTGTAAAAAGACGATAAATTTTCATAGTTTGATAGCTTACCGGGTACCTCATGTCGCCAGAAACCGAGCTAAAAAAATGGAAAGTTTCTTTTTCCAGAGACATGAATATTTTTATGCACACGCATCTCACTAGATCTCTTATTGATATAATAATATTAATACGTGTATGCATATTCTTAATTAGGGTAAAATGTGGCAAATAGATAATATTCAACTCATTGCCAAAGGGAAAAATTTTCTTTCCCTAAAAATATTCCAACAAGTAGAAATGTTCTAAAATAAAAAAAATAGACCTATATAAACCATATTCAGTAGCCAAAATACGGCGGTGTACCAAATTTCATTAAAATATCGCAGAAATTGCGACCTAGAGCTTGAACACAAATTCATATGGAAAGACTTGAACGGACGGACTGGCGGATAGACGGACAAAAGTATAAACGGACAGATGGAAAGGCGAAGAGTAATTTTTCCGTCCATCACCATAGAATGATGCGTTTGCAAGAGGGAAACTTGAGAGTATATACATTCCTGATCAGCATCTAACTATAAATCGATTTATGTACGTCCGGCTGGCTGTCTGCCCATCTATATGATCTTTGTTTGTCTCTTGGCCACAAAAATGAAGCTGGCAGAAGCATTGGAAATTATTGGGCAGGTATTGAAAATGGCGCATATCGATCGAAGGACACGCCTACAATGTGACGTTAAAAATTGCATTCCTTGTTCATTATTCATAAACTACAGCAGATAGTTCTACAAAAATTTGAAAATCGAATAATATTCCAAGAATATATTTTTTTTTGTCTTCAGTTATTAATAACTGCATTCTTATGTGGAATGAATATAAATAAACACTAAAAAAGCTCTAACTATATAAGTCTTTGAAGAGCAAAAAGATACAAGAAAACAAGGATAAGTAAAATACATCGAAATGTCATTAATTAAATAAAATGCGAAAAAATAGCCAAACTAATTTAAATGAAAAAAGATATCAAGACGTTTTTGAATTAAAAAAAAGGCTTCCGTTGCTCTTACACAATGTAATATAAAGTAGTATTTATTTCTTTGGACTAATGCCCGTACGTCTTAAGCCCGAGAGCCGCCCCCTCTTTGGTCTATTGACGCCTGGTGTACTTGTTTTAACAGCATTATTAATAAACTCCGCTAATTCTGGTGTCGTAGTCTCGGTTTGTCGTGTGTTTCTATTCGGTGTCTCACAAAGTTGGGGGGTTGGCCTAGAATTATGTTTTGGGTTTAATAACAATGATAAAAGCCTTTTGCGACACAGCATTGGACCAGCTGCTGACAATTTGCTGCTGTAGCTTCGTTCATTCGTTCTTCCGAAACAAGCGAACTTCCCGGATTAATGAGCTTGCCAACATTATCTTGATGTACTTTAAAGGTCGCTTGAAAGCCTGTTTTGTTGGCTATTTGCGCACTGCTGTTTATATTTTTTCCAAACTTGGACTCCATACTTTTAATCGACATCCGAGCTTTTGTGTCTTTTAGTTTAGTTTCATAATTCGTGTCTTGCAAATTGTCTTGAAATTCTCTTAGAATATTTTGTACGGATATTTGGCTTTTTTTCGATATGAAGATTTTTTTACCATCCGCTGTTTGAAAACCAGCAGAAACAAGCGAACTTTGCTGATTATTCACCATGCCCACTTTATCTCGATTCACTTTACTTTTCACTTCTCCCGATTCGTTTTCAATAGAAATTTCACTCACGCCAACTGCGTTTTTGCCTTCTCCCAACTCTCCGCTAGCTTCTTGAAGTCCTGATGCAGTATTAGTTTCTCTCAGCACCAAGCTCTTGGAGTACCCACTAATATTGTCTCTTTGGTTACCTTTAAAGCCAATCAAAATAGTAATAAAATAATAAGCATAATAAAATGTGAGGAATATCAATGCCGTACCCTGGGTTATCTCCTCATTTACTAGGAACTTAGACGTATGAAGCAAATTATTAATGATCTTCAGGTCATGATGTAGGATTTCTTGGGTGCTTATGGAAGCAAAAATGTCATCGTCATCTTCATCCCAATCATAATTGTTACTTATCTCAGTTTTAAACTGGTTGGATGGCACTAAAGCTAAAAAATTTTCGATTAACTTTAATCAACTTAAATGTTGTCTCTTCACAAATTTTAAAAAGAACTTACTTTGATTTACTTTGTAAGTGTCCTCTTTCTCGATATCGTAAGCACCTCGATCTGAAGCTTTTCCTAAAAAGAATGTACAAAGTTAGGGTTAAAAAAAGCCTATAAAGAGCCACTTACTTTCTGGCGTAGGATCGTATAAAAGAGCCAATTTTGCCTCTTCTCTAAATTCACGGCTGCAGTTTCTTTTAAGTTTTTCCCGTAATATAAATAAAGGGGACCGTTCCAAATTCCTTAACCTACTCTCGAGTGATACTACAGGACTGTTAAAAGGCGATGTAGAAAAGTCCTCAAATATTATATCCACAATTGTTTTTTTTTTTTGTTGTCATCACGATCTCCTTCTGGAGCGTCTATGTTTTTTATTTCTTTCATCGTATCTTCCGCTTTATTGCAACATTCGATTAATTCTTCATCAGTGATATGAAATTCATATCCACTTGTCGATAACTCAACAGAATGTGACAACAATTCATGGCAAGACGTAAATTTTTGCGGGCTTGTCAAATTGTCAAAATTGGTTATTGTCGTTTGCTCATAAGGCCGGGAATCCACTAAGGACACTATTTCATTTTAAAACTTGTTTAATGGATGTGTTTCGAAATTTTGAAATTAAAGTTTGCTTTCTTACCTAGTTTATTAGAATGCAAGGTCTTTAGGTGAAGTAATCATTAAATAGGATGGTTGAAAAAGGAAGCCTAGGAGATTCGTCACTTTACATACTCTTAGTAAATGCTTTTAAAAGTCAAGGACTCAGTCATTTCATCTGATTAAAAACAATATAATATTGCTTTAATTATGAACAAGTCAGCATTATAGTTGGAGATTGTATAGAAGAACTATATTTTCCCGACAGACAGAGTGTTTGTAAACGGGCTAAATATATGAGAGTACATCTCTGCGTGTCTGCTATAAGCTGTCATTGAATGTCTTTTATATAAACCTAGGCTCCGGCAACTCTGGATCTGTAAGTGTGTTATTTACTTCCATTGAAACACCTGTGAAAACACATATACATTAAAAAAAAAACAGCATGTAAAAATGAAATCCAATAACTTCTCCTAGCAATCCGTTAACATCTTGGTTACGTTTTCATTTCCATTCGCATTTCATTCACGCTTGACACAACACGTCATCTCTGCAAACGGCAGCTGGATAATTTTTGTGTTTACCGGTGTTAGTGGAAAAAAAAAAAAAGAAGAGAAGAGATTTTAAACATTTGAAAAAAGGAAAAGAGGTTTAATAAAGTAATAAAACAACCAAAGAAAACAATTTTAAGAAGGAAAAGGAGGGAAGGAGGAGGAATCTCTCGTGAGAGAAAAATTAAGAAGCAATACATATATTCAATTATTATTTTTTGTTCTTTCTTTGTGATTTTTTCTTTTTGTGTTCCCTGTGACAACAACCAAAACAACATCAGCCCGTCTCCCTATGGAGACTGGGTCTGATCTTATAACTACCAATAGAGACTGTTTTGAAAATCTTTACATGAAATGGGTGAGAACAATATTCTTTTATCTGATAACGGAGAAGGTAATGCAAACTTTTTAATTCCGCCTAGTAAACAGGCTACCGACAAGCCCTCTGATTTGGGTGCCACAACCGCCCCAAATCTCGAGATTAAATTGTACGATTGCCTTTCCAACTGCAATTTCGTCGTTTTTGTCGAAACGTGCGCAGACGCAGAAGGAAATCGCATCAATATTAACTCCAATCTCTATTTTTATGATTACTTGAAGGATTTCAATATGTACGGCTTAAAAGAATTAAAAGTTGTCAGCAGGGGCAGAGCCAAACTGCTTTTCATCTCTGCTGCCAATGCCAACGATTTCGTTACGAATAATGAATTTACTAAAAAGAATTTAAAGGCGTACATACCGAGGTCTTTTACTGAGAGATTTGGAGTCATTCAAAACATCCCATGCACATATAGTGTCGATGATATAATTAAAAACACCATATCATCAAAGATGAGAGGATTCCCACAACCAGCATCAAAATTGGCTTCAAAGGGAGAGCCCTCCCTAAGTCAATAAAATTTAATTATTGTTATCTGTCGGTTGAGTACTTTGTACCCACTTTACAGCAGTGCTTTAAGTGTGGTAGATTCGGTCACGTGTCAAAATTCTGCAAAGCCAAAGAGAGCAGGTACCTTGACTGTGGGAAGTCTTCGAAGTGTGTGAACTGCAAGACGATCAAGTGCCTGTCCTGTGGCTCAGGTGAGCACAACGCTCTCAACAAGTGTTGCCCTTATAGGGAAAGTGAATTAAATATCAACAGGATAATGGCGATTAAAAATCTTTCGTATCAAGAGGTCAAAGAGAATTTTTCCGAAAATTATTTCGAATGTCTCGATGACATCACTTATGACGGCAACTTCTCTCCCCTGGGGAACACGTCTGCAATTTCGACCAAGGATGATAATCAAAATGCCAACAAAATCTTAACCAAAAACATATACAATGCTGTCGTCAAAAGGAAATAGGTTCCTCCCAAATCTCTTATCAATTCACCCACCAAGCCTTCTCCCAATACACCCCCCAAGCCGTCTGGAACAAGCCTTCTTGGACCGAAAATTTCAAACAACTATTTGCGGTCTTCAGAACTTGAAAGATTAATTCTCGCTATTCAAGAAAGTATCCGTCCAATGATCCCTCACAATCTTATTAAAGAATTTGAAGAAAAAACGTCTGTCTGTGCTATTTCTTGCCCCGTTCGAGCATCCAGTACTGCGAGGAAATCCGCTGGGGTTCTTTCTCAAGTTTCAACATGATATCCTTTTTACAATATAATATTCAAAGTGTCCGACGTAACCTATCTTTTCTAGACTTTTACTTAAACTCAAACAAGATTGATTTTTGTATTTTAAGTGAAGTTTTTCTGAAAGATGAAAATTGTTTCGAAGTTAAAGTTTCGAATTATGCCTCAGTCACCAAATGCCGAAATGATGGCTATGGCGGTGTTAGTATATTAGTTAAGAAAGGTGTCAATTTCAGACGTATTCCCTATAACTCTGCTGTTGACATTATCATCGTTAAAACCATGAACCTGAAACTGAATCTTTTCATAGCATCATGCTACTTTACACCCAGTCTCGATGTGCAAGCCTTTCGTGATGAGATTCAGCGATTATGTGACTTTCTTGACGGTGAACAAAATGTGATTCTAGCTGGAGATTTCAATGCAAGACAAGTCTCTACCAACAAAGGCAAAATCCTTGTTAATGCCATCAATTCCAGCAATTTCAGTGTCTTAAATAACGGCAATACTACCTTTCACTGTAACCGGAGCGGTCGCACGGCGAGCAGTGTCTTGGATCTAACTTTCTCGAACTCAACTATTTTATCTTTCAACTGGAACACGTCCAATGTTTTCATTGGCAAAAGTCAGCACTCCCCCATTATATTCCACAGTTGTAACAATTCCGTCAAGAAAATAGAAAATTTCATTTCACGCAACTTCCTTATGGACCGTCTGTCTAAAGTTGATCTTCCTTCTGATTTATCATCAATTCAAAATGCCTTTCAGTCTGTGATCATGTCTGCTAGAACCAACTTCTCTGACATTGAGTCCTTCTCACCTAAACCTTGGTGGAATCCTTCTCTGTCAACACTTTTCCGCAAATACCAAGCTGCAAGAAAAAAAATGAGTAAATATGCCAATCCAGCCAACTACATTGAATATCTGAAAACACTGAAAGAATGGAGGTCTGCAGTTAGAACGGCAAAAAGGACACATAGAGCCATGGATATTAAAGAGTTATGTGGTAACGGCAACCCACGTTCCTTCTGGAATTATATCAATGGTCAGCGACATTCTAGTCGAAAATTAAGCGGTTGTGCTGTGTGGAATGACCGTGATAATAAAAAATACTTAGATATGCTCAAGAGCTACATTCCAATTGTCAATCCTGTTACAATGCCTTCAATTCCTTTTAGTAGTATCAGTAACACACCCTTTTCATTGCATGAGCTAATGTATGTTTTACATTCCAAAAAGAGAGCTACTGCTGCAGGTTGTGATGGAGTCAAGTATGACATGCTCAGAGCACTGTCTGGAGGAGGCTTTAGCATGCTTTTGCATGCAATTAACAACTGCTGGTCCACCAACTTTATACCCTCTGATTTGCGTTGCATCAAAATAGTTCCCATTCCCAAGTAAAGACTTAAATGATTTAAGTAGCTTCAGACCAATTTCACTAATATCTGTATTCATAAAGACCATCAACCTCATGGTTAAGGAGAGACTAACTGCTTTCCTGAAAACTAAGAACATTATTCCAGCTCGGTCTTACGCCTATCAAAAACGCAAATCTACCAATATGTGCGTTAATGAACTGTGTTTTCTCATAGCCAGCCTAAAAAAAGCAGGGAAAATGGTTGTCATGCTCTCCCTGGACATCAGCAAAGCCTATGACTGTGTCAACTTGATTAAGCTTGGTAGAATTCTCCTAAACTTTTCGATTCCTCTTCAAATGAGGCTGTGGATACTTAATTTTTTATCCAAGCGTGTTTTGGTGATGGGTACCGAAAAAGTTGAAATATGCGGTGGTATCCCACAAGTCAGTTGTTTAAGCCCCATACTCTTCAATCCATACGCAGCTTCTTTGCATGATCTTCAAGATGACAAAACTCACATTTTTCAATATGCAGACGATTTTCTAATCGTATCTGCGGACTCATCTTTTCCAGCTGCTGTTAATAACCTCTCGATAAAAGCGAACTTGTTTTTCGATGCATGCGCTGATTTTAATTTATATTTTAACCCCAGCAAGACAAACACTATTTATTTTGCCAAAGGTTCTAAACGTGAAATCAGACTTCTTATCAAAGGTACCCATGTTAATCAGGTAAAATCTCTTCGATTTCTTGGGAGAATTTTAAATGACAGCTTAACCTTTCGTGGGCATTATGAAAAGGCGTTCAAGGATTCTCAGTCTGGATGCAACATCATCAAACTCATGACAAACAATCAGGCAGGCTTGCCTCCCAAAAATGCTTTGACCGTTTACAAATCTCTAGTCAGGTCCAAAATTGAATTTGGACATTCCACATGTTGCAATTTCCCAAAATATATTGAAAAACGTATACAAGCATTTGAAAACCGAATGTTGAAGCGTTGTACTGGACTGACCACCTCAACTCCTCAACATATTCTCAATGTTATATCTGGTGAATGGCCAGTTTCCGAAAGAGCCCTTTTTTGCACTGCCAAGGAGTTAATTAAAGTCAAGATGATAAATCCTTCCTTTTTTCAGGAAATTATATTTCTCAGTGATACTGTCACTTGCAGCTATACTTTTTGCTATCAAAAACTTCGTCATATTTTTGATAAGTTAGATTCAATTCCCCCCTTGAATTTCATTACCAGCAAATGCAGAGTCTTCATGAACATTCTCGAACCGATCTCTACCTCAAAACAAAGTGTCAACTTCTCTTGTATAAGGTTGTTATGCCAAGAAAAGCTCCTTTTTTATTACAACAACGGATACGATATATATGCCACTGACGGTTCCGTCGGACATAATCTATCTGGCTTCTCGGTCGTGAAACATCTATCTGAAACAGTACATCGAGTTAAAGTGGAAGAGGAACTTTCCTCAACTTTTATTGAGTTGCTCGCCATTCGACATGCTATTAAGGCTGCTATTTCCGATGGTATCAGAAGGTTTGTTATTTTTTCTGACAGCAGGTCAGCTCTACTTCTAATAAATAAAAGAGATGCAGAAAATCAATATGTTTTTGATATTCACAAGATGTTGGATGAATCTCAAGTGAACGACTGTCACCTCATTTGGGTACCTGGCCACTGCGGCTTTTTTTTGAATGTAAAACCCGACTTTCATGCAGGGAGAGCTCGTGTTGATGGGACAATTTTGTCCATCAAATATACTCCCAATGAAGCAATTCGGGCAATTCGCAACCACATTCTTCAACAGCTAAACGGCGAATTTAAAGTAATCGCGCGTGTTAAATCCAATCGTCTTTTCTATAAATTAAATCCCACATTTCAATTCAAACCCTTCTCTGTATCTTCTTTTAATTCCTGGGAAATCAAAATTCTTTATAGACTCATGAGTGGTCACACTTATGACAAAGTTTATTTAAAAATGATTCGCGCTATACCATGTGATGTTTGTGAAGTTTGCAATGTTGTTGAGTCTGCTGAGCATCTAATCTTCAGATGTCACAGGCTTGATGGGATTAGAGATTCCTTTAGCTTCTTCAAGTTAAATGCCTGTCTCCTCGATCTCTTTGCAGCAAAAAATGTACATCATCTCGGGGAACTAACTTGCTTTATTAAAAAAGGCTAATTTATCCTTTTAGAATTTTTTTTTTTTTTCCTCTTCTTTCCTTTTTTTTTTCTTTCGTTTTTGCGTTTAATAATCTTCTATTACCATAGCATTGCTTTTCGTTTTCAGCCAAAGTTTGCAACACTGTTTAACTTTCAAGAACTCAACAAGCACAATTACACACATACACACAATTACATTTAACATGCTCACCCCAGTTATTACGGCCGCTCTTATTTTTTTGTTTTATACGTTTTATACATAATCGTGACTAAAAATTACAACAGTTTATTATCTGGACATATAAGCCACAAATCTATTGGCTTAGTCCATCTCTGTTCAACATATCAAAAAAAAAAGTTTTCATTTCCTCTGAACCGATGAGTGAGAGGAAATATTGTGCCTAAGAACGCTTTACCTAAACCTCAGAACGATAAAAAAGATGTTTTGAAAGGAAATTTGTGAAAGAGGAAAAGAAATTTGTCCCGATAGGATGCCACGTTGAGATGGCTGAGAAAAAGCCGACTAGCCCTATTAAAGGATTTTTTTGTAGACGAATCTTTCAGATTTCTGGAGGACAAATGCCAAAGACCAATAGTTTGTTGCTTTGGAAACAATTGTGCTGCTCTTATGCATCCGAAGATATATATATATATATATATATATATATGAAGGGCGACATTTCAGTCCCGGCATTGTTCAATCGAGTTTCTTTTGCTGTTTTGTCTTCGAGACTCACACGGTCGTAATAATTATCTTCTGTATATGAAACTATTCCCATGCATCGCTCTTACATGCACCATAAATGCTAGACATTTAATGTAAGGAGTATTCAAGATTCGTGCTGAATTGGTTACAGCTTTGCTAGTTGCCTCAATTTATCAATATGTTTGTTTGTAAGTAAAAGCTTTTTAAATTTCTATTACCTTACTTTGTACAAAAATTTGTCCAGATTCTTTTAATGTGCTTTAATTGTTTCATGGACTTGATGAGATGGATATAAAATTGGAAAAAAAACAAGTACAAAAATTATATTCTGCTTGGCTGATTTTCCCCATTTTGGTAGCAAAGCATTGGAAATTTTTTATTCTTATCGCTTTGTACCTTTTAACTAATAAACAAAATATGGGAGAGCAGAGGTGTACTCAGTTTGCCCGTCCTTTGGGCCTTTTCGACCCATTTTTAATACGAATTTGCGTGCAACAGCTGCCAAGTTTGCCAACTTTGAAGCCGATATCTTCATTTTTGCAGCCAGGACAACGCTTATCACAAATGGTTATTACTGATATTCCTTAGAGAGACATTCGGTCATGGTTATCGAATTTGTAATAGGATCGATACTGACAAGGAATATATATTTATTTTTAATGCCTTCGACACTTCCTTCTGGTTGTTGCAAACAAATGGCAAAATAAACATTTACCCACCCTTTTGTGGTGGGTATGAAAGAAACCGCAAGAAACTTTTCTATAAATTTCAGCAAAGTTTTGAGTGCACTTAAGTTTCAAGTTTTCTTCCTTAGATTTGAATTTTTTCGAAATTAAATGTTCCATCTTAAAGGCGGTTTATTTTCTTGAAATTAGTTACCGATATTTATTAATTAGTTTTGAGTCGGTTCGATTGCCGTAAATTTATTGTAATTAATTACATTAAAAAAAAGCAAGAATTCATAAAAGTCCAGTTAAACTAATTATATTTTTACAGAGTCCTAATAGCAAAATTACTTTACTAATTTTCATTTTTTATATACTTTCTTCTCTAACTCTCTTGGTGGAAACAAGGAAACATTAAGCAATGTTAGCAAACATGATATTTAATCAATTTCATTTAGTCTTTTCGCTCTAAAAAGCAATAAGAGCTTTTGGCGTTTCCTGAAAAGAGTTGGAAACTAATCTACGGCACCGATTCCAATTCTTCGCAATAACGAAACATTACCCAACCACGTTGATAAAGCTAATGTGTTGGCTGAAATGTCTGCCTATATTTCCAATTTACCACAAACCAATCAAACACTGCCTCCGCTTGAAAGAGTAGCATGCTCGATGCCTGCATTATTCTTTCAAACGAGAGCTGTTTAAAACGTTCATGCCCGTCTCAACACGCTGAAAACACTTGCTAAGTCATTGCGAAATCTTTGCGGCAAATGCTACCATCCTGAAGTTTTTGCAACAACTGAAAGATTGCCAATGTCCAACCCATACCCAAGAAGTATTACCACACAACTCCTGCAATATATCGCCCAAGTGCCGTCTGTCCAAAATAATGGACGTCAACTATTGTCTAACGTGATATCTATTGAGTTTTTCGTCACTTTAGTGAAAGTAAGAATACCCAGATATCTCCCAGGCGTTGATTATCTTGTCTCCAAACTGACTGCATATGGTGTCGATAGCATTTTCGCTCAATTCGTATGGAGTTGGATGAACAACCGATAAGAGTTGTAATCGACGAGTGCTCTTCAAATGAATTCTATTTGAATGCACTTGTACCACAGAGATATTTTTTGTGACTAACGGTGAACCCTATTTACTGGTTTGCAGACGAAAACACCTTGTGTCATTCGTTTCGTCGGGACCTTATAAAAATATCTGAATGAGGTTCGGGCTAAATAGGGTAAGTTTCAATGGCACCAAAATTCAAAGCAGTCTTCTAATGTACAGGAAAAGCAATAATAACCCCTCTCTTTTGATGGTGTCAATATAGAAGAATCGGCAATCCTTGATGTTCTGGGCATGAGAGTACAAAATGATGTTCGTTGGGAAAGTCTTTTATAAAAATAGTTCAAGATAAATGGCTCCTTCCCAACAAATAAAGCATTACCGTAATTTGCGCCCACGTTGGCTTTGACGTCGGTTATGCTTGTCTAGGATTTCATTCCTTTTCAAGTGTTGTACCTCAGCGGCGATTCTAAGGTGGAAACTCGGCGCATAAGAGTTTTTATCGTTAATTCCTATCGTACCCAAATGTCAGCCTTCAGTCCGACCGAACTATTTACGTGCTACTGATTTTAATAATGTTCGCGATATTTGTGGTTGTTCACAACTTTGCAAAATGTATTCGTCTTACACGAAGTGATGTTTTTAAACATATATTGGAATACAGACTTTTCTTTATATCTGTGCTATCAGCTTGAATACGTACTGTGGTATGCCTGGCAAAAGTTCGTGTTAAGTCACGCATTTTTGAAATCATCGTTGGGGAAAACTCTCTAGAGCTTGTTCCTCGACGCAATATATATTCGTCTAAAAGCACCAAAGAGGTATGAACAGTGATAAGGAAAGTTGAATATAACTGTTGTTAAAAATTCTGTTATCGCAATGCAAGTAACTGACAATAAAAATGGTCACATTATCTCCTGCGATCATAGCGCAGTAGTTATATTAAATCTCAGAAACTTCCTAATTCATTTCGTAATAAATTTTGGAAAGTTACCAAATGTTTAAAACTACTTTGTGAACCGATAATCCGGTTTACATAACATTTGATAACGAGTTTCGTGTATTGCAACAAATCAGAGCTAATACCATCAATGCAATTAAAACACAAAATCATTTCTCTGCAGAGAAACATGAAAATTATGAATTTTTGACGAAGTTTGCATCTGTGCGCCAAGAGAAAGTTCAATGATTCCTGTTAACGTCGCTAAAATTCATTAATTAAACTACTGCGCTTTAAGCGCAAGAAGTGATTATTTACTGAAGCTGGTGTTCTTTTTTTTATTTTCTTTATATTATTTGGCTTTTTATAAAATTGTTGATGTGGAAATATATGTGCAAATGAACTCATACTCGCATTCATAAGGATGTAAAAGTATGTGTAGCAATCAAAATAAAACTATTATACATTACTTGTGCTAGTGAAAGAAAGCGTAATTAATATGGGCGTTGATGTTCAAGAACCGAGTACTTATTCTCTTTTTACATAATATATATCCGCCTGAGTGGCCGAGTAGGCAAGAGTCTCGACTGGCAACTCAACGGTCGTGGGTTCAAATATCAAGTGCGGTAGAGTTTTTAATAAAGCCGAAAGCCTTAGATGCTAGTGCTTTAAGACTTTAGCTTTAGAATTTATTCTCTGGCTAAATTTATAGTAATAATAATAATAATAATACATAATATAAGATTAAAAGATTTGTTGTATACAAATAGTTAGTAGTAGTATTTCACTTTAAAATAAACTGAAATGATTTACTGTGGTCTGTTGCACTTTTATGATGGCTATTGAAACATTTTGGTAGTCATTCTATTATCTCCGCGTCTACATTTGTTACCTACGTCTGGTTACAAGCACTTACGTCTTGACAAGCACATTTTTTTACATTATTAGATCGTTCGCGGTTCGAGAAATGTCTTCACTTTATGCACCGATTTAGCCCATTTTCTATACCAACCTACATGCAAAAACGTGTAATGTTTCTCCCAAATTTGAAGTCGATACATTCATTTTTGCGGCCAGGAGAATGCTTACAGGCGGACAGGCATACTCATACAAGTCAGTGTTCGCGGCTCAAATCTTATTGCCGTATAGATATTTTGGCCAGGATTGAAGCGAGCGTTCAGTCAGTACAAGCATAACATTTACTGATGGTGCACACATCCACTACGCTGATGTCCTTCCCTATATCTTTGTCTTTTCTCACTTTTTTCAGACGATAAGCGCTTTACACGAATAGGTAACATCTCCTGAGTGAGAAAAAAAACGTACTAAACATCCTCCAATGATTGCAAAAAATTATATATTTTATAAAATTTACTTTCAAATTTTTTGTGGCCTGTTCATCAATCATTTTTTTGTTGCATGGGCGCCCTGGCGTTGTACAAGTGTGCTTTGACAAGATCACGTTACTTACAAATTCTATTGCAAATTTGTGGGCAATATAGGAATTCGAAGTAAAAACAGCTGCAAAATGTACACAAATTAATAGTTGGTATACAGATTAGAAATAAAAACAGCTGTAGGATCAATGGATGGTATAAAGATTAGAAATAAAAACATTAATACCACACTGCCCGGAAAAAATGCTATGCCATCTGAACAAGGTTTCTCAATAAGAAGCACTAACAAAAAATACCATAAAAAAGGCGGAATAATTTTTCTCATTAAGTGTCCCAGCTTTAGGAAATGGGACGAAACGTTCTCGCTATATTTATTATTTTGACATTCGTATCCCAACCTTAGCAAAAGTGCCCTCCTTATATTCGGGCAAGGCCGACCAATAGACACCCTACACCAGTTTGCCTAATACAATTACTCACTTATTTTGGTAACAATGTACAAACTATTGCGCATTGTTTCCATGCAAAGGCTTTTGATGGAAGCCCTCATGTTGGACGAAACATCACATGAGGCGATCGAAATATTGCAAACCTAATCTAGTTCCTAAAAATTGTATTATTTTTCGGTTTTAGTCATAAAAACCTATAAATTGGACTTTCTCTCCATATAAGGGCTTGCTTTTCATGATAACTCCTGTATATATTAGAGTCAACCTACAGGCCGCAATTTTTGATATATTTTGATGAAATTTGATAATTTGACTGGCGGGCTTTGGCCCAACAGTGCACGCTATTGAGAATAGTACGGATTGGACTACTTCTTCGAACACTTCCTTTCGGCCTTATTCACGAAATGGATTAGTTTTTTTGCGATTTATCCGATTTTAAAAGTAAAGGGGTTGAGAGGCAGAAGGAATGCAAACAACTTAGATTTTGCGCTTTTTGCATTAGTTTGAGGGTAGTCACGCTTAGAAAGCTGAAGATTCATTCTCCCTTTTACGTTGTGTTCATTTACTTACAGACGCTTGTTTATTTCACAACCGTTTAGAGTCTTATGGAAAAATCGTAATAATACTTGCTGTTTATTTCCCTTATCTGATCCTTTGCAAAATGTTAAGGTTGACCTTAATCCGATCCGTTAAGCCATCTTTCTAATCCTTCCAAAAGATAAACTAAATCAGTCGCTGAAGGAAATTGCCGAAGATGTCAAATATTGTATTCAGTATTGGCGCAGGATGAAAACTCAAACTTTTCTTGCTGATTTCAAGGCACCGATGGCACGAGACAGTATAATATACCAGTAAATCTTTACCAAGGTATATCATGCGCGCAACTATTCCATCAACTAAGATTTTAGTCATAATGAATTATTAAGTATTCTTCATATGATGGTCGGAGCGAATATCAGTCGAGATCAATTGACTTTTTTAACCATAAATCTTAAACATAATGTATACTATCCTTTATAGTCTGTAAAAGCTAATAAACGCAAGTTAACTAAATCGGCCATTCATTTCAATTTGAGATTCGTATCCTATCACTCCATCAGTTTCTCTACATACGGAACACAACCAGGATTGTTAAGAGCGATTTTAAAGCGTAGACGCAAAACTTGACGTGTATCTGCGGGGGAATAATTCCGTCATCCCAAAAGCGGTACTGGAATAATGTAAACGAAAAAAAAAAAATGTAAATTTAATAAAACAATAGTAAATAAGTATCAAGAAGATTTGAATTTTGTTTTCTACAAAAAGCTATTTACACGTGGGACGGAATTTACTCTGGTTTATAAAGAATATCTGAGACGCGGAGGGAAAATGATAAGGAAAAGATATCGAATAAACACAATGACACATACATTGGTTCCGTTTTCGAATTTCTTTTAGTTGCTAAACATGTACTAAAGATATACAGATATGGCTACAGTTAAGCAAATTTTATATTATTCGGGAAAATTCCATGTCAAGTAATTATGAAGGCTTCACAGTTGCCTACTAAACGAAGCAAGCAGACATCAACGTGCCCATCTGCCGGACACTGGAAGTTCCGACATTGTGTTTGGCCCAAAAAAGTAAAGAAAACGCTTCAAGAGTTAAAGACTTAGAAGACCTAAGCAAAGTGCCAATGCTCAAGACCATCGCGAAATCGGTTTGTCAAAACAAGGTATCGGTTGCCCACTTGAGCCAAGAAGATTTAAATAGCGGGACTCGCAATTTCACTTAGTATAAGAGTACTTACGCTTTAACTGTAGGCTAGGCATTCCACATGCTTAGAAAGTACAAATTGTTCCATCGTTTTTATGGAACTTGTAAAGTTTTTCTCACTCTGAAAACTATTTTCGGAACAGCCTATGTATTTTGTCTCCGGCGAGTATCAAGACAACAAGATTGAAACAAAACTGTTATTGGGAGCGTAATATTGGGAGCGTCCTTATAAATAAAAGATCACTTATTTTGAGATATGATCTTTTGAGTTTAATCAGAAATAAATTAAAATGTTAAAGCCTACCTGTAATAAACCGAGCCCTCTTTTTCGAACGTCTCTATAATGGGAGCCTTGAGTTTAGGGGCTTCTGCTTTGGTGAATTCTCTTTCGGCTCTTTTACGCTGGTTGCTCGTAATTTTCGCTAGAACATTGGCAGCTTGCAAGCCACTCATTACGAAAATACAAGAATTTGGCCACATGTCAAAAATCAAGGAGGGTAGGCCCGACCGCACATACCTTGAACGCAACAAATTAAAAAAGTTTTAAAAAAAACTGCAAGAAAACAAGAAAACTACTCACCGTAATTTCCAGCCCCATAGTAATCGCCGATAATTGAATTGTGGCACATTTGCGTAGCCACTGCTGTACCCATTACCTTATTTGTTTCTTAACATACCTGAGTTTTTAAACGCTGCAAATAAAATACATCATTTGTAGTGAAATTTAAATACTATTATGTTTATCTATAAACAAATGAAATGAGCGCCGGAAATATGTTATGTGGTGGTGACAAGATCGTAGCTTTAGTGTTTGAAATGTGGCCTTGAGAAGAGAAAGTCGGTTACAATCAATTCTTTATACATAAGCAGCAAACTTTTAGTGAGTAGAAAAACGTCAAACGTTAAACGCTGCATTTAAAAATCATTGATATCAAAATAATAATCAACTGAGTCTGAATCTTACAATGAATACTTGCATGAATACTTGCAGTTGTATTGGTAGGAAATTTGCCATTTGTCATTTCTTTGACTCTATGCGCGTCCGCATGTACTTGGGCGTTCTGTTCTTGTTGCGGGTGTGCTTCTGTGTTAGCTGTATACATGCTTTTTTGTCTTTTTTCTTTTTTTTTCTAGATTTGTTCTTGGGGTTTCCTTCTTAATCAAAGTAATAAATAGACTCGCCCGCATTACTTGGTGAGATAAGCTTAAATGTCCCTAACCGCTTCTCTAGGCACTTTATCTTGATTAAGCTTAGTCAATGTAAATATAATTATGAGCTGTTTAACCCGCTCAGAGTTGTTTGCAGAAACCTAAATGATGTCTATCACTTATTCTCATTATCAGACTCTCTAAAACCTTTTAAAGCAACTTTGCTTAATATGCGCGATTTACCTATGTCGTACTTAAACTAACATTTAATTTTTAATATCTCATTTTTTTTATCTAAAATTATATTTTGCTGCTATCGTGTTGGTTGCCAAGCTTATGCATGTTTGCAATAGTTGGAATAAGATAATTGAAAATCCTTGAAAAGCATTGAATACATTTAGCTTAATCTAATAGTGTTCTAAATATTTAATTATTTTTTATTATTAAATGTTTTGAATACAAAGTGTACTCATTTTTCACTATGAATTTACGCATATAACACTGCTACAAATAAAATAACAAGGCTACTGCATCTTTAGCCTCACCACTAAAGAAAACAAATAAAAACATTACAATTGTACGTGGCCAGTCATTCAATATCTTATACTACTTCGCCTCAATTTTTCCTTTTTTTCGTGACAAAATATCAGAAATTATAACTTTTTTTCAAGCGAACTCATGTTCTTTTAAGGAGTACTCGTAAGGAAGACACCCAACACTTGGGCTGGCATAGTTTATATTTTGCAAAATTAATTTCCTTTGATCACATCTAAAAGATGGCTTTATATGTTTCATCTATTTTCGTCATGAAGTACATGAAGAATTAGAGTTTTTTGACGTATGAAAATTTACTTTTAACGAAAATCATTTGATGGGACGAAGACCCACAAAGTAGGCATACGTGGCCTGTACTAGAAACAGTTAATTTTTATGTCAAGTTAGGAACAATTTTTATGAGAAAACTTTAAAAATTAAAGCTTTTTACCAATACAAAGCTTATCATTATGTGTACATTTTATAAAAAATTCTAGTTTCTTGTGTATAACTTTTATGTAATATTACTATTAAAAAATTGTCATCATAAACTTTAAATGTAGAGAATTTTGCTACATCAAGTCTCAATTTTCGTAGGACTGGTCATATCGGAGGAGATTCAAATAATTAGGTCATTCAAGCCACGTTTCTCTCTTCAAGCTAATATGCTGGTTCTTCGTTTCCATTAAGCCCATGAGGAATCGAAATCGTCCCTCATTTTTATCTCACATGTCCTGGTTTTTGGCAAGGGGTGCTGGGATGTAAGTAAAGCGTAAGTAGATAATAATAGCCATAAGTGGTCGTAAGCGGACAGTCACTGACCAAAAAGCGTCATCAGTTGGGATCCGTTAAGATTGGCAATGTCAACCCTTTCTCTGATGTCATAAGAGCGACTTCCGTTTAATAGAGCCATACTGTTTTTTTGAAACAAACGAGACGTTTCCGGTTTTGCATCGGTCTCTCTCCTCTTTAGCAGGCGGTAAGCGCGTGTAGTTCTTGCGGACAATTTGAATCTTCATTTTATTTTTTTTCCCAATTCACGGACGTCAGAGCGACGTTAGGATGAACAGAGAAAATAATTCTAAATCAACTGATCGTGGGTGTTTTACACACCCACATGATCTTAAAATAAAGTGCATCACAACCGGAGTAAACAATAACCAACTATAACCAACTACAACCAACTATAATCAATAAGAACATTATAATTGGGCAAGGCCGACTGCTACATACCCTACATTACTTCGCATAATACAATTATTAAATCATTTTCCTAATAATACACCAAAATTTACACATTATTATCATTCAATTGCCAGTTTTTCATGAAAGCCTGTGTGTTGGAAAAATCCTTATATGCGGTGGTATCTGAAATATAAATCTACGTCTTCTAAATTTGATAAGATTAATTCCGGCCGGGCGGACAGGTTTCGATCTTTTCCGAAAATGATCCTGCCGATATAACAAAACGTACGTACACATCCGCGCAAGCTTAAAAGTAGTGCAAGGTGAAAAGTTAAAAAAGCCTTATCGAATTTGAAATCTGATAAGAATGGACAAATGTTAAATATCAGTCAATGCTAAGGGCGTCTTTACTTAGCTTATTGAAATGCATGATAATTTGACACAATATTTGTTTAGAATTTATTCTTTGTTTACATTTGTATAAATTACATTATATCGATTGCAGTATTTTCATAAATTCACTTCACTTCGAATCCTAAAGGTAAAGATTTTCTCTTCCATTTACTTTGCATTCCATTATTGTGTAAGCTCTTTATTGAAGTGTTCTGCTTTGGGCCATCACAACTTTCAACTTTATTTTCAATTAGTGCGGAGGCTTTACAAGTGCTATGACAAAGTACGAGTTACACTTTTTTTTTTGTTTTAAGTAAATGCGGCAGTTAAAAAAAACAAAAATTAAATAGAGTGAAACTTTTTTAATTGAAGAATAATTTTATGGGTCGAGTAAAAAAAATTTTATGTACGTTACATCTATCCTCAAAGAAGAATTCCAGGTGAATGCGTTAATTCAGATTTATTCGATGCACAGCGTGCATGCGTGTGCTTACTTACACATTTGCATAATCTGATGTAACGTATAATAGTTTTTGCCTTCCATTGGTTTTTATATAAAAATAAATAGAGTTCTATAAATAGGGTTCTAATCATTATTTAGTAATAAAAATAGCGAGGTCATATTCGGTTTTATTCGAAACTTTTAAGAGCCACAACCAATGGTGTTATAAAAGATTATGTAATCGTCACTAGTCTGCAGTTCATCCCTTTTGTGTTCCCATTACGTTATGCATAAGTGCGTATTATAGTCCTAGCATAAATTGCATAAACTGCGCAAATTTGTTTTTTTTTTTGAGTTGGTGCAATGAAATACAAACGTACGCAAAAAAAAAATTAAATGTATAGAACGACTAATTAAAGAGAATTTTTCTTTTTTAAATAATAGCGCAAATCTTTCACAAATAATAAACAAGGTATTGCAAAAAATAACATATCGCCTAAAAATTTGTAAAATAATTTGAAAATGACCTAAACTTGCCGAAGGGCCTACAGGTCTACAACACCCACACATCAACTGGTGAGAATACCTTTGCTTTCCGTGTCCTTTGCTCGTTGGCCATAAACTACAACAGATACACAATATAAATTTCTTCAAAATTGTTCTATAAAAAGAGAGAAAATCAGTCATGCCCTTTCTTTATTATAATGTAAATTTCTTCAATTTTTTATAAGATGACGGTGATGCGTACAAAAGATTCGACCGCAATCGAACAAAACTTTCTCAATTGTTTTTCTTGAAAACGTAAAAAACGTTTTCTGTAGGTTACTCGTTAGCATACCGAACTTCAAAAAAAATGGCTATAAGGCATATGGTATTTCAGATCGGTTCTAAGTTTCAGCTTTCTGTCGTCATTATTAAGACTTTCAACATTAAGACTTTCGCTAACATTTGAGTATGGTCATAAATCAAATTACGATCACGACTTTAAAAAGTCGTTCGCAGCACCGATGCTTGCAATTGGTTTTCGACGATCTTCCTTAAATTCATCCCATATCATAGCCGCGATTAAATCCGTTGCAACAGTGGACTCTTTGAAAGATTTATTGTCGGAAATTGTTTAATTACTCTACAACAAATATTAAGCAAAAGTTTGCACCGAGTTTGCACTTAAATATATTCTACAAACAGCTAACTTGCAAGAATTATGATCAAAATATATTCTACAAACAATTAACTTGTAAGAATTATGAGAATTATGACTCTTTTCTCACGAAGAGACGTATGGAAGAATTGATTAGATCTACGCTTAAAAAAATATAATATAAGTAAATGATGGGCTTTAGAGAATATAATCTTTCATTCGGCATGAAGAATTAGGAATATTTTGCAGTAATTTAAGACCTTTTGTCCACTTTTTTAACCATATCTACTTTGAAATATGTACGACGCTTGGAGGCATAAAAATGAAAAACATTCGAGGATAGTCGCGTGTATATTATAAGGTAACCCTTTATTACGCATCATCTTGATGACAATGAGAAGTGGTACAACGCGGAAATCGATCTTACCCCATACTGGCGGCAGACATCGTGACTTGAAGGCTACTTTCAGCGCATGCGCTCATTTCATTCTCTTTGCAGCATAGACAAAGAAACGCATGCACATACTAAGCGCTGCTGAGAGCGTAAGCCATTGTTACGCTCTCAGCAGCCAAGTTCTGCTGATCGCATTCTCCACAAGTAACTAAAACATTGTGCAAAAATTGAATTTCGAGATTCTGTATTTTTGGATGGGTCGATTTTTCTATTCCATATCGAACAGACGCTGTCAGGTTTCTGAATACGCGTAGAAATGTTTATCATTGTAGCTTATGATGCACCAACCGCATGAAAGACTTTTAGTGTTTTTGCTAAATTTGAAACCGATCACTTTTACAACCTGGGGGAGAATGTTTACAATAGATATTACCCACGCGGAAAAACGAGCAGAGGGGCATGCTTAAACCGATTCAGAACATGGCGCTGATCAAAAGTATATATACTTTCTGGTGTTCCATCCGCAGAGACGGACGGACAGACAATATCTATATCGATTTGGCATTTAATACTAATCAAAAATATGCAAACATTTTAAGGAAATTAATACACCCTCAACCCTCGGTGATGAATGTATAAACCGGGGGAGATCTAATTCACATATTTACACTTTTCAAAGTCCCCGGAGTATGATTTTAACATACGAAGCGTAATTAGAAAATTAGTATATATAGTGACACTGTGGCAAAAAAAAATAAAACCTGCATCTAAATCTAAACAAAAAAAAATTCATTTCATTATAATATATCAAAATTGAAACCTGAAATTAAAAGCAAATAATTAATGTTATTGTGATATTTAAACTTTTTTACTCTACACATAAACAAAGTGGATTTGCCAGGTCACAGTACTGTCAACAGAAAAGCAACAGCAGGAAATTTACACAATTTTCGGTTCCACATTTCTACCTTTATTTTAAAACAAGCAAAAACAACATTAAACAGCCTACATCCATCGTACAGTTATTCATACAATGACTTTTCAAAATAAGGCTGATTCCAACCATGTTCTCTTTCAATTATTCTTAATTGTAAACAACTGCAGACTAACTTTATAAATAATATTAGGCTGCTTGCCTATAATCGATGACATTAAATAAACCTTCGTTGAAATTATACATATACATAATCTGTTTAACTAAAGCACCTATAAAGGAGACATCTTAGCGAATTTACTTGCTTTCATTTTCAAACAATAAAGTTGCCTCTTATTTAAAAATTCTTATTTATATTTATGTGTATGCATATGAATGCATGTATAACCAGAAAATTTCTAATTTATTTTTGCATCATTTATATTCATCTTACTGTTTAAAATATATTATGCTAATTTGCCAGAATTCGAAGTTCGCTCATTGTATCCTTCAATGGTACGACCAGTTGGTTGCCATTGACTTTAACAACGCTTGAAGTTCTTTGTGACAAATTTAAAGACCGTATACGCACAGCAACTACGAGACGATCTTCAGTACTTTTTGCCAAACATGTACGAGATTTTCCTGGCGTGGATTTATGAAAAGAATTCTTTGCTAAGAAATCTAAAAAAAGGGGAAAGAAAATATTCCTATAAAGATTAACTCCTGGCGGTGCCAATAAGGAGAAAGGATTGGCTTTTACTGAAAGTGCTAACTAAAAACAAAAAAAATTGTTGCCGCTGAAGGCGCGCAGAATATGATCTGACCTGACATGTTCCAAGTAAATCATATTTTCTTGTTCAAAATTTTGTTATTTAGAACTGGCACCAACTGACATCTCGCTCTTTCAATTCAATAGAATTGACACCAAATGTAAATGCACATACTGAAAAAAGCAAACTGTTCTTCTCCTATAATCATTAATGGAACTCTGAACGCTAGATTACCTAAGCAGTTAAATTAACTGCATAAAAAAAATTTGAAAAATTATATTACAAAACATATGATTTGAATATGCTACTCAACGACGAGAAAAAAGTTTAAGATTAATTTATTCTTTTACCTCAACACCTCAATCTTTACCTCAATCCCTCGTATAAAATAACAAACAATACCTTTCAACACGAAGCTTCTTTAATCAGTCGTCAGCCATAAGACACACTCTATGTAATTCAGGAACATTGGTTATATCTGCCCTTTGATCATTTGATAGTATTCATCGCGCTTTATCACTGCTGTCGGCTTTAAAGACCTCATCTTGCAGATTTTAGATTTAAGCACTATCGGAATTTCACTAAAGTCTATATCAATCGTATATGGCAAACGCCTTGCAAAGCAACGTCAATGCCAAAGACGGTTGATGGGACTTCTGATGATTCTTCATTTAACTCAACTTTTTCTCGGACGGGCATTACAAAATATTGCGTAGCCCAGACCGTAACCGACCATTTCATTAAAGGAATTTACTTGTGGAGCTCCTACAGCTTTCTAAGCGCTAAGTAAGAAATGAGCAAAATAAGTTGAATAATTCTTAAATGTTATTTTCATGGACCCCGATTAATTCTTCCGCTCATTTTTTTAATTTTAGTCTTTTCATTTCGATTTTTTAAATAATATTTTTTTAAAGTAAATCTTACTCTGAGAGATAGAATTTTATTTTCAGAAATTTTTGGGGAGCACTTATAAGAAATGTACAGCAACGTAAATTTTGCACTGAGAGATAGAATTTTATCAAACCAGAGTGGTTTGTATATTCGTCTTATAAAAGCAACAAATTCGGCTTATGTTCTCAACACCCTCATTTTCTACAATATGATCACCTGCACAAAGTATAAAAATAAGTAAATCTTTATTCGCACTTTTTGAACACGTATAAGCATTATTTAAGGAATAAAACCAATTTTTAGAGAGCAGAATGTCCCTTTTTTCACTCTGCTCGTAATTTAGCTTCTACTTTTTGTTGGCAAATTGCCAAATTGTTGTCTGCTAGTATAGAATTTCAGCAGATGTTTTTGCGTTAATTTGCACTTAGCAGAGAATTAGCTAGTGTCTTACCTTAACTAATTAAATACTAAAAAAAACATTTAAGTTTTTATATATTTATTTATATATTATTATTATTATATTTTTTTTTCTATATTCAGTCGATGAGATTTCAGTTTTCGAATATCTGTAACGGGATCTTTTTGCAGCTGACGCTTCTTTTCTTCTATAATAAAATCCATCATTTCAGTTTGATGATCCCTCATTCGCTTCATGGCATCATTATAAATAAATAAACATTAGTTACTAAATATCCCGAAGTTTTCCTTTGTTTTGCCGACGGCTTTTGCTAATTTTGTTAGATAATTCGGTCCGTTAGATAATTTGGTCTTGCAGACGGCTTTTGCTAATTTTTCTTAGATAATTTGGTCCGTTAGATAATTTCACAGAGTTGAATCTTAAGTTCGGCATTTAAGATTGGCGTTAACATTTAAGTTGTTAGTTGGGCACTCAACCATTTATAAGCGACTCTGTGCTTTATTAGCTTGTTGCAAGAGCCTTTTTAGTTTATTGGAAATTTTGTCTCTTTTCAAACTTTCAAACGCCTGGCGCACGATGTGGTGATTCATCTACGTCTATTGAGAACGTTTCGGTGTCATGCTACTCTTTTGGTTGTCAAAGCAAATAAATGCCGGCCGTAGCAGCGGTCCATTAGGCCAGCTTAGATTGAATTTAAAACCATTGCTCAATTAAGGCTGTTATGGCAGCGTATGTAGAATATGTACTCACTTCGTAATCGATTTGGTGAATATCTACTAGTAATTATGCATAGATGGGCTCCATAGAGCAATGTATTCGCAAAAAATTTTCATTTTGACTGAAACGATTCAGATGATAAATTTTTCTGCTTCTTAAGAATGCGAAAAAAACCAAAAAACGTCCTAAACTTTAAAAATTTTGTCAAAACGGAGAGAAGATATGACGAATCGAAAATTGAAAACAAAGTACGTTTTTCATTTACTAACTTGACGCGGTGAGTATTAAGGATTTAATCAAAAGGAGAATTTTAGCGCCATTCTTTTACTCTCTTTCAAAAATTTTAAAAGTTTTGCGAAAATAATTTTAAAAAAATCCTATGGCATATTTACGCCATGTTGTTTGTTCAGAGACTTGTTTTAGTTATACATGCACCCCAAATACTAACTAAAAGGCGGATATATGCAATAATGCCCTGGCCTGTCTGCTTTCGATTCTTTATTCAGCAATTTTTTAAAGTTCACTTCAGGTTTTGGTGGTGGTTAATCAAGTGGCAGATTCTATCTTTTATACAATATTTACGCCCTTTTTTTTAAATTTCAAGTTTTTTCGAAAATCTAGCGCAGCAGCGATAGGCTCTGCTAATGATTTTATTCCAAGTGTTGGAAAGTGAGAAAAGAAAGTTGCCGCAAGGATCTATCGCTCAGTGATGGCTTTATAGAAATTATATTATTCGATATATAATATCTAGAAATTTATATAGAAGACAACTCAAAAAACTTACATATGTATATATATATATAAATATATACAAATGTGCGTGTAAGTCTGATAAAGAGATTATATTCTAAGAAATTTGCCAATGAGTTGATCATGTTCGTCCACCCGTCCGTCCGTTGTTTTTTTTCTCGCCCCAAAGGCGAGCTACACGTTCCGGATCAGTAAGCTTAAATTCACCATCATCACCTACCCACTTAATTATGTCCACATGTTCGCGTTCAGTAAGTATCTCAAGGAGGAATTGCCATAAGTTTACTTTGCCGTTGTTTCCGGAACCGATGCCATATTTACTATGAGTAATTGAACCATCTGAGCCTATAGTCACTTCATCTAAAGAAGCATGCTCCGAAGTTGATGGCATGGTAGTCGCCAAAATACAGGAACACGACGAAATCCTGGCGCACCCAAGCGACAATTGTGAAGCAGCTTGACTTCTTCAAGAAAAAAGGCTGCTGCCCCAGTGGAAGAAGTCACCGGACTAACCTCCTAGGCTTCATCATACATTTGCTGCTGATTGACAAAAACTGGATCCAAGAACCAGTTGCAAATGTACCATCATTTTGAAGTCGTTCTCGTCCACTATACATCTATATACATCTAGAGGAGAAGAATTAACACCAAATATTCAAAAACATGCGAAAATCGAACGCTAGGTCTCTAAAAATTTAATAAATTCACTCAGAATGCGTTTAAGGGAAGATAAATCCTCTTTTTACATACAAATATATAAAAGATTGTATTGAATTTCGCTTCTTTTTCAAAGTGTTTACAACTGTTTACAAGTGTTTATAATTATTTAAGACTGGTAATTTTCTAGCACAACACGAAGAAAATTTTTCACTTTCAGCAATTATACACGTCCTATACAATGATCAGCGCGCAAGAAGTGAGAAAAAGGCAATAGGTACAATCGCAACCTTTCAGGTACATATAGGCTAATTGTCCTCCATTTGGACCGCATTACTTCTATTAACAGACAAGACATTATATGATATTGAAATAACGTTAGTGTAGAGTATTCAATGGTCTAACTTGCTTTTGGATCCCCCAACGAATGGACGTTATAGGGACTACCTGGTCAATTATGACATTTCAAGGAATATTCATCATACACAAGCAGGTTTCAATACGTATGACACGTAAAAATATACGAAGGAAAATCAATTAACGGTACATTCATTATATTTCCCCGAAAAATCATTCTTCTACAAGAAGATATAAGAAATATTTCTCCAAAAGTTCAAGCAAAAAATAAAATATTAAAATGTAAAATTATATATTAAAAAAAATACTTTTTCCCTTCTTACTTCATTTGTTGATTTACACTCCATTTTCTTTTACTTTTTGTCTAAAGATGTTATATCACTAGTCGTCGATATTAAAATGATCGAATGTCTAAAAATTTCATATTACTGGTGGTCGATATTAAATGATCGAATGTATGAGAAAAATGGGCGCTTGCGCCTGCAAAATTTCTGCAAATTAGCAGAAACCATTATGTTCTTTCATTGTATATGTGAAAACAAATAGTTATTTAAAAAAAGCTTTTAGAATTGAAAAACATTGCCAACCCAAATACTTCTATTAACAGTGGTACGGAGATGAAACAAAATGTGAAAATTAAAAAATTTGTGCTTATTTTAATTTTTTTTTCTTTTTTCTGAGGAGTACCGACATCTGTTCAGGAACTTATTGATAAAGGGTATATAGGCTGGTGAAATATCAATGAATTTATAGATAAATCAAAACCGGTCGTAGAGTTCTATGATGCCTATTGCAACTTTAATACAAGACCCCGAATACGACGATAAGTAAACGCAATCAAGAGCTCCTATTATTGGCGGCAGATCAGAATGACTAAGGGCACATATACCCAAAAGCATTCCAATAAATGGCATACAATATTTTAATGCGGGGTACAAAAGAAGAACTAATCTGAAATCTTTTGGTAAAAATGGCAAAAGAGATTACACTCGTTTTTTTATTATACAACAAAATTTTGCTATTCCAATTTTATTTAAGCAAAAATTATATGAAAACAATATTACTGTTTTTTCATACAATTAAATAAAAAGTTTCAAATTTATTCAAACCACCTGTATGTAATTTATACAATGTAATAGAAAATAGTATAATAAGAAAATTATTAAATAGGAAAAAAGCGTAACAAAGGACTCAAAATGTACTAACATTAAAAAAATAAATGAATCTTATAAGAAAATTTGCGTGTTCCATCAATTCTCTTCATTTGTTATATCTTTCAATTATTACGAGTACGACTTAAACCCGATAGCCGCCACCTCTTTGGTCGGTTTGCCATTAATACTGCGTCGTTATCTTTTTCCATTTCCTGAACTGAGAATTTCCTATTGACGCCTGGTGTACTTGTTTCAACTGCGTTTTTACCCACTCCCAACTCCGGCCGTTCTACGCTACCTTTTTGAAGTCCTAATACAACATTAGTTTCTCTCAGCACCAAGCTCTTGGAGTACCCACTAATATTGTCTCTTTGGTTACCTTTAAAGCCAATCAAAATAATAATAAAATAATAAGCATAATAAAATGTGAGGAATATCAATGCCATACCCTGTGTTATCTCCTTATTTACTAGGAACTTAGACGTATGGGGAAAATAATTAATGATCTTCAGGTCATGATGTAGGATTTCTTGGGTGCTTATGGAAGCAAAAATGTCATCGTCATCTTCATCCCAATCATAATTGTTACTTATCTCAGTTTTAAACTGGTTGGATGGCACTAAAGCTAAAAAATTTTCGATTAACTTAAATGTTGTCTTTTCACAAATTTCAAAAACAACTTACTTTGATTTACGTTGTAAGTGTCCTCTTTCTCGATATCGTCAGAACCTCGATCTGAAGCTTTTCCTAAAAAGAATGTACAAAGTTTCTGACGTAGGATCGTATAGAAAAGCCAATTTTACCTTTTCTCTAAATTCACGGCTATAATTACGTGTCGGTTTCTCCCGTAATATAAATAAAGGGGACCGATCCAAATTTCTTAATTTACTCTCGGGTGATACTACAGGCCTGTTAAGAGGCTTTGTAGAAAAGTCCTCAAATATTATATCTACAATTGTTTTCTCTTTGTCATCATGAGCTCCTTCTGGAGCGTCTATGTTGTTTACTTCTTTCATCGTAACTTCCGCTTTATTACAACATTCGATTAACTGGCTATCAGTGATATGAAATTCACTTTCATTTGTGGATAACTCAGCAGACTGTGGCAACAATTCATGACAAGTCGTAAATTTTTGCGATGCTGTCAAATTGTTAAATTGCCTGTTGACGTTTGCGTATAAGGCCGGGAATCTGCTAAGGACATTGTTTCATTTTCGTATCAACTCAATTTTATGGTTTCATCCATTTTTCGATATTTCAATGATGAAAAAGATCTAGTTGTACGTTGTTGAAGGAAAAAGAAAAGAAGTACGTACGTATATATTACATACGCGAATGTGAACAAGTTCTATAAGGTTGTTGCTAAGGTCGTCGTCTTCGTTCTATGAAACACATCGTAATTACGTGCTGACACTAAGTCTAGGAATCTTTGCACACTACAAAGTATTCTCAGGCGGAGAAATGACTTCTCGTGGTTAATATTTTGATTCATATGCACATTTTTGTATACCGAAGAAATGCTCAAAAATGAAGTTCGGACTATAATTTAATGTTCTTATAATAATATACTGAAAGGTGATGTCTGCTTTTTAGTCACTTTTTTACTTACAAAAAAAATTCCATTTGGAAAATTCAATTTATTCGAATTAGATTTGATTTAGCACACATGCAAAAAGAATTTAGGTCTCTACCTAACCTTAAAACAAGATTTAAATCATCTATTTTTTTTTCTCAATTGACAGTTGAATACGATTTTCACAATTCTTCCTTTTGCTCACACAATTTCGGGTTGTCAAACATTGCTAATGCGTTTGATAATCGTAAATAATACGTATCACGTAACTGTTGCCATATATTAAGCTAGGGCGGACCTTTGGTTATACCCACCTTTTATTCTACCCATCGATTCAGAATCATTTTCTAAATCTATTTAAGCCCTTATGGCCGTTCATCCGTCTGATGTCTGCCCATATATTTTTGTGTTCAAGCCGCAGGTAGCAATTTATTATATATTTGGAAGAAGTTTGGCTCAAGGACGAATACTATTGAAAATTGTTCGGATCGGTCCACTTTTTTGGCCACGCGCTATTGTGAAACATCGTTATATGGAAAAAAAATTGAAATTTTCAAAATTTCTCGGAAAAATGACTAAGTAGCAGCATTTCGATTATCTAAATTGGTGTGAAAATTTTAGGCCGATTGGTGCAAATTTTTGTACCCCCTCTCATACAACTGTGTCTGCGGAAACTAAAACTTTATATGGTAAAAAGATCAAATTTCCAATATATCATGGTGAAAGTGGGCCCATAATTGTAAATTGATAAAAAAATCGACCTTACCGCATGTGGAAGACTATTTTTTGAACTTTATTATATGAATTTTTATAACGATTTTTATTTCTGATAAATTTATTTGGCAAAAACATGTTTAAAAAAAAAAATTTAATAAAATATGATTTTATAATGCATCTAAATAACTACCTCTTTTGGTTTTTTTACTACTTTCATTTACAACTCTTGTAGAAGAATGCTTCTGGTAAAATAAAACTTTGCATTTTAATTATAATAAAAATTATGGCGGTCTAATTTTAAGCTAACTTGTCAAATTATTATTATTATTATTATAAATTTAGCCATAGAATAAATTCTTTTCTCTTAAAGCGCCAGCATCAAATAAAAAAAACTCTACTGCACTTGAGATTTGAAGCCACTCAGGCGGATAACTTAAAAAATTAAAGAAGTTTAGTTCGCGTATTTTCCAAAACAGTAAACATCTAAACATCTAGAGGTGATGATAGAAGAGCGAAAGCTACCAAGTCAAGGAAAAAGAATCGGAAACAATCAGGAACCATTAAAACCATTAAAAAGATTAACAATTTCTTTTATATATACATATATATTTTTATATATATTAATAAAGCTTTTTTAGGTATATAATAAAACTATTTCTTTTATATATATATATATATTTTTATATATATTAATAAAGCTTTTTTAGGTATATAATAAAACTATTATATAAATAAAGGTATATATGTTTAAATATAAATTATATAAATGAATATGAAAGGTCAGTTTGCTTTTCCCAATGACAAATCAAAGCCATTCAAAAAGTGTTTGTTGCTTTAAGCTCCAACTAGACAATGGGTTATATAAAGTAGTATTTATTTCTTTGAACTTGTACGAGTACGCCTTAAGACCGATAGCCGCCACTTATCTTTTTCCATTTCCAAGGCTTTATAAAATGTTATGCCTTTGCTTTTGAAACTCGAAGTACGGTTAGTGAAGCGGCAATTGCTCCGCATACTTTACATTTTGTTAAAAAGCTGGGTCCCACATTCGGCATTGGTATCGAAAACATGCCAGGTTCTGTGGCTTCGTCAACATCGAATTCAGCAGCTTCCGAATCTTTAGCATGTCATGTTGAATTATTGTTTGGAAGAACAAAAAGAGACTACGAGAAGATTTATGAACGTTACTGTACCACGCGTTGCATCTATTTCGCCACAAATGCGTTTAGCGGAAGATAATCCGGCCAGCATATGAAATTTATAAAAGCAGTTGCGCCAAAATGGAAGTCGAGCATGATTTCCCGTTCATGATATATTATGAGCGTTTGTCGGAAGTGCAGTAGCAAGGAGCTCAAATCACATAAGTGATGTTGCGTGACATATTCCAAGAAATACAAAATAAAATGGTACGCAAAACATTATTCAAACAATGGGCTCTAAAGACATTCTTATCGGAAAACGATTTTTCGAAATTCCAGCATACCATGTCAACTACAATATATATATTGAATAAACATGTATACTCATCCATCCAGCATAAGAAGAATAAAGTAAATAGAGCATTAGAATGGGTGAGAAATCAAGGTTGCACTTCTGTTAAAGTGGGAGAAACGGGATAGATCTATGATTTGCGGCAATGAAGAAAATACATTGGCCAGAAATGGAAAAACTGGTGTCGCCAAGCACATCTCTTAATTTACCGCTCTTACGTATTTTTGTGAAACCTAGAGGCAAAAGAACGAGGGGAAACCAACGAGTTTCAGAAAAATGAGGAAGATTGCGTTCACAGGCAAAATGAAAATACGTTCGATAAGGTATTGATAGGAATCAAACAATGGACAGAAACTTATTAAATATTAATAATGATGCTAAGGTCGTACAGAAAACTAAAAAGAACATGAATAGACAAACAACGGTTGCAGATAAAGAGGATAAAGAGGACAAGCGCAATTGACAAATAATTCGTTTGTTGAACCTAATTATTAATTATTTTAGCAAAACCTTACAAACTGCAAACTGAAGGACGGGGTAATCACGTTCATATAGACAGTTTGAGTAGAATTAATCTGAAATGTGATTGCTGCTTATTGTCGGTGAGGAAACTATACTGGAAAGTGAATGTGGTTTATAATCTTTCATGACGTTCAGCTCATTCTGACATTGCAACATCATTTGCGTTTTTTTTGCTTATACTATAATTTAGAAAGAAATTTCCGCATTTATATAGATGCCTTCTATCCGAAAGTTCTAAATATGCAATTTTTTTACAAAGAAACTTAACATACGTTTAAGGAGTTTTCGAGAGGGAAACCACTTTGCTGAGATATAGAAAACTGGTTAAGTCCGAATGATTTGCTGCAACCAAAACTGATGACTTGTTTTTTTTTTTCCTTTTATCTCTGAAAGAATTGATAAAGAAAATACCGGAGAGAAACCATTCTAGTGCAAACGTTGTGGTCGTTACTTTTCACAACGTATCAATCTCAAAAAACATATAATTGGTTACTCTTGCCGAAGCTCAAGCGCAGGTTCACCGATGTTTGGCTGATGATCAACCAATGTAAGTTGATTAAGATCCTTATGAATTCAAATTGATTGACATATCCATAATTTTTTTTAGCGGTTTTGAATGTGCTATCTGTCGTTTGGTTTTTAATAGTGTTACAGTGTTTGAAATGCATGAAAACGGATGCAATGCCCAAAGCAATGGGCAAACATTTGTAATACATAGATATTGGCATAAGAAAGTTTGCAAAGTATACATATATTTAATACTAGAAATATCAACATTTATCGATATATATCTATTTTCACGGTTAGGCATCATTGCGATCCATAATCCATAATCTTTGTGACAGCATTAAAGCCTAAAAGTAAAGGTAGGAAGCTAAAATTTCTTGATCGACTAAAAAGATAAGGAAATTGCTGTACATACACTGATTTCACAAAGATTACGGCTCAAAATGGCCCATAAAAATAAAAACAGCCGTATGTCAGAAGTTAAGCCAGAAAGTTTAGATAAAGACTGATTATGACTATTTGAATATCTTTTATATATAAAAAAAATTTCCGTCACAATCGTCTTTTTTCCTTCAAATTTTTAAAAAAGTCATGTGGATCCACGCGGTAGTGTTAAATAATGTACCATTTTTTTAGTAGAGGAACACGTTTAGTGTAGTTCGCCGGTTGAACTGCTTGTAATCGAAATTATAAATGTAAAGATATTGCTTTGCAGAAAGAAGTCCGTCTCAAATACTTTAATGAATTAAAAAAAAAGGAAAAGACTGCAGCGGGTCGCGGCTCTCTATAAATTATATTACACGACTCTATAGTTATTCATATAATTTTTTCCAAATAAACCGTTACAAGGGAATTGATTGAAAAAGTGGTCAGATGCAAATTGTTTCGAATCAATCGAAACATGTCAATGTATTAAATTTCAGTAATCACCATTTCAAAAATTCTGGCCTGTAAGTTAAATACAAGAAACAAGACGGACAGACAAGCTTCCATTGATTACGAAAGTGCTCCCGAATTGGTCGGTATAATTAAAATAGGGGGAGAGAGGTATCTCAAGTCCTGTGTGTTACATACATCCGCACAAACCGAATACGCCCTTATATCATTAGTAAGGTCGGCTATAAAAATAAATTGAGATGCCTTTGGTCGATTTAAACTTTTAAATTGTATGCCGATATTCAAGTTCGAAAACCAAGTAAATCTAGCCTAGAGCACTCAACTTTAAAGTACCAGATAAGCATAAACGAAGCATATTTGTGTTGACTTTTACGAATCCCATTAAAAGTGTAAAAATAAGATTTGAAATATGGATAATAAACGATCGACATATCAAGTGACAAGGTGGCCACAAACCAGGATGGGTAACAGAAATTTAAATTTAGATAATGTCGGTTTTTAGAAAACTTCAAGAATTGTCTTCAAAATGGGACCATCCATTTCTAGCTACTATTTTTCTTGGTTTTAGGGAAGAGTGGCAGTTTACTTTGTTAAGCTACCCAAAAGGAAACCTTTTGCAAAAAGCTACAGTGCTACGGTATCTTGCCGGACAAGTTGATCAGGTCCTATCAGTATTTGTTAAGTTAAGAGATGATTCGTCCACGATGCTTTTGCATGATACTTTTCCCCTTTAGATATGTATTTATATATAGAGTAAAAAAGTTGTCAACAGAGCGCAAAAGAAGATTTTCATTTAGCCAACGTTGTCGTTGAATTCCACCGCGACAGGTCCATAAATTTCGTCCATTAGAGATCCGCAGAGGATACGAGAAGCCCTGTTTGAACAGATAATAAGTCTTACTTTGATAGATGGATATGGATATGTATGCCGCCTGTTCGAAAAAGCCAGTAAGCTGTTGAAACGTCCTAAATACAAAATTCGCCGCAGGCTGAATATAATTTCTCTCTCCTATTTGTTTATAGTGGCTCAAGACTAAAAAAAAAAACAAGTTAAAGTATTATCATTCAATCTTCTTCTTTATTAAGACCGAGTGCCATACGATGAAATTTCGAACTCAGGTATTCTAAAAAGGTTTCTTTGAAGCCTTGAACAAATCTGAATTAATATAAAAACTACTACTACTACTGCATTTCTTTCATTTCTATACTGAGTTGAGTTAAGAATCGTCGCACAAATGGTGTAAATAATTTAGGATTCAATTTTTCTTTACTTGACTTCCAAACATAACTGAGTGGAATCGCCAACAGCTAAGACAACACCCAATACGATATGAAAGTTATCTAAAGTTGTAGGCAATGGTTCGTATTTAATGTGACTGGCTTTGAAGCGTAATTGAGCATTTACAATAATCCATAACGTCGATAGAATACTGAAATCCAGAGACGTAACGGCCGCCTGAAATTTAGAGAGTGTTTGAGTAAACTTTGATGCTTCTTTTCCTTTTCTAGGGGGCTCAGATAAGCTCAGACCTGCTTATTTACTTTTCCATTAGCACGTGGTACAAACATACCCAAAAGGAATACACCGACTACCGCACCGGTGTTATGATAGTTTGTAAAATATAATTGAATCTTTGCACAATTAAACTGCTGGCAATGCAATAAAACCCCATAACAACGACGAAAATTTTCATAACAGCATTTGCTCGTGCTTCATCCAAGGCTTAATGTAATCGAAATAAAGTACACATATCGCTAGAACATATACGTTTGTTAAGCCGGTTTTATGACACGTACGACTGACGAGACAGAGCGACAAGATTAGAATCACTTTCCAAACCGATAGATATAATGAATCATGGAGTTGCATCCATTCGATATCGGGATAGGTTATAACAAATCATCTCGGCGAAAGTTACCACCCCTTCCCCGGTCCATAATACTGAATGTGTGGTGCGTATGGTCTAATGATTAAATAAATTAATTAATCTGTTCGCATTTATTTTATTAAAATTTGTATAAATTTATGGAAAAACTAAAGCATAAAATGAGAGCGGAAAAAAAAATGAAGTTTTCCTTTTTTTTCTCTCTCATTGCTTATTCAAATTTTTACAGATAAATTGCTGCTTAGAGACTTTATTAAGACAAATTCTGTTTTTTTTTTTTTAAAATCCATTAACATGGTTCAAAATATTGTTTAAACAAGTAAGAAAACTTTATCTGCCAGAAGGGCCGAATTCTTTGATATCCATCACCTCAAAATTCAAAAATTCGCGTAAATATCTTTTCTTTTATACAAACTATTAACGTAACTGATCTGATTTCAGTTTGCGAACTACTGCAAATTGATCGGAATATATAAGAAAATTGTAATTCCAATTTTTAATTTTAATTTTGTACCATGGAGAAGAGAAATAATTTCCGCATTAATTCAAGTTATTAGAAAGAATTCAAGACTTGAACGGACAGATGTGTCGATTTTGATTATGATTCGCATTCTGAAACTCTTTGATCGCAAAATCAAGAGGAATGGCGTCGCTAAGTATGCTTTCAGTTTCTCCCATGGGTGATGGATAGAAAAATAACAAAATTAAATTTTCATTTCTCTTTTTCTACAACGTTGTGTATAACACTAAAACTGTAAATTATGCTAAACTAATACAACACATGTACATACAATATGTATTGTTTTTTATATAAAAGGTTTAACGAATTAATTGATTTAAAAATGTTTAATTTGTTCATGTGAACTTTGTAGATTATTATAAGTTTTGTGTATGTATGTGTGTAAATATAAAACTAGTATGCTTTAGCATTTGTTCCTACAACAATGTATATAAACATCTATATATTTATATATATGCATATTTTTTTATACACTACGTTACTATTTTTGTTAGAAAGTAAAAAAAAAAAAAAATTCCGTTTATTTAAGAGAGAATCAAGTATGAAAAAAATTGTGTATTGCTTATCCCGAATCCAATTTAATCTTTCATTCTTTTTTACCGATCCGCAATTACAATTCTATTACAAAAATAAATAATTTCTGTTTATGTGCTTTCTTCATGTTAAAATACACTTTTTAGTCCACGCGCAAATTTTTCTACAGCCAAAAACCACAAAAACTGATGATGACAATACCTCTCAAAGAGCCTTTAGCGTCACAATATTATATACGAGTAGCGAGTGACACTTGGCCACTAATGCGTGGACTCCGTTAACTTTTAAGCACTTAGTACTACCGGAACACCATCCCCCTCTTACTGAAACTTATAGCTGTTAGTGCTGTGAAAAATCCAGTCCATGAATCTTCATATAATTTTACGCATTTCAATCCTGTACAAACTCAAGTCTTTCATGGTCTTTATCATTCTGAAAATAACGTTTTGCTGGACGCACCCACAGATTCAGGTAAAACTATAGAGGCGGAAATCGCCATACTTCGAACACTCAATAATTATGAAAGAGCTAAGGTTGTTTATACTGCGCCTTTCAAAGCTTTGGTTAAGGAAAGAATTAGTGATTGGATTCTCAACTGATAGTTACTACACCAGAAAAATGGGATGGTATCAGCCGGTCTTGGTAGACAAGAGAATATGTACAGGATGTTGTACTAATTCTTATAGATGAAATACATTTCCTGGGAGAAGACAGAGGTCCTGTCATTGAAGTACTGTCCACGGATGGCCACTACGAATCGGCCGACATTCCAAGCAATACGCTCTTATTCGCCAACGGAACCCACCATAGTTTTTGTTTCATCCCGCCGTCAAACTCGATTAACCGCTTAGGATCTGATTACTACGAAGAGGTAAACGAGATAAGGATAAAAAAGTGTGTTGCTCTAATATATTTCTTCTTTACTCCTTTGCCAGATATTAGATTATTTACGCTTATGCTTGTGGTATTCTACCGGTGCCGTCTGTGCTCCCGGTGATATAAAATTCCTTAACAAGCTCAAACGATCAGTAACCACGAAGAATCAGATAATAATGAATTATATGAATAAGTACAATTTGTTAAACGCAGTGTGGAAGCCATAACTTTACTAAACGCTGCTGCTGAATTGTTGGCTTCTTCGTTGCTTTAAGATGTCGGGTTATTAGTATTTGACGCTAATGTTAAAGAATGCTTGGAGGCTTTACCAAAACGTTCATTGGAGCATAATCATGGCTGGCTGTTAGTTCTTGGCCATGCCTTAAGTAAAAAAATGGGATATCTCATCGTATAACGCCAAACAAAGAATTTCGCTAAATGGCAAAATTTTGTAGACACTGTGAAAGTTATGGGTAAAGTTCTGAATACAGTAATTTTTTGTGAAACTCATTATTAGGAAGTATTGTTTGCATTAAACTCAGCTAAAATATTATGCGAGAATCAGCGGCTTTTAGTCTGACACCAGATCAGCAATCAAAAGTAAAGATCATTTATCTGGTCTAGTAGTAATATTAGACACTTATATAATCACAATGGACCTCATAATGTGAGTTTTTATATCTTCATTATTATTTCACCCTAATTAGTAATTTATTATAGAAAGATTGATCGCAAAATTAACCGTTTGTGTATAGTTTCAATTACAGTAACAAAAATTTGGTTAGGATCAGAGAAATAACTTAGAATTAGAGGTTAGAATTATTTTTCTTCGGTTAACAAATACAAGATAAGAAAATTTTAATTATAAAATAAGAAATAAAGGATAGGTAATTTTTGGAAAATGTCATTTCATTTTTCCCAAGAATGAATTTAATTTTTTTTTTTCACAGCAAAGTCGACACTAAAGCCGCATTTTTATTATAAATAGTTAGTATAAGCAAGAGCTGTTTTTGAAAAGATTTGTTTGAAGTTGCGGAGTAGCTTTCGTTTGGTGCCTTCTCAGCTATTGAAAGTCGAAAGAAGATGGTGCCACCAGAGCAATTGAAAACAATGCTGTTGGTACTTATTCTCGATAATCAAAAAACAAAATTGCAAGAGAAAGCTTACATCCTAAAGATATTAAAATGTCTTCACTACTCTGCATTATTTACTATATCCCAAGTCGAAGCGGTACAATGGCAAATTTGTATGAATTAAAGTGCGACTTGTTGCCGCATTTACCGTATACTATAGAAATTGCCATGACCGACTATCATCTATTTGCAAATCTCGAAATATTGCTACAGGGAAAAAAATGTAGGCCTACGGAAACTGATGAGCATTTCGAGAACCTTGATTTCACTGATTCATTGGTTCACTCTTGAAGGAGCAGCAAAATATTTTTCTTGGTTCTGTGAGTTCTTAACGCATATTATTGTTGACATATTGACATACGTCAATGATTATAAGCTCCATTTTCCGCTCCGTTGCTTAGATTATTCGGCCTTTTATCGAATACTTTTCCTGTGATATGGATTTTTTAATAATTTTCAAATTCGGTATTTCGTTAAGTTCACCCATATTGAATTGAAAGGACGTATGCGCTTTTTAAAATCGTTCTTTTCTTTCCATATATTAATATGAAATATTATAAATTAAACGAATAAGGCTATTTCAAATGACTTGCAGCTTAGTTTCTCTTTTCCGATGTATTTTTCAATGAGCATACAAACCGGAAGGATGAGCGAACATTTTGTCATACTCTAAACATTTATAGGCTCTTTCTTTATAAACATTAAGATGCGTTTTTAAATCGCGTATCTTTTGGAAGGCCGCTCCACATTTTGTACAGATATGAGTAAGCGGTTTTTCAGAATGAGAGATTCAGAGTGAGAGTGTATTCGTAATTGACTACAGACTTGCAGTACCGTAAATGCTGCTTGCTGACATCCATCTCTTTAAATTATTAACACACACACAATGATAACTTGTAAACTACCGATTGTTGTATCACACAAATACCAATGTCTAAGCTACACATACCCAAAATGGCGGAAGAAATGCTGTCTTATAAACCAACCTAGTTTACCGCAGTGTGCGCATTTGCACACTAGTTACTAAGTCTTTTCCAATCGTGTGTATGCTCATTTCTTTCGCTTCCCCTTTCGGTTTAACCATGCAGGGTTCCACTCTTCCCTACAAAAAAAAAAAATCTGTAGATTATTGGGAGTGGTACAGAAAAATGTTTCATACCTCAGAAATAGGCAAGAGGCGAGAAACGAAGTTTCGAAAACAAAGAAAACAATTGCAGAAATAATTTCAAATCCGCGGTTACGCCTAAATTTATTTATTTATTTATTTTATTTTATTCCACTTATACTAGAAACTCAACTAAACAAATAATAGTCGAGTTCAATAGGCTCTTAATGCAAAACTAATATTAATTAACAATGAAGTTGAGTATAAGCATAATAAGACAAATAAGAAGAAAAAAAAAGAAAAAGAAAAAAGCATGCACACTATCAGCATAGGAGCACACTTACAACCGGTACAGGCCCAATTGCAAATGAACCCCTAAGCCATCGCAAACATGCATAAGCCTGGCAACCGATAATAAATTGACAATAATTCACTTTCGAAGCGTAACGACTTTTTAAGGATAAAAGCTAGTTTAAATACCACATAGGTAAATCGCGCGTATTAAGTAATGTTGCTTTAATCGACATTAGAGTCCGATAACGAGAATAAGTGGTAGACGTCATTTAGGTTCTTGCAAACGACTCTGAGCGGATTGAACAGCTCATAATTAAATTTACACTGATTAAGCTTAACCAAGATAAAATGCGTAGAGAAGCGGTTAGGGACATTAAAGCTTATTTCACCAAATAATGAAGGCGAGTCAATAGCACCATTTATTACTTTAATTAGAAAGGAAACGTCAAGAACAAATCTACGTTCCTCCAGAGACGGTAAGGACAGCAGAAGCAACCTATTTTCATCTTCGGAGGAAGAGAGGCAAACGGATCCCAACCCAAATTTTTAAGGGCAAACAGCAAGAATTGCTTTTGAACTGATTCAATTGAATCTACGTAGCACCTATATGAAGGAGACCACACAACTGAGGCATACTCGAGTATGGGTCTAACCAAACACATGTGCAGCCTTTTCGTAATGTAGGGATCATCAAGCTCTTTGGACCACCTTTTTATAAAACAACCGCGGACCTAGCTTTGCTAATCGAAAGCTCAATGTGCAAGTTAAAACGTAACTTATGGTCAAATAGAAAGCCTAAATCTGTAATCGAATCGACGTCCTCCAACTTATGCGCATCAATAAAATACTGAGTAATGAATGACTTTCTTCTTGAGAATGAAAGCTTCTTACATTTACTCAGATTTAGTTTCAGGATATTCAAAGAGCACCATGCAACAAAATTATCCAAATCACCTTGAAGCTGATGTGATTGCGATTCAACAGAGAAGGAAGAAAACAGTTTCACATCATCAGCATACATTAAGATCTGGCTGGAATTAACCACCGATGGGAGATCGTTAATGTATAAACTAAATAAAATGGGACCTAAGTGACTTCCTTGAGGTACGCCAGACGTAACGGGGAATTCATCCGAAGTGATGAAGTTAAACAAAACTCTGAAGGATCTATTGTGCAGATAAGAGCTTATCCATTTCACTAAGTAGGGTGGGAAACCAGAGGCTTGGAGTTTAAAGATAAATAGTCTATGGTTAACCATATCAAATGCTTTGCTTAAATTAGTGTAAATAACATCTGTGCGAGAGCCACTAGAAAAAGCCTTGAAAACATGACAGGTAAACTCTAACAAGTTGGTGACTGTAGATCGCCCTTTCCGAAACCCGTGCTGGTGCGGAGAAATATACGAATTAATGGCAAAAGCCAAATGCTGAGTCACAATACGCTCGAACAACTTGGGCAAGACACTCAACTTGGCTATGCTCCTGTAGTTCTCAACAAATTGTCTACTTCCACTCTTGTGGATAGGAATAAGGAAACTACTCTTCCAACATGAAGGGAAAACACCTGAATACAAGGTCATGTTAAAAATCTTTGAGATCACACCACACAGCTGGACAGCGCAAGATTTAAGTACACATGATGGAATTCCATCAGGTCCAGGCGAACAACTGTATTTTAGAGAACTCAACCCTTTGAAAACATCATCTTCCGAAATAACCAAGTTAGGTATTGAAACCGAGTTAGTTATAGGATATGGGTAGTTTGCTGATAAATCGAAATTAGCAATTGAAAAGTTTCGTCGGAAATACTCATCAAATAGATTTGAGATTTCAAAATTATGCGAGGAATCAGAGCCATTAAAAGAAACATGAGAGGGATATGTGGAAATTTTTCTTTTAGAGTTAACAAATTTAAAGAAGAATTTAGGATTAGCAAACAGAGAGGATTTAATGAACTGAAGGTATCTGCAGTAATAATGATGGTTGAGGGAGTTAAATCTATGCCTCGCCACCGAGTAAGCGACATAGTCGAGCGCAGAGCCACTTTTCCAATATTTTTTGAATAGCGAGTTTTTTCTATTCTTGTGATATTTAATTGTCTTATTAAACCACGGGGGACATCTGCTTCGAGGTCGACTATGCTTGATCGGAACAGATGCAGCAATAGCTAGATTTAATGTATTGTAGAACGATGGCAATAAGCTTTCAATACTACCGGTTGAGAAATCAAGCGTCAGATGTGAAAGACGATGTTTTAGTAATACAATATTGATTTTATGAAAATCATAATAATTATTTTAAAAAGTTTGAGTTGGCACATTAAGGCATTTCAACAAACCATCATTAATATGATGAAAGGAAATGCATATTGATGGATGATAAGGATCCTCAGGTAAACTAAAAGGTGGATAACGATTTACGTAAATCTCGGGAAAATTGGCAAAGCAGAGATCAAGCAGTCTACCATTACAATTAGGGGTACGATTATATTGACCCAAATTATGATCAAACAATTCAATAAAGAACACAACAGCCCTATCAGACGTTGAAGTAGGAACCAAACAGCCAGAATTATCAGTGTTACACCAAGTGACTTGAGGCAAATTGAAGTCACCCAATGCAATGACCAAATCGGTGGGTCTAGACGGCTTGGCCACTTCACAAATGAGGGCAGCGTGTTTCCTGTAAATGGAGATATCAGAATTTGGGGGAATATAGGAGCATGTTATAAATAGATGTTTATCAGGCATATTCGCACGAATAGCCATTCAACGTCAGGAGAAGTGGGAAATTCAATTAAATTGGACGGGACTGACGCAGATATGGCAATTAATACACCACCACCAATGCGATTTACTCGATCATTTCTAAACACTTGGAAAGAATTATGAAAAAGTTCCGACGAATGTAGATCGGGTTTTAGCCAAGTTTCAGTAAACGCCAAACAGAAAAATTCCGTGCTTACTGAATTTAGAAAAGTGGAACGAATTTTCGAATTTAGGCCCCTAACATTTTGATAAATGAGAGATAGTGGGCCTGAAGAAACAATTAGTTTTTTGAAGGCGACAAGACTATTGCCTTGATATTACGGGGACGATCTCGAGGGATAAATTCCTTAATTAAGGATCCTACTGGCCACAGTGATTTGTTTAACAATATATCACTGTTTTCAGTCAGAACTAATATTTTAAAAGAGGAGATTGCCCTAGCTTGAGAAGGAGCCATTTTGAAGATGCTAACACGCTTTAATTTGACTGATAGGACTTTCGTCGCCAGATAACCTTTTATGTTATCCACCGATGTTTCAGGTGCCAGTCTTGACACAAATATTGCTTTTCTGGGAGGAACTGCCGTCAAGCAAATGTCATTATTTGGAACAGGAGGGGGGTTCACAGTAGGAGAGTTTCGAGATGGGGAAAATATAAATGGGGTTATCGCCCTTGTACCGGCAACTTGCAAGAGGTGCCCAGTCTGGTGACCAGCATTCACACGCGAACAGCCAGGAGGAGAGGATGATTTATTTTTCTCTTCATTACTTTTAGGCGATGGCACTTGATTAGAGTGAGTGGTGGCTCTGGGCGGAGATACCCTTGCCACTTCAACATAGCTTAAAACCGATGGACTTGCCGGTTTGTTTGTAACTGTTTTGTTACCAACCGACTCAGGAATATCGGAAACATTACTGTTCATTTTAGAGTTAGAGGGAGCGGTAACCTGTACCAACGAATTAGATTTGGAGAAAGCCAGAGGTGAGGTCCCACACGCTACGCTACGAGTAGAAGATGAGTGTCCAATAAAGCGACACTCATCAAACCTAGACTTAATGAGCTCAAACTTTTCCCACAAGGAGCCGAGATTTCTACTCAATTCCGAGAAACCATAACGGGTCTCCGTGAAAAGTTTATAAAAGTCAATGTCCCGCTGCCTACAGTCAGGACATGACCATCTTAAGCCTTTAGCCAGATCAGCGACTGCGTCAGCAGCACGGCCGAAAATACCGGCACACTTTGCATGACCAAAGCGCTCGCAGAGCCAACAAGAAACGAATCTATCAGAATCCGGGCCTGATTTCGCCCGACAAGGTGTATATAAACACTCCATGTCCTGTCAAAAAGACAGTTGTTGATTATGAAGAACAGACACACAAATCGCCAAAAAAAATCCTGAACATAAAAATTTATCAACCAATTTGTGCAAAACTTCTCTGTTAGGTTGACACTGTAACGAGAGATCACTAGGAACACAAACTCCAAACAGTAAAAAAAATAACAGAGAAAAAGAGAGAAAACAAAAAAAAAAGAGAGATTTTTATCAGAGCTCAAAATTTTTGTTTGCAAAAATCAAATGAATCAAATGAAATCGTAAAAGAAAAATATTTCTTTTACTTTGAATTCACTCACTTTCTTCTCAAAGTATATTATAAAATCACACACTATAAGGCAGAATAGTCACGAAATTCAACAAAAAATTAAAATTTTAATTGCCGACACAAAAAATATACGACTATACCGCGCGACAAAGTTGCCAGACTACTATACCTCCTACAATTTTGTTAAGTAATAATTCGCTTAAATAAAAATTCGCTTAATATAATGCGATATGAATTCGATTTCTTTGCCGGTTTGGATGATTTGTTTGTTGTTGCATTAAATTTGACTTCAAATAGGTGGGATGAGTGATTCTGAAGATTCGTTTTATGTGAACGCGCCCTTCTAATTTATTGTTGAATTATTAAGACCTTTTAAAACTATAAGTTACCATCTAAGTTGTGAAAACAAACTTTTTCTCTATTTTATGTTTTTATTTTTTTATTTGTTTATTTATAGCTATAAACTTGCAGAAAAATATTAAAATTATTTCTTTCCTACAGTAAATAATGAAAAAAAAATAAATAAATAAAAACTAATATTTACCAGTAAACCCAATAAATTTATTGTATATATAAAGTGAATAGGAATTAATTTATCAAAATATTGATAAAAATAGCTTAAAGTGCAAAATTGTAGAAAAATTTTCCCAAACGTCAAAATGTTTCGATAAAATACGACACAGCAGTTTTCACTTTCCTTCTACGTTTAATGCAGCGAAGTGCCACGGAAAGCAAACTAAAGAAAACTAAGAGAAAGAAACGAAACTCTATCTACATCTTATTACTGAAAACTAGAATATATTTATTTTTATAGTTTTTATAACCATAAGCGATTTTATGTTTTTCGTATTTTCTTTGAATCTTCTGAAACTAAGTCTGAGTAAATTTAAGAAGCTTTCCTTCTCAAGAAGAAGGTCATTCATTACTCAGTATTTCATAGATTCGCATAAGTTGGAGGACGTCGATTCGATCACAGATTTAGGCGTTCTATTTGACCATAGGTTACGTTTTAACTTGCACATTGAACTTTCGATAAGCACTTGATTTTATAAAGAGGTGGTCCAAAGAGTTTGATGGTCCTTACATTACTAAAAGGCTGTACATGTGGTTGGTTAGACCTATACTTGAGTGTGCCTCTGTTGTGTGGTCTCCTTCATATAGGTGCTGTGTGGGTTCAATTGAATCTGTTCAAAAGCAATTCTTGCTGTTTGCCCTGAGGAATTTGGGTTGGGATCCGATTACCTCTCTTCACCCATGTGAAAATAGGTTGCTTCTGTTGTCCTTACCGTCTCTCGAAAAACGTAAATTTGTTCTTGGCGTTTCCTTCGTAATCAAAGTAATAAATGGTGCTACTGACTCGCCCGCATTACTTGGTGAAATAAGCTTTAATGTCCCCAAACGCTTCTCTAGGCACTTTACCTTGGTTAAGTTTAGTCAATGTAAATATAATTATGAGCTGTTTAACCCGCATAGAGTTGTTTGCATGAACCTAAATGATGTCTATCACTTATTCTCATTATCTGACTCTGCAAAGTGCATTTAAGCCACATTGCTTAATGCGCGTAATTTACCTATCTCGTACTTAAATATAATATTAATTTCAACAGTCAGGTCAACCAAGGAGCATATACCTAGCGATGTGCGGCATGCATTAGGTTTCATTCAAAACGAGAAATGGATTAACATGGCGATATTTCGAGCACGTTACCTTCTTATAGTATATGGCAACCCTGACCTACTCCTTTTGGACCGTCGTTGGCGCGCGATCATAAAATACTGCGTCGATAACGATGCCTACCTTGGTCGACTTTTGCCGCAATTATCTGTAACTTAATTTTATTTTTTTTTTTCTGTTTTGAAATGAAATAACTTTATTTATATAATAGCTTTATTTATACATTTAAAATATTTTATAATAATGTTTTTTTCTGTTTGGAGATGTAATTTTTTTATCTGTTTGGAGATGCCTTCAGATAATACAGCATTGCTTCTAAAAAAGCAAAAGTATACGCTCAATACAATACAATTTCCAAATATTTACAAAATACTTCATAAGATGCCTTGGCATTTATTTAGCTCAGTGACATTCTAGAGAACAAACTGATTCTTATGGGTAAACTTATGATTTATTAACAAATATTCTCAGTTGTTTGGAATTTCTATACAAATTATTGAGAATATATACGCTTATTCTCACATCGATGGCTTTTTTACAAAGACCTGTTTAATTATTGAGAACGAATATGCGCTTATTCCTTAAAGTGGTACAATACATGCAAAATTATCGAGAATTTTATACGCTTATTGTTAAAAGTGGTACCATATATGCAAACTTATCTAGAATTGTAAACAAACGTATCCTCTCAGATGGTTGAATTTTTATACATGCGACAGCTGTATAAATTGGAATTTCTATACAAATTATTGAGAATATATACGCTTATTCTCGCATCGATGGCTTTTCTACAAAACCTGTTGAATTATTGAGAACGAATAAGCGCTTATTCCTTAAAGTGGTACAATACATGCAAAATTATCGAGAATTTTATTTATCGTCTTATTCCTAACTATACAGCAACGTCTTTTTGAGCCCGTGCTACGTTTCCATCTAGCAAACTTGAATTTAAGAAAGTTTATCGTCTTCATGACTTATATGTTTTACACAAAATCTTGCAAACCTGCAAGACTACGTCTGTTAAAACGTTTATCACATATGTCACAAACAAAATTTCGTTCTTTTAAGTGCTGGCTACTACGATGACTAATTAAGTCAGATGAAGAAGAAAAACTTCTACCACAGAATTCGCATAGAAAAGGGCGCTCGCCGGTATGAATGCGTTCATGACGGCGTCGATTACTAGTAGAAGTAAAAATCTTAGCACAAAAAGGCACGTTTTTTTATCCAGAAATAACATTAAAATATATTTTTCTAAAAATCATCTAGAGGAGATGATAGAAGAGCAAAAGCGACCAAGTCAAGGAAAAAGAATCGGAAACAATCAGAAAACCCATAAAAATAATAACAAATTCTTTTATATATATTAATGAAGATATTTTAAATATATAATAAAGCTGTTATATAAATACAGCTATTTATATTTAAATATAAAATATATAAATTAATATACAGCAACAGGAAAGCCCAGTTTGATTTTCCCAAAGACAAATCAAAGCGGTTGAAAAAGTGTTTGTTGCTATAAGCTCCAGCTAGACGGAGGCTTTTAGTTATTTTTTGGTTATACGTTGCGTTTTGGGTTATTGCATGGTGTACTTTTTTCAACAGCATTTTTAAGGAACTCCCGTAATTCGGGTGTTGTAGTCCCGGATTGTAATAAATTTCTATTGGGTGTCTCACAGAGTTCATTGGGTGACCTAAAACTATTTTTTGGGTTTAATGGCAACAAGCGATTTTTACGAAACATCATTGGAACATTTAAAGTCGAATGCCCGATGTTTAAATGTTGCCAAGTATTTTGAGATTTTAAAACGGTTTGTTTCGATTCATTATCAAGAGCTAACAATGGTGTATCATCGGTCGTAGACTGCTTTGAATTATCTTGAGTAAGAACCCATTCACTTTTGTCTTCTTCAACTTTTATATTCGATTTTTTTCTCATCTGCTGACAATTTGCCGCTCCATCTAGGGTAACATCCTTCTTCTTTCCTGCTTGTTAAAGATGCTTTGCTTTTTAGAAATAACTTTATTTTTTATACAAGGCAAATTATCCTCAATATCGCCATCACTTTGTAAGGAAGCGTTTTTGCTTCCTTACTAAGAACAAATCCGCTCACCGTCCGCAACCAGTTAGTCCGATCTGTCCGTGCACGTCCGTTTGGGTTAATAAACCGTGAACAACCTCCTCCAGCATAAGCATTAGAACACAACATGTATAAAGACATCAGATCAAAACTATGTATAAAAGCATTAGAACGCAACATGTATAAAAGCATCAGCCTAAAACTGTGTATAAACGCATTAGGAAAAAAACTATGTATAATAGCATTAGAACAAAGCATGTATAAAAACATGAGAACCAAACTGTGTATGACAACACTCAGGACCTGTACACGACTTGTACAAATCAGTAAAATAGAATCGGTATAAGATCGGTATGAAATCAGTAGGATACATTGTAAGGAAGCGTTTTGGCTTCCTTACGAAATACAAGTCCGTCCGCTTAAAAGTCCACCCGCAATCCGCAATCAGCAAGTCCAATCTGTCTACGCATGTCGTTCTGTGAACAATACACGAGCAGCCTCCTCCAACATCAAATGCATAAAATCATAAAAACACGCACTAAATAAAAACAAACACTAAATATGCCTATACTTGTAAAGAGAAAATCGTAAAAACACACGCTAAATATGTCTATACCTTGTAAAGATAAAATCATTAAATATGCCTATACCTTGTGAAGAGAAAAGTCATAAAACACACATTAAATATGCCTATACCGTATAAAGAGAAAACGTATAAACACATACTGTACAGGCCGACGTTAGTTAATTCATAAGAACACACACTCCAACATCAAAAGCACTAAGTCATAAAATTATAAAGAGAAAATGTATAAACACATATAATACCGGCACGAGCAAAATAGGTATAAGATCGGGAGAATGAACAAAACTTGTATGAAACGGCTCATAGGCATAGAACATGTAAAAGCATATAACACAAGCCCTAGTCGAACATAGGCACAAAACCATATGTAGCATTTACCCAACCGCCAAAGAGCAGAATACCTGTTGGCAATGGGACAAGCGAGCGAGACTTCAGCTATAAAAGAGCAGCACATCGCGCACATTCTTTCATTTCGGTGTCATAGCTTGAAGGTAAGTGGGTAAGGACAATACAACAAATCTTTCTTTTGACCCTACGGATAGGGGATGTGCTGGCTAGGTGTGTTAGTCGTCATCCCTGAAAGACCTTGAGACAAATGACTCCACGGATAGAGGATGTACTGGCTAGGTGTGTTAGTCGTCATCCCTGAAAGACTTTTAGACAAATGACTTCACGGATAGGGGATGTACTGGCTAGGTGTGTTAGTCGTCATCCCTGAAAGACGGAGGAACATTTTGTCTTGGTATTACCCGACGGGTAGCGAAACAGAGACCAACTGGCGGCAGCTATGACAGTAGCAACGAACCCGGTTCTTTTCTTTTAGCGCCCCGCGATATTAAAAGCGAAACGAAAAGGAAGTGAAAGTTCTAACCCCGCAAGTACAAAGCAAAACGGTAATAGCGCGACAAGTCGGGTCACCTCGCTGGTTCCTTGCCATAGCCAGCTTCTACCCATCGCTGTACTTCTCTCCCGTAAAAAGGAAATAATAAATCAAGGAAATTGTACACCATTCCCCCCGAAGGTCCGGATCTTTATTCTAAATTTTCTTGCAACGAACCTTGGAGTGACTGAGTTATACCTCGCCCAAGAAAACTCGTTACAACATGTACACACATGAGCTGCAGAAGCATTGCACAAATGTATAGCACTGTTAGGGCATATAAAATCTCCAAACAATGTACCGAAGCTGTATAGCACCGTTAGGGCATACAAAACATACAGAAATGAACGTAGGTTGAAAAATAAGGGATAAGCATATACAAGCATGCAAAATGTATAGACTTTAGCACTACCGAAAAGTCTCTATGCTGTAAAAAGTACAAACGGTATAAACTGCGGAAACATTGCACAGATTGTATAGTATCGTTAGGTCATATGAAATCTTCAAACAATGTACAAAACAGCAAAATTAAAAGAATACGAGAACATGTATACAAGCATGGAATAGTTTTAATGGAGAAAACAGCAAGAATACGCACACAAGGAAATACATACATACGAGCACTAAAATGTGAAGAATATGCCTCAAATAGTTTTAATGTACAAAATAACAAAACTATAGGAATACGCACACCTGTAGGTAACGTGTGTACAGAATATACAAAATATTAGTTTGGGGAAAAAGAAATCTATTATTTTTTCGGTAGATGGCTGCACTGATAGATTTCTCGTAAAGTATCGATCAAGTAATTTCCGATACTGTACATTTACATACTGTACATTTCGCAGTAAAAAAAATTCTTTTGCTGTTTTTTGTTTGGTGCATTCAGTTGTGAGTTACAGCGTGTTAAAAATGGAAGTGAACAAAGAGAAAATTCGGTACATTTTACAGTTTTTCTTTGACAAAGGCGAAAATGCAAGCCAGGCGGCTAAAATTGTGAATGGTGTTTATGGTTCCGATACTGTAACAGCCAATTATGTGCAATTTTGGTTTCGTAGATTCCGTTCAGGAATTTTTGATGTTAAAGATGCAACTCGCACAGGTAGGCCGGTCGTCGAAAATGTCGATAAAATCGGAGAAATGATCGAAGTTGACCGGCATGTTAGCAGTCGTAACATGGCCCAGGAGCTAAAAATCGACCATAAAACAGTTTTAAACCATTTACACAAAGCTGGATTCAAAAAGAAGCTCGATGTTTGGGTGCCACACCCATTAACAGAAAAAAACATTATGGATCGAATTTCCATCTGCGAAGCCTTGGCCAAACGTAATGAGATAGACCCATTTCTTAAACGGATGGTGACTGGAGATGAGAAATGGATCACATACGATAACCCTGTGCGAAAACGATCGTGGTCAAAGAGCGGTGAAGCACCTCAAACGGCCAGGAAGATTTTGCTATGCATTTGGTGGGACAGGAAGGGGATTATTTATTATGAGTTGCTTCGATATGGCCAAACGCTAAATTCTGATCTCTACTGTCAACAACTGGACCGTTTGAAGATAGCGACTGACCAGAAACGGCCACAATTGGCCAACAGGAGAGGTGTCGTGTTCCACCAGGACAACGCTAGGCCACACACATCTACAGTGACTCGCCAGAAACTTCGGGAGCTTGGTTGGGAAATTTTAATGCATCCGCCATACAGTCCGGACTTGGCACTAAGCGATTATCATCTTTTTCTTGCATTGCAAAATTTCTTTAATGATAAAAAATTGGAATCTAGGGAGGATTGTGAAAATCGACTACTAGAGTTTTTTGCAAATAGAGACCAGGACTTCTATGAGAGAGGAATTTTGAAGTTACCTTTAAAATGGCAACAAATCACACAACAAAACGGTGCATATTTGACCAAAATCGGACAATCCGAAGCATGTTAAATAAAGTCCTGAATTTCAAATAAAAATAATGGATTTCTTTTTCCCCAACCCAATATATAAACACCGGCACAAGTAGTAAATACGTATAAAAATTCCGTAGAGAATCTGCACAATACATGATCATACAAAACATACGGGAATGAACTTAGATAGGAAAACGAGGGATAAGCGTACACACACGTATAAACAAACAAGAACAGAAAAGTACTCTTGCTGGTATAAAACTATAGAAACATATTTGAATTATTGAACACATTGTTTAAGAAACAAGCACCCACGTACCTAACGGTGGAGTTAATCACGCTGTTTGGTACATGGGTGCATGTTGAGTAAGCATATGAGCAAGTTATCAATAAGATAGGCAGAAGTTGGCAAGTAAGAGAGGACTAGTATTAAGTTAGACATAAGTAATGTCATACCGGTCTTAACCGAGGTTGCGTCAATCACACCGAAGCCAACATGCACTAAGCACACACAGCAGGATAGTACCTTAAGGCATATGTATACGCATAAAACATGTTGGTAATGGGACAAGCAAGCGAGACTCCCGCTATAAAAGAGCAGCTCATCACCCAGAATCGTTCAATTTGGTGCCGTAGCTGCCTGAGGTAAGTGCACGCGGACAATTTGACAAGTTGACCTTTATGAATAGTTTTTTTTTGGACTTTACGGATAGGGGATGTGACGGTTAGTATTAATCGCCATTCCTGAACAATCATTAATACGGTGACTGACGGATAGGGGATGTGACGGTTAGTACTAATCGCCATCCCTGAATAACCAAGTAATACTCCGTTTGTTTGACATAAGCTAACCAGAGACTGTGAGGGACAAACTATTGCTACAGAGAGGCAAGGCAGCTGTTGCACTGGCAACGTTTCCGTTTTTCTGTAGCGCTCCCCGGTAATTCGAAGGAAAAATAATAATAGTTAAATCTCTCACCACGTGTAAGCCACACCAGGAGTCGGGTCGCCTCGCTGGTTCCTTTCTTAGCCAGGCTCTACACAACGCTATACCCCGCTTAAAACAAAATAAAGGGAATTTTAAATCATCCCCCCGAAGGCCATTTCAAATAAATTATCTTGCAACGAATCCCGGATTGACGGAGTTCCACCCCGGTTAACAAGACTCGTTACAACTTTCACTTTGATGAAATTCGTTTAGGAGGCCTTTCACATTTTTTTCTCCCTTTTTCAGTTATGAACACGTTCTTGCCATTAGCTGTTTGAAAACCTGTGGGTTTATCGACTTGTGCACTGTTCTTTGCCATTTTTCTACTTTCATAGCCCTTTTTTTGTAAACAGCCTAGAAATTCTCTTACTTGATTTTGTACGAATTCCTGCGGTTCCTCCAATATGGGTTTTTTTTATCACTCGCTGTTTGAAAATCTGCAGGAACAAGCGAACTTCCCAGATTGTTGATCTTGCCCACCTCATCTTAATGCATTTTATTTTTCACTTATTCCAAGATTTCTTGAGTGCTTATGGAAGCAAAAATGTTATTGCCATCTTCATCCCAATGATAATTTTTACTTATCGCAGTTTTACTCTGATTAGATGACACTAAAGCTAAAAAATTTTGGATTAATTTAAATATTGTCTCTTCACATATTTTAAAAACAATTTACTTTCATTACGTTATATGTGTCGTCTTTCTCAATATCGTCGCAACAACGATCTGAAGCTTTTCCTAAGAAGAACGTACAAAGATAGAGTTGTCAAAAAAAAAAAAACGATAAAGAGCAACTTACTTTCTGAGATGGAATTATATGACTTTTTGGAATTCAAATTTACGATGTGTATATTGTCATCAACAGCGGCCTTGAAGTTGTCCTCCAAATTTGATTTCGCCTTTCCTTTAAATTTACGGCTATAGTAACGTTTCGGTTTCTCCCGTAATATAAATAAAGGGGACCGCTCCAAATTTCTCAATTTACTCTCAGGCGAGATTGTAGGACTGTTAAAAGACTTCTCAAATATTATATCTACTATTGCTTTATTGTTGTTATTGTCGCTACGAGCTCAAAGAGAAGCTTACTACCCGCAGTTCCCTAAGTAAAGAGAAAATATCGTTATTCGCCGCCCTCTTCATATCGCGTAAGTTATTCCAAAATTTCTTCGCGTACGGCTTAGGTAAAATCCATGGAAGTCGTAAGACTAATCAACATCAGCGGCGTACACAAAGAATTTTGGAATGGCTGAAGCATAAATCCATTGAATCAGCCTTAGCAAAGATAATCAACCATTTGCCAAAGGCAAGCTAAGATCTGCAAATTAATTAATAAATTTGAATAACTTCAGTTAATTACAGAAGCAACGTGATGCGATAAAGACGCAAGTGGAATCAGCTCTTTGCTTTGTTGCTCATTAGCCTTTTTTAAAAATCATTTCAAAAATCGTCTAAATGATAATTAAATGCAACAGAAAGGAATTGAAAGTGAATCTGCGGAGGAGTGCGAAAAAGAAACTTTAGATGAAGAACAAAAAGCAACGGAAGAAGTAACCTCAGGTGAAGAACAAAGAAACGAAATTGACGACTCGGAAAGTAAAAAAGATGAAGAACACTCTTTAATTGCTGATGACGATTCAGTTAACAGTGATTGAAGTGAGGAGGAAGTGGTAGCTGTTGAAGATAACAACGGAGAGAAAACATTTCCTGACTGCCTTCTTCGGAAATTGCGTCTCGGTCATTTCCCACGTTTCATGGTCGATCTGATGTCCCTTCAAAAATATATCAATAACCCGCAAATTGAGCATTTCCATTTTAATGATTGCAATGAAATTGATCGGAAAATAGTGTGTCTCTGTTCAAATATGGCATTCCATTTTCAAATGCGGAACGGAACAGTAAAGGATTCGGTTGCGAAACGAATACATTGGATTTTCTTTGATTTCGATTTTTCGGAAACAAATATAGCTGATGCTAGATACGTCAATGAATTGTTATATATGTCGTGTCCTTTAACATGATTTAACAGCATAAATATATGCTGTAATATGGGCAAAGCAAAATAATAGCAAATAGAATAAAAGAAAAATATTAGACTAAAAGTCTGTTGATTCATGCGTATTGGTTCATTGCAACGTAATCATAGTAAAAGGGAATAGGAAAAATTATAATGAAAATGCTGGGCTCAACCTGGATTTGAACCCGGGACCTCTCGCACCCAAAGCGAGAATCATACTCCTAGACCATTGAGCCTACACGAATTCGCTCGCTCACCGTGCTTTTTCTATATTTAGTTATTCTTTTCCTTTATATAAAATACATCCAAAATTTACGTCAGTTAAAGTCAAAATAACAAAAAGGAAACATAATTTTTACTTATTTTTCCCCAATAATAATTCTCAATACTTCGTGACGAAGATAGGTAAAGAACTGAGTTTGACAAAGCGGTATATAACAGTCAACCATAATTTTGAACAGTATATAGGAAGCGAAGAGAAACGGAAAGATTATTTTTATTATTCTTTGATTAGACTTGATACGCCCTCTCTCTCTCTCTCTCTCTCTCCCTTACACACATTTACTATAAACATATAAACATGCAAACATATTTCGTCATCAAAAAGAAGACAAAACTAGAAAGAAATTCTAACAGGACGTATTAGACCACTAGAACCTAGAAACAGTGATTTTAAGAAAAGCTCTCGCCGCTTACTAAATGCCGCCTTCTTTAAATATAAAGATAGATTAAGAGGTAGGCTGCAGAAATCCTTAGACAATATAAAATAATAAAATTCTTATACGCTTTCGTCACCTTTCCGATAACAGCTTGCATATAAATACAAAATTAAACGAAATCAAAATTACAGATAATATTATCAGGTCCATTAGTAAATATGAAGAGATCGGATTAGAATTCGCAAAACAGTTTAAAAATTGCCCAATCCACCCAAAGGGCACTCTTAGAATGCTACATAAAGTGAGAACAGCTCTGCATTCCGTATGTTTTTACAAATTACTCATAATCTATATTAGGCACCACCAAAGCAGAAGTTAGACACCTAATAATATAGAGTATAGAAATTTTATTTCTTTTTAGTCTTTTTTAATATAACGTTGACATTTAAAAAAGAATCAGTCATAAAAAAAATAAATTAAATGGCAAGCGGTGGTACAAAACTCTGTCAAATAAAAAAAAGGGGTGGAAAAAAATTGTAGTAGCTGGGTATACAATTCTGCAACAGCTGTTTTACTTTGTAAGATTTACTTTAATATGAAAATTGACAACACATAAAATCATGCAAAGGCCAGAAGACGATCTTGCGCAACGGGTGAGGAAAAAATTGAAGACTTGTTATCTACGTCGCACATTTTTATAGGATTTATATATCCTTACCTTAACGACGAATACTAAAAAAGAGCTGTGTATCGAGATATGACAATGCACGCTTATTCATACAAACATGCTACGTATACATGTACGCATACGTAGAACCATATATACACAGTTTTGAAATCCACCCCAGGGTTATAATACGTTACATGAAAGTTATTTATCGATGCTATACTATAAGTAATTAAACGCTATCATTTGCTTGGAATTTGTGTTCGTAAGAGCAGTGCACACCACAGTCACTAATGCAAATCTACGTACATCTAGTTGTAGTTCGTAGATATGAGAACTTTAAACGCGGACTCACTTTTATGCTTTCGTAACTTTGCAATATGTCGGATATAAATCTTATCCATTTCAGTATCTTTTCAAAACCCTAAAGTTGTCTCATCTGTTTTTAGTAGTCTTGCACTCTTCCAAGGTAATGCTAAGATCACATAAATTGTATTCCAATAAATTGTAATAGAATTTCACTTCAAAATTCAATATAAAGAACTGTTTATCTAAGAAATTGAATCTGAGTAAATCATGTAAAATGTTTTGTGAGGGCAAAAAACCCTTAAAGCATTAACTCATATTCTTATATTGTCATTTATAACTGTTTAAGACTGTTTAAGACTGTCTAATAACATTTTATAGACTTTCGATCCGGAATTTCGCTGTGTATCAAAGATAATATACAGCTTATATTTTAGCTAAGAGTTTTTAGTTTAAAAAGTTACGACAGTAGCGTTTGGCAGGTAATCAAAGACAGTCAAAGGCAATTTTTTTATTAACTTGCACGATCGCATTTTAAAAGCGATTGTGAAAAGAAAAGCTCAAGTCGATTTACATTTAGGAATTATGTTTGAAAGAGTACTTATACTTTAGAAATTTGTAATGTTATCTAAATTGTTATTCCCACCACTTGTATGTAATTTTGCCCGGAAATATACAAGACCCGGAAGGAATTTAGATAAGGCCACGTTTAATAAGAGTATACATGTATATATTTTACAATATATACACACAATGATACCATTGTAATAATGTCGATCGATTCAGTCACTTTCTACGTCGATCTAGCTTTATTTGTCGGTTTATCCATCAGTCCGGCTTGCCTTCTTCTTTTGAATCTACACACCGCAACTTTCGAAATATTTTAATGAAATTTTGTATACAAACATGTTTTGGGTCAAGAGCGAACAGTATTGAAATTGAAAATTCCTTGCATCAAACTACTATTTCGATCACTTCGTGTGTAAGGTCTTATTTTGAAAAACCAGGTAGGGCGCTTAATGTGCGCCTACAGTGTTTTTACTTGCTTAATAATAAAATTAGCCAAAGTTGGAACTGATTGCTCTTGAACCGCCCGTTATATTACACAGAAAATGCCTTGGCAAAGACGACTTTTTATCTAAATCGTAATAAACTTACCTTGAGCTTTGGATAATTTTTCGACGGCGAGAACCTTTTTTTCATTTTTTTTTGTTAGAGTTTTCAAATATTTTCGATTCCAAATCTTTTTCTTATCATTCTTAAGAATTACACTTTAAGATTTTTTCTTGCAATGGCAATAATATTGACAAAAGCTAACATACTTAACGTATATCTACATTAAATGTTGCCACGCATGCTTCGACAATAAGTTTGTGTACGTCATTTACTTCTTTTTGTGTAAGAGTCCGTTCCATATGACGGTAGATGATGCGAAAACAAACGCTTGTACGATTTTTTTTTGGATGATTAAACTGGTCAACTAAACTGATCTGAAAGATACATATAACAATAATTATGAAAGGCAAGAATTATGAAAATTCTTAACTTACCTGTTCTACCACATCGCCCGCAACATTTCGCACTATATCATAAAAATCATTTGGTGCAAAACCCTCGTTAACCTGAACACCAGGTGGCAACCAAAATGACAGATCGTTTATGCATTGAGGATATTGAGATACCGCTTTATATTTCTTTAAATTGTATAAATCACTTTCATTAAACTGCGTTAGAAACCCCGTATCTGTGGACCAAAATAAGCGAATGTCGGGAATATCGAAGAATATCATGGCCAAACGCTCTAAACCCAAACCAAAAGCATAACCTATTGACATGAATGGAAAAAGTTGAAGTTCTATTAACATGGCAAAAAGCTACTTGAAGTTCTATTAAAATGAACAAAAAACTGATTGGAGGCCAACCGTATACACAGGTACAAAATCAGTTTACCTATTGAATTATGTGCTCCCGATTGTTGCAAAATTTCATGCCTCATAATACCACAACCTAAAACTTCAAGCCATTGCCCTTTATAGAAAATTTCCAATTCCCAAGAGGGTTGTGTAAACGGAAAATAAGTGTCCACCCAACGGTGTTTAATATTCGCACCAAATAAATCTTTTGCCAAACCAGCCAGCACCCCTTTTAACTCATGTTCGATCAATTTAATTGCCTCTAAAGTATGGCAGGATTGTTTCGTTTGATCCATACATTTGGATAAACTTAAAATTTGATTTTGATTAGTATTGTACAAATTTGGCGACCAGTCTCTTTCGAAGATTTCTAGTCCTGGATTACGTTCGAAAAGTTTATCTTTAGTTACCAAACGTACTGCATCTAATTGATGAAAGACTGGATAATGAGTACTATCAATTTCATCTCGTCTGTACACTTCACCTACCACCAAAAAGTTATCCAATCCACTCGATATTAAATCTACTTGATGTGCGGTGGTGTGGGCTCTTAGAAGATAACGTTGATTCACATAATAACAATCTGCTTTGCTGCGACTTACATGATCGACCGGTATCAACAAATTATCAAAGTTTTGTTGTATAGTAACTACTGGATTAAGCTTGTCATATACCGAGAATAACGGATTACCCCGAGAAGTTTTGTATGCTTTGTAAAAATAATTTACTATACGTTTCTTGATGATGGATAAAGGATGATTTTTTTGTAGGTGTTTATTTAAACCCAAATATGATAAAATCTTCGGTGTTACATTAGTCCAGCTATCAACGCTATAAGCGAAACCGTTAATGTCCAAATAGGTTTTAGCTGCAGCAGCATTCGCAAAAAATCTCTTGTTAGAATAATTATATATTAAAGATTTTTTCCGCAGTTTATAAAAATTTACTTTTTCTAAACGTCGCAGTGTAACTTGCATTAATGGTTTTAAAATTGTCAGCATTTTGTTTGTAATTTAAATTACCATTTATTTCGATTAGTTTTAATTGATTGAACCGCTTTTTCTAGTTCCTTAAATAAGAATAAACAGCTGATTTTAGGTAGAGCTGCCTAACACTTTTTTTAAAACACAGTATTAGGCGAACATTACAAAAACGTTTTCATAGTTTCTTTAACGCTTGATTTTATTGATGGAAAAGCATATAGAAATTAATTCGTATCTTAATTGATTGATCTGTTGTCAGAACGTGCTTATTTAATATTGCTGTTTCATCTGTTGGTGTCAGATAGTACCAAAATTACAATACCTTATTTTTATAACGCGACAAATCATCTGTAATTGGCTCTCTCAATATTTAAGAAGACACAACCAATTTCAGCACTTAAGTAAGCTAATTAAAACTTAATCAATTAAATATATTTATTAAAATTCAAGCAAAGATCTTCTTGTTCATATTGAACATATTTGACATCACACAACGAATCTCCAGTTCTTGGTTTGCTCATTTGCAGAGAAAGACGAATATTTTGAATTGCATATGGTTGCACAATTTATCTATACTTTCCGGTACAAAATAACTTTATTTTGGGCTGATTAAGGTATGGTGTTGTGAAATTTTTTTGAAATAAAAAATTGTACGTGTAAAAAACGCGAGGCATTGAAGAAAGCACGTACAAATCGTTATTAATATGTTTAAGTGAATATTGCGAAGATAGCCCTTAACTTAACTAAGTTTAAAAAAAATTTTATTGATTGTGTACTGCAATACTCTGCTAGATGAAGTAATTAAGAAACAAATCGAATTTTTTCCAGATTTCTAACTACCACATTATAAACATCCAACACATGGAAAATTTAAATTAATTCCAATCAAAACAGAGAGAGGTAAAGTTACAACAAAATACTGTTAAAATGTTCATTACTATTGTTACTTACGGTAACGCCGCCGCCAGTGAGTCAGTTGTCAGCCAATTACCGGTCAAAAAAGTGTAAAAAGAAGGATTTCTTTTACAACTAAAAAAAAATTTAAATAGATTCAAAGAAATATAAGAAAGTGTGATTTTTTCGCATAAATCTATAAATAATCCAAGCTGTACGCGGTAAGCTTGCCAATAAACTATTGATACAAATCACGTATTGTTTTAAGTAATGAATTTTATTTGTTTCTCAATTAGCTGTGGTCCATTGGATGTTTTTTAAAGCATCTGTAGCGATATGACCGAAAAGGTAACGAAATTGGCTTTAGCTAGCCGCGTAATGGTTCTACTGCTTCAATGGCTGGCCAATGTAATGATAACGGATCATAGAACTCAAGTCTTTCGTACGCCTTACGATAAAACTCATAAAAACACTTGGCTAGATAAAACGGTAAATGTTTTGTTCGACGGTCTACGGCATTGGGATGGTGAATATTTTCTGCATATAGCTGAATATGGCTACAGTTATGAGAACACTTTGGCGTTTTATCCTTTATATCCTCTCACGGTCGGTTATTCAGGCCGTGTTTTGCATTACTTAGCTAAAGATTGTTTGACTTTACGCAGTTGTTGTCTCTTAATGGCTGTTATTTTAAACGTAATTATATTCTGTAAAGCGGCGAGCTTGATGTATCAAGTGACACAACTTATTTTTAACGATGCTACGAAAAGTTGGAATGCCACTCTATTATTCTGCTTTAATCCAGCCTCCATATTTTTTACGGCAGCCTATTCCGAAACTTTGTTTGCGCTAATGACTTTATATGTGATGTTGGAAAGTATCACAGAATTACGTTTTATACCCTGTTCAGTGCCGTTAGGTTTAAATATTATAACTCGTTCGAATGGTTTGGTTAATGTGGGATTCCCTTTATATTTTTTGATACGAAGAAGTGTGTTACGTGCCAACCAGAGTTTTTTCTCCATCATTAAATTAATATGTATCTTGTTGCTATCTTTAATACCTGCGACAATCTTCAATTTTTATCAATTTCATCAGTTTTGCAATTCTCACAAGTCGATAAAGCATAGTGTGCAAGTTGTAGATTATGCCAGGGAGAAAAATTATATATTGGCGGGTCAACGTCTTTTTAATCAATCGGCATGGTGTGAAGCTACTCTTCCGTTCCCTTACCCTTACGTACAATCGCATTATTGGAACGTGGGTTTCCTTAAATACTATCAACTCAAACAATTGCCTAATTTCGTGATAGCTTTACCCGTGCTTGGATTTCTACTATGGCACCTTTTCTTGTATTTAAAACATTTCGTTTGTAATCTTTTGCCACGTTATCCCCTACAGCAATTACTTAAAGAATATAAAACTCTACCTTTTATCTTACACGCGTTAATACTTTGTCTGATATGCGTTGTCTTTGTCCACATACAAATTGCGACACGTTTACTCTGTTCTGCATCACCATGTCTGTATTGGTTTGCAGCTGACTATTTACCAAAAAGTTTCGATAAATTGCGCTTACATTCTAGAGGGGGTTTGGTTGTTATATGGTTTGCTACTTATTCCATAGTTGGTTGTTTGCTTTTTAGTAATAACTTTCCCTGGACTTGAATACATTGTTATGCTAAGTTATTTAAATCTTTAATTAAACGCATTAAGGCAACTTATGCTTTCCTTTTTTTTTTTTAACTTGTTAAAAGCCGACCTATTGAGGTCGCACAAGACTGTTTTAATGAACTTTTTTCAATGAATCCTCGTACATCCTCAAACATAATATTTTTTTACTAGATATATTTAGTTAATTTAAATATATGTTTTTTTTTTTTTTTTGTAAGAAAAAGAAGAAGAAAATGTTTCTTTTTATTGCACACATATGTAGAATAGTCGATATTTAATAAATGACTATTATTAGTAAATGACTATATTTAATAAATGACTATTTTAAAAAATTAAATAAAAGTAATTTATATTAGAAGATCTCTATTAAAGTAAAGCATTGCAATCGAAAAAGAAAAAAATATGCGAAGCACGTAATTGGCTAAGTCAAATCTGCAATGCTCTTCATTGGTAAAAATAAAACCTTTTTAATATTCCCATCTGATTGTAACTTTTGGATGGGTTTGTAATAAGCCCTTTTTTTACGTATAATAATTCTATACTTGGTAGGGATAAAAAAGTTCGTTCCAAAGTACATATAATTTATTTCTTTTAATAATTGTTAAAGCCCTTATTTGTAAAGTTATAGAAAAATCCAAATAAGTGTAAGGTATAGTTGCCAATCGCAGAGGACCGAGAAACTAACATTTTTCTGGTTTAACTTTTCTTTGCCCTTTAAATAAAGAAAGAATCAATAAAGTATTTTGATGCCATAAGATCATAAAGACACGTATAAGACCTCTAAATAAAGAATTACATAACTGGGGTTCAATTCATCAAGCGGCTAATCGAAAATTAGCAAAATACATGCTATGACGAAAAGCGTATTTTTTTATGAAAGAGCGATTTCTTCTTGCGCTACTTAGGGTACAGAAACTCTAATATTATTAATACAGAAACAGTTCTTTACCAACACTAGCAACATTCACATTTGCATAACGTCGGAGTGCGATAAGAACCCATGTGTCTGACATATTTCTCAGGGGTCAGTCCTAGGTACGCGGCTGAATCCAAGTACCTGGGTATTACCATGAATGATCGGGGCAAGTTTATTCCTCAACTTGATAAGGTTAAGAAATAAACTTATGAATGTGGTAGGGCAGATTCGTCGTGTCCTACGGTGCGAATGGGGCCTTACGTGCCTTTCGGGTAATATACGGCGGATTTTTGTTGTTTGTGCAACATATGGAACTCCCGTGTAGTGTCTGGATATTACGTCTGTTTTAGGGTGAAATAATATCTTGAGCTGCCAACGCATAATGTTGTTGGCGTGTGTGCCCGTTTGTAAAATGGTCTCCACCGACGTTCTACAAGGTGATGGGTCCACCCTCTCTGCACCTTGAGGTTTTAGTTTTGGTTGAGGTTTGAGGTTTTACGTCTCACTAATACCTATAAGATAAAGAGAGGCCTGCGCTTACTTTGCGGGTTAAACACTCAGCATGTACAGAGATTAAGTTCTCGGGAGCGAGGATGGCTTTTAAAGGAATGTGTCCGTGCCTTATGGCAATCACGTTTGGATAAAAGTGAGAACGATGCGATTATTCATGATGTTTCCTTTGTAGAAAATCACGTGGGCTTTAGTTTTAGCCTACATCTCGGGTTTCTACTCACGGGCCACGGAACTCTGAATGCTTTTTTGCATGAAAGAGTCCGTTCTGAAACTAGGGCTTGCCTGTTTGTCAGTCTGTCCGAAAACTATGAACACGTGTTGTTGGTGTGCCCTACTCTGCCTCAGTCTACTTATCGAATGGTCAGACCGTTAGCCTTGGGCTATTCTGTACCCTTCTGTACCCTATCCTGCCCTACCTATGGTATCCTTCGACCTTTGATTTGCAATGGGAAGCCACGAGTTTAAGTGACCTCTTTTGTGTACCTTCCTATCATACAAAAAAAATCTTTAACACAATTTTCTCTTAGTTTATATCACTTTAAATAACAAAAGTAACACTTCGTCAAAGTGTGCCTATTCTGATTCGAACTGTATATATATATAGGTATATAATGGTAAAAAATTCCAGATTCAATTGTCATGAGATTATTAACGAATCTTGTTAGTGGTGGAATTCACAAAAAAATTATAGAGAAGTCAATTACGTTACTTCGTCTACCATTTGGATTCCGGCAGTCGGGGGAAAAGTGAAATGGAAACCCAAAAATTCACGATTTCTAGCAGAAAATGAAGTATTCCCGCCTATTGATAAATGCCTATGAATAAAATAATATAGGCAATAGATTCGACTCTTTCAGAGGAGCATACAAAAACAAAATATTAAATAAAATGTACCAAATATTTTAAATGTTACACACTTCGTCTGCAAAATGAAGATTAAAGGCCATGCTTTTCTCTTTCGTACTGAAAATCTAGGTTGTTAGTCTATCCCTACAAAGTCACCTTCGACCAACCTGTTGATCGAACAACCGCAATTTTGCACGTCGGGTAGTAACCCTTTTATATCAATAGTGCATATATTTAACTTTTTGGGTAAATGTTCGTGTATTATCCCTTTAGCTCTTTACTGGACTGCCGCTGACTTTAAGGGCCTTTTACAACTCCTTAAATGTTTTCAAGAAAAAATTGGGCTAACTTCTCAATGAGAGTTATAATGGTTAATGATAGACCAAGACGATCATTTGCTGGTTTCGTTCTTTAATTCTTCCTATGCATACGGATTATAATGTAATTATTGGCATACGGTTGCATAGTTGCTAATAAATATAAATAAAAAATGCAAAGGCGGCTTTTTCTTTGTTCAAATGTAGCGCCCAAGACATAGAAATTGTTATTTGTCTCATTGTCTCAAAAAAAAAGATACTCGTTTCTCGTCCAACGGAGGAAACTGTCTAAGTTAAACTGTTGCTTATTGAAAAATGTTTTAGCTGATATGCGCAATCGTTCCTTAATAATATAACATTTAAAAATGTTGAATATAGTTACCTTCAACATATGGCAACCATCTCAAGCGTTACACCTTTGTCAAGAAGAAGAAGTAGAACAGAATTACTCATAGTTCATAGTTATCTGGTTAACATCTAGAGTTTTCCGTCGGAATGCATGGATTTGCATGGTCAGCTGATGTATCGATTTTGTTTTTCCTGGTTACGTGCAATTTTAAAATAGCCGCCGTCACCCCAACTTACGCTATAAGCATTTCTAACCAGTCAATAATCTCGCCCCTTAAAACGGGTGTCATTATCCACCACTACAACACCATTATCTAAATTTTTGCTATCGCATTTATGCTCATTATAAGCACACTCGGAAAAGAATTGGAATGGTTGTTGAGAACAATGGTTGCCGCAATAGAGCCACGGCTTCCTTCCGTCATCGATGTCGGATATAACATCTTTGACATCTGAAAGAGCACCTTTCGCAATCCGGTCTGCGGATTTGTGCATAGTCACATTTGCTTGAGATATATAGGTCATACCAACTTCATAACAATCTTCCTCGCTGTAAAATGAAAAATTTCTGAATTATTTCCTTATTGTATACCCATTAGAAAAAGCCTTATCGCCTTATCACACTCAATGTATTATTAAATCCATTCATAAGTTTACAGAATTCATTATAGTAAATCTGCATATTTATTTAAGTCTAATTTGTAGGTCATATTGCGGTCTGCACATAGTTGAACGAGCGAATACAGACCTCATTGAAATTGTCGTGATTGTATTTTCACACTTAGACTTATGAAATAAAACTAATTATAAAACATTATGATCGGAAAAGACCTACCGTTAAATGCCTTATCTCATTCCTCTTAACATAATTCTTTGTTAATTTGCTTAACAAAATTCTGAAAATATTGTCTTTTTCTGCATTTAAACTCACTTTCCATGGGAGCTTGCCAAAACTTGAACCTGGTGAACTAACTTTGTCTAAATTTAGAAAATTATAATTTCTTGAAAAAAATGTTATTCTTCTTCACAATGTAGAACTTAACTTGTGGAAAGAATCACAATGTAGAACTTAATTTGTGGAAAGCATCACAATGTAGAATTATTAATTTGCGAAATAAAATTCAAAAAAAATTTAACTTTTTTCCATGCAAAGGCATATTTTTCATGAAAGCACATATTTGAGGACTCCCAATACATCACATGGCGTGATCTAAATTTAGCAAACTTAATATACTTCCTAAAAATTTTATTATTTCTCAGGGTCCATCCAAGAAAACTAGAAATTATACTTTCCCTCCATATAAGGACTTGCTTTTAATGACAACCGTTATTAGGGTCTAAAAACTAGGCGTGCATTATTCAAATTCCCTACTGTTAATTTTGCTTATATGGATTGTGATTCTGAAAATAGACCCATGTGGTTAAAATTTGGTTCATTTCATGTCTATTACGGATAACTTTTTATCACAAAATTAGATCTTTTAGGCGTTTAAGGATTTACATTTACTGAGAATAAAAAACTACTTGACTTAAATTCGATAACGATAACTTCTTTGTCAATTTACTATGGTAAAAAATTGCGACAGCTGAACGAAATTCTCCATATCAATTTAGAAATTCGACGTGCTATTACTTAGCGAGTTTTGTGGAAGAATTTTAAACATTGCATTTTTCCTCCACATAAATTTTCAAAATAAGGCTTTGTATAGGGAACGGTTGACAAGTGATCTGATCCATCTTCAATAGCTGTCGTGTTGTCAAATGTCATCAAAATATTTCAAAAATTTCGGCCTATAGGTTGAACACTAAAATATATAGACAGTCATCACACTGACCGATACCAGACAAGCTTAGATCGGTATAATAAAAGGTGGGTTTATCTTAAGCTTCTCCGGATGGTACGTACGTTCATCTATAATGCTTGCTTACGCGATTGGTATTCGATTTATTTGTCCAATTAGAATACTTTATTCACCATGCTGTTATACCAAAAAGTCCAATCTTTCTAAAACTCTTAACCTAAAGCCCAGTAAACAGAGTCTATGTACGCTGCAGTCATTGTCCTTAAACCAATCTTTATATACACTCTCAACATTTCTCAATATCTATTTCGTCCCCTTATACACAAGGAACTTGTGCCAGCGCTTCTTGTAATCCTCGAAGCACTTCTGATACGCCATCCTTGGCTTAGAGCTTTTCCACTTCTTTGCCTTCTTTATTTTCTTGACGATGGCAAAACTTCGTCCTTTCATGGGAAAAGTAAATATGCGCACACATGGTTCTTCAGTGGTAGGGCTAAAAAACACAAAAGACGACTGGGCGTATACAAAAAGCTTTACGTAAACGTTGCGTGTTATGTGCATACGAGTTTACTTATTATTAATAGTAAATATATACATTAACATGCACTTTCTCTGAAACGATTGCGGACTTTTTTTACATTCAGACGGACGGATTTTTTTCCTAAATTAGATTTTCTCATGGTTCTCTACATACATGAATACACTTCAATATAGATGTTTGGTCTTTGTATTTATTACTTTGGAGTATGTTAATATATTTCTATCTATAAAGTATAAATTTAAAAAATTGTAAAAAAAATTGTTTTGATTTGCAAATACCGTGATACCGAAATTGTCTGTTTTTTTTTTCATGTCTCAAAATCATAATTAGGTGTCTTTAAAGCTCTGTCCGGAAAGCCTCGACTTATATTCTTGGGCGATTCAAAATTATCAAAGTTGAATTTAAAGTTTGGTTCATTATGCATTTTAACTTTTATAAAAAGAAAGAAAACCCGGGTCAACTAAAGAAAGAAGGAATCAAACTTAAGTGGCTCGAACCCACATCATAACACCAACGCAAAAATCAAACCTTTGTGCATTTTCATATAAAACCTGTTTTTACACGAAGAAGTCTTTCACTCTTGCTCATTTTTTATTTAATTGAAATTGGAAATTGAAAACTTAAGATAAGAGAAGAATCCTCGTGTTTTGGGCAGAGTACTTCGGTGAATCAAATTTGATCAAAATGTGTAAAAAATTGCGATCTGTAGATTGAAAACGAGCATACAAGACAGACAGAGCGACAGACATGCTTAGCTCAATTCAGAAGGTGATTCTGAAGATGTGAAAAAGATTGAGAAGATATAAAAGGGTGGTCTACTTGAATTCCTTGCGAATATCGCGTGCGTACATACAGGCTTGATATACCCTTGCACATACAAGTAGACCAGGATATAGTGAACACATCTACAATAATAATTTTAAGGGCTGCTCCAACAGGAATAGAGCCTGGGATGTCCAACTAAGCGCCTAATATCTTCATGCGTTAGTGTCGTAATAACAAAACCCAAAATAGAAATTAATGAAACTGAATGACAAATATAAAAAAAAAAAATGAACAGGAATAACAAAAAAAAGCAAAATAAAAAATTCCAAAAAATGAAACTTCACGAGTGCCACACAATTTCGGATCGCACCTAACACGCGTTCGCATGGTTTACAAGAATTTTTAAAATATTCGGCAAATACAAGGAAAGAAAATTGCGTGGTCTATTTCCTATATATGTATATATGGCGTTTGACGATTTTAGACTAGTGTGACTTCGATTAAAAGAAGTTCAAATCCAGTCAAGGCATACGTCAAAAGCTGATAACCCATAAATGATGACTCGAAATTAAACTGAAAAAAAAACAAATAAAAAACCATGACAAAGTGCTGAAAAGGATCCAATGTGACAGCTTTGTTTCAGTAATATTAGGAAATTTGAATTTTAATAAAAAAAGTTATGAAAAAACATTTTGCTTTCATTACTTTTCATTAATTTAGTGTTTTTAAACTTGTTTTTATGCCATCATATATCAACCCTTAAGAATATATAAAATAATATGTAGAAATATATGTGTTTTTATATATAAGGTGTTGGCAGTTCAGCTCGCACTACCTATTTGTTGCGCATTTTTAAACTAAAACACACACGCTTTTCTCTTTATGTTTCATATGAATATGAAACAAGTAAGAAAATTATGTTTGGCTGTGACTGAATCTTATAGACCCGGCACCTTAGAAAAGGGCTAAAAAGAAGAAACCAAATAACGAAATATTCTACTTCGTATATATATTTATTTTGTCAAAACGTTTGCAACGCTCAGCAGGAAACATAAGAGACCCCACAAAGCATACATATTCTTGATCAGCATCAAATTTTAAGTCGATTTAAAATTCCTGTCTGTCTAGCTGTATAATGTCTTTTGCAAATACACTTCTTGCCGCAAATCCCAAGCTATCAACTTTAAAATTAGTAAAAACATGGGAAGTTTTTTCACGCAAGTTAGTATTGAAAATGGTCCAAATGGTCGGACATTCCCACAATACCACGTAAACTGAGAACCCCTCTGTTTTCAAAAGGAATGAAAAATTGACTTTTTGCTCTTGACTCATAATCTATGGCAAATAAATGTAAATGCATGTGCATTTGTGCACGAAAATGGAAAAAATCGACCACGCCTACCCAATATTATAATGAGCCAAACTTGAATGGTTTTTTCAATACCTTCATAACGCGTAAAAGCAAGCTTCAAAAATCCCATAAAACATTCAAAATTTTGGTCAGTTTCAAAGTTGAAATGCACCTAAACATGCTCGCCTGTTTATCTGTCCCTATTTGTATTTGTAGTAAACATTCCCTCGTCAGCGAAAATGAAAATCGCCTACAAAGTTGCAAAAGAATTTAAAATTGACCTAAATTTTTCAAAGGATACGCCTATGATATTGTCCTCATATAGAACATGAAAATTTTGCTCTTCTACTTCTTTTGTCTTTTTTAGGATAACACTGATGGGTATAAAAAATTCGGTCCGACCGAATTTAATTCTCTTATTATTATTATTATTTTAATTTTAGACTAATGAATTGAATTCTTAGACTAAAAAAAGAGTCATTGAGCACTAGCAACACAGGCTATCGGCTCTAATTTAAATAAATGGATATTAGATAATAAGCTTAGTAGTATTAATAAAGTAAAATATTGAATTGATATTCTGTTCTGAAGTTGATTGTAGAATGTTCAAAGGGTTAATCGTTCCAAATGAAATACTTCTAGCCAAGGAAAAGTTGAGGCAGTCGCAGAGAATGTGCGACTGTTATCATTTGTTCAATGTAATTTCTAAGTAATTGGCAAAAATTGCCCAGAAAGCAGAGGTATTCCTTGACCGATTAGGGTTATTTTTAAATACTTTTCTGCAAAATTTGGCGGCGATGTTTTCATTATTCTGAACGAGACAGTTCTTACCACAGATGGTTTACAGTTGGACAGATGGATGGACGAACAGACGAAAAGACTTCTGGGCCTTCTGAATTAGACTGTGGCCAACTAGTGCATACGTCATACCCACATAGAGGTTTATTTCTAGGCCTTATAAAAATTTTGAGAAAAAACTTAATACACTGCGATACTGGGTAGACGTAGCCGAATTTTTTTACAAATACTATAGCATCGCTCATGGAGTATATGTGTAAAATTTTTATAGGTGATATCTGCTGTAGTTTGTGAGTAATGAGAAGTGACCTTTGGAAAGCAGAGCTGATCTCAGTTCCTCTAACTATTTGTCTCATTTTCAATATCATCCTACGTGTATGAGTTTTCAATGTTTTTGACAAATTTAAAGCCGTTAGCTTTATAAGACAAGAGTTGCTATAAGGGAGTATGAAATGAGAAAAATATCAAAAATGCACTCAAATAGAAATTTTGTAAAACTGTAGGACAAAATTTAAGACTTAGGAGAAAGATTCCCCAGATAGTTTATATATGACAAAAGGACAAAAGGAAGTTTCGTTGTATCTAAGCAGATCGGCATATAATAAGTCTTATTAGCCGATCCCGAAGATTTATGAACGACTGATCGAAGCATATTGAGGGGTGTGTGAGCATGGGTCAGTTTTCTTTTGTTAAAAGAAAAAACATTTTCTTCCTTAGGATAAATGAAAGACTTATTTATTAAAAGTAAGGTCGATCTAAAGATAAAAATTTTGCCCGATTTACGAATTCACTGAAGAAAGCTTCATGATTACTCTCTAAATAGAACCCATATATGAATATCGTCATAAGAATGGACGCATCGTCCGACCCAACAAGTCATCTATTGAGAGAAACCAGCGTTAATCAAAATAAGTGCACCTATTACAGTCGGGAAAGGTCGACCATTGCCAGTTGTTGGGGTCTTTAATAAGAACACAGCATAGCACACAATTCAATCAATGGCATCATTTCTATAGATAAACATTTTTCCTATGCATTATGCAATAATTTATTAAAAGTGTTCCTGAAATGTCCATCCTACATTCGTTCTTTTTTTAAGCCAGAAGTGTTTCCCTAACTACCGTCTGCATAATGATATGCAAAACCAAGAGGGGAAGCGTAACAAATTATTTATATTTCAATGAAAGAGACAATAAAGTGCAATGTAGGCAACTTTGAATAACGCGCTTTCACTGCACAGAAATAGGTATGCAAGACTCTGTATAGTATTATTTAGTTTAAGCTGCGCTTCTATTTTTTATCCACGAACGAAGGATTTATTTATATCCCTTCATCTTACATCTGTTCTTCGATGTTATACATATTTTATCTAAATTCATCTGACATATATCCCCGATGGCATCCCCTCATGTGTACTTATATCTTGTGCTGGCGAGCTTTGTGATGTTATCTCAAAGATTTTTAATAAGTCTTTGAATTTAGGTGTTTTCCCTTTGTGTTGGAAGACTTCTTTCCTTATTCCTATTCACAAAAGTGGTAGTAGGCAACTTGTAGAGAACTACAGAGGCATCGCGAAGTTGAGTGTCTTACCTAAACTGTTCGAGCGAATTGTGGCTCAGCATATAGCCTTTTCCATGAAATTGTATATTTCTCCTTTCCAGCATGGTTTTCGAAAGGGAAGATCTACGGTGACCAATCTGTTGGAGTTTACTTCTCATGTTTTCAAGGCTTTTTCTAGTGGTTCTCGCACTGATGTCATTTACACTGACTTTAGCAAGGCGTTTGATATGGTTAATCATAGACTTCTTAGATTTAAAATCCAGACCTCTGGCTTTCCTCTCTTCTTAGTTGAATGGTTAAGCTCTTATCTGTATGGTAGATCATTCATGGTTTTGTTTAACCTCATTACCTCGGATGAATTTCCCATGACGTCTGGCGTACCTCAAGGTAGCCACTTGGGACCTATTTTATTTAATCTTTACATCAATGATTTGCCCTCCGTGATTAAATTCAGTAAGATTTTAATGTATGCTGATGATGTGAAACTGTTTACTTCTTTTTCCGTAGAATCGCAATCACATCATCTTCAAAGTGATTTGAACAATTTGGTTGCATGGTGCTCCCTCAATCTTCTGAAGCTAAATCTAAATAAATGTAAGAAGCTTTCTTTCTTAAGAAGGAAGTCGTTTAGTACCCAATACTTCATTGATTCGCACAGGTTGGAAGACGTCGATTCGTTCATTGATTTAGGCGTTCTATTCGATTATAGGTTACGTTTCAATTTGCATATTGAGTCCTCGTTAAGCAAAGCTAGGTCCGCTCTTGGTTTTATAAAGAGGTGGTCCAAAGAGCTTGATGATCCTTATATTACTAAAAGGCTTTACACGTGTTTGGTTAGATCTATTCTTGAGTATGCCTCTGTTGTGTGGTCTCCTTCATATAGATGCTACGTTGGTTCAATTGAATCTATACAAAAGCAATTCTTGCTGTTTGCACTTAGGAATTTGGGTTGGGACCCGATTTCCCCTCTTCCACCCTATGAAAATAGGTTGCTTCTGTTATCCTTACCGTCCCTCGAGAAACGTAGATTTGTTCTTGGGGTTTCCTTCCTAATCAAATTAATAAATGGTGCAATTGATTCGCCCGCATTACTTCGTGAGATTTGCTTTAATGTCCCTAACCGCTTCTCTAGGTACTTTATGTTGATAAAGCTTAGTCAATGCAAATATAACTTTGAACTGTTTAACCCGCTCAGAGTTGTTTGCAAGAACCTAAATGATGTCTATCATCTATTCTCATTAACGGACTCTTTAAAGTCCATTAAAGCAATATTGCTCAACAAGCGCGATTTACCTATGTCGTACTTAAACTGATTTAACCTTAGATTTTGTCATTATGAGTCGAAAATTAATTTGTTGTTAACAATTATCGGTTGCCAAGCTTATGCATGTTTGCGATGGCTTAGGGGTTCACTTGCAATTTGGTCCTGTATCGGTTGTGGGCGTGGCTCTATGCTAATTGTGTACATGCTTTTTTTTTTTTTTTTTTTTCTTTGTTTTCCTCCTTATTTGTTTTATTGTACTTATACTAAGTTTTATTATTAAATAATTTTAAGATGTTCTTAAGAGTCAATTGAACTCGACTGCCATTTTGTTTTAGTTGAGTTTCTTGTATAAGTGGAATAAATAAATAAATAAATAAATATAAATATTCATTTGTTTCAGACATGTCCACGACTTTTAGTTAACCGGTTACTTCTAAAAAACTTGCTTTTAAATGGTGAAGGGCTTTAAGAATAAATCGCATATAAAAACCAAATGAGAACATTACAACAAGGCAAGACCGACTATTAGATACCCTGCGCCACTTCGCCTAATACAATTATTCACTTGTTTTGGTAATAAAAGTTACACATTATTTTCATGCAAAGACATAGCTTTCATGAAGGTCCGCATATTGAAGGATGCCCAAAAACTCATATGAGTATAAATGTTATTATTTTTCAACTTCCGTCTTAGAATTTGCCTTTCATGATAACCTTTATATTTATCAGGGTCTAAACAATATATCTGGGTCAATCTTTTTGGTAAATTTGTACTATGGGCTAATTTTGAACATAAAATATTAAAAATGAAAACCCTGTCAGAAATTTTGAAAATTGCAATTTTACATGTCACGATTTTTCAAAATAACCCTTTATACGGGGGTCATGAGAACATTTGTCTGATCCGAACCATTTTCAATAGCATTCGTCCGTGGAAAAAAGGACATCATTATATCGAAATATCATCAAAATGTCTCCAAAATTACGACATGTAGGTTAAACGCAAGAGTATATGGGCAGACAACAGATAGTTTAACAGACGGACGGGCAATCTTAAATCGATCCAGAAACTGATTTTGATCCGTGTAACAAAGAACAACACAAGTCTGTCTTAAGCCCTTCTCCGTGCCACATACGAAAAATAGTTATATGGAAAAAATTGCAATTTTCAAAATTTTTCAACAAATGTGACTAATTAGTAATATTTCGGCATTTTAAGTTGATATGAAAACTTTAATTAGTATGAGGACTTTGGCTAGTGCAATTTTTTTAACCAATTCTTATAGAAGGAATACTGAAGTTCTTATGACAAAAGTGTCTAATTTTTAATGCTTCATGATGAAACCAAATCATAATAATAATTTAAGTTAAAAGAAATTAGCTGTACCAAATTTGCACCATCTCGGCCTATTTTTTGACTCTCACCCTATATAACGATTTCACTAAAATTGTTTCTTTATGGGGCAGAAGAGTCTAATTTTTAATTCCCATAATATATTTGATATAAAAATTAACTACGCTGAATTTTAAACCCGTGGCTCAATTTATGAATCTTTTGGAACAGCTATTGTTACGGAAAGTAAGCTTTTATTTGCATAGAATTAAAATTTTTAATATAAAGTTCCATAACGGTAGGTTCATATAAAAACAATGTATAATTTTTGTGTTCCATGGCAATAGGAAAAATAGTGTTAGACAATATGTTGTACGGTAGTCGTTTTTACCTGAGTAAAATATTCTTACTTGCTTCTTATTTCGATTTAAATTTACAACAACTATCCCCTCTTCCACAGAGCTTCGCAAGTTATATTGCGAGAATGGCTCTTGTGTCGCCTATTTTTAATATTTGCCGCTGATAATTTGCTTTAATATTTCATTTCATACCCAGTAACTTTCTTTATTATTATTGTTGCATTATCACTTCATCATCTTTTTATCAATTCCAGAAAAATATTGTCAAAAATGATTTTTATATCCTGCATTAAGTTTGGACGGATCTTCCAGAAGGACTTGTGTATCAGACCCATCCTTTGTTATACGGATAACTTCAGAATCACTTTCTGATTCGATTTAAACATGTCGTACCGCCTGTTAGTCTTATTTGCACAAAACACGGAAACAATTTTCGAGATATTTTGCTGACATCTAGTACATGATATAAACAAGTACTAACTTGCATTTTCGTTGAAGGCATAATATTATAATCTGCATCAAATGCTTGTAACGATTACTAAGTACTATAGGAATTTACCCATTTTACTTCGCACCTGCGGATGGATAGGTCTTTGCGCCGAATAGCAGTGCTGTGGTTACAATTCTGCCCGCTGGATTCAAGATTTTATAATTCATCGTGCCATCGATTTTCGCCACGCTGAACAGTTGGTGTTTGATTGAACCATATTTATTTATTGCGCTTCAGTTCGGCGTGAACGTGTTGCGCTTTCTTGATAATAAACTTTGGAGGAGTTTCTTTCAACATTGTTATGCGTGCTGGACATTTGATTTTCTTCGTAGCCATTGATGAGCAAAGCCATAAGATTTGTGACGATGCTGATGGCATAAACGTAAATCTAAAGTGATATCATCGTAGATTGCAATGGCAGGGCATTTCTCATTTTTTTAACAAACAAACTGGTGTAGATTTTATTCATACCATAGAAATTTGAAATTTGATAATTTAACTAAAATTGAAATTTAATATAAAACATGATGAGAGGCGACCAATCTTATTAACACCTAAATGTAGTCGGAGGACTCCAGGTGAGGTCATACAACGAAAATGTATATAATTCTCATCATGAAGCATGTAATTTAATATAAAAAAATTAACTGCGCCAAATCTCGGCCTATTTTTTCGATCCTATTGTAATAAGGATGTTCACGAAAATTGATTCTTAGTAGAATAGCAAAGTGTAAGTTTTAACATGTGGTGATTGAAATTGCAAAAATGAACCCTACAAAATTTAGATCATCTACGAATATTTTTGGATCCAGACCCAAAGAAAAAATGAAATTTATACTACATTAGGTTGCATGGGCATGCTTCCCCATATATACGCACATGAAAAATATGCCTTTGTATAAAAACAAGATATAATTTCTATCATAAAAATAAGTTAGGCTACGTGGTGCAGGGTATTTAATACTCGATCTTGCCCGAGTGTAATATTCTAACTTGTTTTTATTTCGTTGTTCCTTCTCTGTTCTTGTTTAAGTTTGTTTTTGCGTTTTTCAGTCATACAAACAACTTCGCCAGCACAAGTAGAAAAATAAAATTATTGTAAAAATATTACGCAAGCCTTGTTGGAATTTAAATAATTGATCCGAGGAAAATTAAATGATAATACAATCTTGCAATGCAATTTTTCTCATAGTCATCTTTGTAGTCATATGTGGTTCACAAACTTTATGGCCTCTCTCTCCACATTTTTCAAACGTGTTGACAAAATGAATATATGCTTTTACCTTTTGGTGGTGTGGGCATTAATAGATAACCAAATTCCAAATTAAATTTTTCGGAATCATTTGCAAATTTTTTCAAACAAGTGTTAGTACGATACAAAATAAAATGGACTTACTTCTACTTTGATGGCTCTCACTTACTCTTCTCTTCCCACAAAACCTTCCTCTTCAACTACCTTTAAATTTTGTCTTCGCTCTACAACGAGCTTTATTTACTCACAGCGAACTTCGAATTTCACAACTTGACAGAGTGAGTAAATTAGTGACCACTTGTTAGAATGTATTTGAACTTCGAATTTCTTTTTCGAAAATGCGCCGGAATTAAATAAACGAATTTATTGTTCTAAATGTTTTCTTGCGAAAATCTTTACAATGAACAAGCCGGACTAATTGACAACTGTGAGTGTGTGAGGCAAATGTTTTCGTACTTTACCGTATTCCACCAATTAACGATGGGTATTCGCGGAAGCAAAACTATTCGTTGTTTTTGAAGAAGTCAATCTATTAGTCAAAACATTGTAATGGGCCATTAAATTCACCACTTCGCTTAATTCAGCTGTTCATAGAATGACTTTCAGAATAATGTGTTATTTTGGGGGGGTCGAAAAAGTGATCTGCTCCGAACTATTCTCAATAAATTTGGTTTTTTCGGTAAGCTAAATTTGATCAAAATATCTCAAAAATTTGCGACCTGCTGGGTGAACACAAGAGTACCAGGTAGTTAGACGGACAGACGAACAAGCTTGGAAAGAAAGTGTTTCTAAATAGATCACTATAATAAAATATGAACTTATTTTGGATCCCTCTAAATGTTGTATCCGTCCACATAGTTTTAGTATACCTTTGCATCGCAAGTTATGTGGGGTTTCACGAAGACTGAGCATAAGTTAGGTGTAAATGTTTTATGTTTCTCGATAAAATCTACGCACGTTGTTTTTCGTAAGCGAATTTTATCACGATCTGTTTTATATTATGCTATACTAATGGATAAAACAGAGAAAAAGCGCGATTATCTCTTTTCTTAATCTTTACCATACTAAGATATCACACAAGTGAAAGGCAAACTAAAGGAAAACGATTTACAAATTGTCCCGCATATACGACACAGCCGCTTCCTACCACAGCTCGACATCGTATATGCATGGAAGACGTTCTTGGACAACTACTAAGGCACATTTAAACATGTTGTGTATGAAGAAAATTATCAAGTTTTAAAACAATCGAACGTATAAATGTATAAGGCTCTGTGGTCACAATCTCTTTTAAGTTTTTTGCATTTTTGTTACTTGTCAATTTCGATTTTCATTTTCTCTTAAGTAGTCGGATAGAAAGTGTTCAGTCAAAAAGTTAAAAGAATTTTCCGTATCTTATTGTTGGAGTCCCTCAGTAAATCATAAACAAAAGTATGGAATCAAATAAAAATGCAATGACTATTCGTAAATGCTTACAATGCCAAAATTTTTATTAACTTGCGATTAATTGAAATAAATGTTTATTATATACTCCTCTTATTTCCTTAACTTTCCAAGACATCAGTTCTGGTATTTGTGAGCAAATCACAAATACATAAAATGTTAGTAGAAAGGGGCTTTCGTCTTATAGGTAATCTTTAATACTCAAAACTATTTGAACGTACCAGAAAATACCCCTAAAAATACCACTCTTCTTCTAACGTCTTTTTCAGTCTTCAACGTAATCCCAATAAACTATTACCCAAAAAAAATTCTTCCTTTTTCAACGAGAGAGAATCGCTCTGTAAACCGGTTGATTAGAAATTTGTAAAAAAATTGGGAAATTCCAAATTTGTTAAAAATTTTATATAAATCAAAATACAACTTAAATAGAACGATGTTTATTGTTTGAGTACTTGACAGCAACTAATTTATTTGATATAATTTTTGCTTTAAAGTAAACAATTAGTTTTCTTACAAAAATGCTTATTAATTAAATATACTTTCGCACCAAAAGCAATAATTTGATAAGTACCTGAACATTGGCGATTAACAGGAATTTTTGCATGAAAACGTTGTTTAAGAAAGTTGATGCATATTTTGTAGACACAATTGCAATAGGGAGAATCTTTGTGGAATCAGAAATGTGTCAAGCATGTGACCAAAAACACAAAAAGCGTTATAAAGAAAATGAAGGTAACATTTTCGTTAACTTACATATATATGGAAAGTTGTTCGAACACCCGCAAATATATGTATTCAAAAACATGAGCAACAAGAACTTTAGGAAATACTTCAAATTCAAGAAAACAGTGTTAATAAACACGTTTTTAGTTAGTTTAGAAAATATGTATTACAATATAAATGAAATATTGATTTTTTAAGTCAGTATAGAAAAAGTTTTTGAAGCCTAGTATTTTATTAGGAAACATTTACTTTTGTATAATATATTAATTTGTATAACATTTGTGAATTGAATAAACTTATTTGATTAGGAGTTCACAGTCTTTGTATTCTATTGTTTCCTCTTTCTATTCTATTCTCGCTATGTGAATTGAATAAACTTATTTGATTAGGAGTTCACAGTCTTTGTATTCTATTGTTTCCTCTTTCTATTCTATTCTCGCTACCACCTTCTTGTTCGCGGTCGCCACTTGGGGCAATTTCATTGAAGTTTTCATAAATAAGCCATATAAGAACTAATACAACGATAATGGAGAGACCAGCTAACAATATAAAAAGTATTATAATGCCCATCACCATATCCAAGACCTTATTTTCTAAAATCCATTTCCTTTTATTTTCTAGTTTTCTGTAAAAGAACCTAAAAAATAATAAAATTTGTGATATTAGATTAAGCTCACTAAATCCGGATCACATCGTATGATGTTTTTCGCATACTCCAATATACATTCGTTCGTGAAATGTATTTTCATGCAAAGAAAATAATGTGTAATTATTGATCTTTTATTACCAAATCGAGTAAATAACCGTATTAGGCGAAGTGGTGTAGGTTGTCTATGGTCAGCTTTGTCCAGCTATAATATTTTTATTGGCTTTTGCAGCCGACGTTAGTTTATTTATGTATTTACCGGAGACCACGTACCCATGGAACGAAGGAAGCACGAAAGACCCTACAAAGCATATATATTCTTCTGTAACTAGCAGGTCAACAGTCCTTTGCATGTTTTTAAAACAAAGACTAATTAAATAACTTTGACGAAATGAAACGCACTAAAATTTAGACTAAGCAACAAAATCATATGAAAAAAAACCTGTTAGTTCTTCTGTTACACTATGTAATTGTTTTTTTTTAAATTTTTTTAGCGCTTGAAATACTTTATTTTATTTAACACCGTACACCAAAACGCTGACTGTTGATCAGAGCTGCAGCATATTAAGAACACTGAGTCAATGTCTGGATTTTGTGCATGACCAGAGGGGCACTTTTAGTATGGTATTAAGTAAGACTTTGTATTAAAATAACTTTTGGATGAACTCATTTTTAAGACAAAATGTAAGAGATATTTAGTTCTAATAAATTCATCAATATAACGAGACGTGTTTCATTAATTTATACGACACGCTTGAACAAACTTGTTTAAGCACTTTTTGCTAATAGAATTGGCAGAAACGAAACCTAAGCAGGTAACCTTCTTGAGAAATAAATGTGGAGTTCTTTTTCTTATTTTTGACAAGCGCAATTACTATGTATGAAATTTTGTAATAGCAGTTAAAGCAGGTAGCACCTTAAAAGGAAAAGGAAGCAAATAAAATATGGAAAAATTATCAGTGAGAATATAATAAACCGAAACGTAACGAAATGTCAGCAGACCCAGCAAGCGCATACGTATATCATGCAGGCAGAAGAATAGAATTCTCCTTTGATAAATCATGCACGCTCTGCTTTTACTATTATTACACCTAATACACGTTCATTTTACGCGCGCTATATCTATGTTCTTCAGTTGACACTTTTTGAAGGAATAAAATTACTTCGCACAATTAGAACTGGCTCGGAATTTCTAATGAGAAATATGTACCATTCTCCTTTGTTTCATGTCATCATCTAAATGCGGCAATTTTTGTGCAGGGATTTTGCTTACTTCCATTAATACACATTGTGGAAAACACAAATCAAATGCCGCTGTAAGATTTACATGTGCTCCGCCTCTTTTAAATGTCTTTTAAATCTTATAAATTTATATGTAAACGTCTTACACAATTTTCAGCGAAAAAAAAGAAATTTGAAAAGAAAATTAACTCATAATATTTAACCCTCTTATAAATTATACAACATTAACACTTAAAAAATTTTCTAAACTCAAAATGTGTTTCTACTTCTCCGATTATTATTGAGTTGGCAATCCGCACCTTGACCTTGAAAAGATCTAGTGTACACCCAAGTGTTTTTTGTAAATTGAATGTGCTCCTTAGAAATCCATACAAAATAGGTCGACATATGGTTAATTTTGGATATGTTCCATAACTTTAAAAAATCATGTAAGATAAAAAAACTCTAATCACTTTCCACAGTCTGGCAACTGACGCGCGTAAGATCGTACGCTTTTGATTGTTCTATTGCTTAAATTTTTCTTATCGTTTTATTCGCGTTTAAAGCTAAGTACTTGTAAACATATAAAAGCATTAAATGTGTAAAAGTGTAAGAATTACATTAATTAAATTAAAATTTGTGATTTCCATTTTGGTTCTTGCGATTAGCACTTGTGCTCGCAATGGTAAATCCCTTTCGAGTTTTTTTTTCTATCTTTGGTGTTAACAGCTTTTCTCTTGGCTTGTTTACCGTTGCTTCAGTAGTGTAAATTTTATGTGTAATTTAAGAGATAATTTTTCTGATTTTTATTCTTCTCTTTCGTCCAGTTTCTCTTGTTCTTTTGCTCTCTTAATACACTGACAATGTAACGGAGAAGTTTTCTTAAATTTCTTAAATTTGTATATAAATTTAGTGTTGTGGATTCTTTTGAATTGGTTCCTTTTTGTCCTAATAATTCACTTATTTCTTTTTGTTGACTTGACATGGAGTGCTTATATACACCATGTCGCGCAAAAACAGGCCCGGAATCGGATAGATTCGTTTCTTGTTGGCTCTGCGAACGCTTTGGTCATGCATAATGTGCCGGTATTCTCGGCCGGGCTGCTGACGCAGTCGCTGAACCTTCGCCCGCTGAGCACTCATCTTCTACCCAAGTAAAAAAACTAACGAGTCGTAGCGTAGCGTGTGGGACGTCACCCCCGAGTTCCTCTAAATCTGATTCGTTGGTACAACTTACCGCTCACTTTAAAATGAGCGTTAATGTCTCCGATATTGTTGAGTCGGTTGGTAACAAAATAGTTACAAACAAGCCGGCAAGTTTTAAGCTACGCTGAAGTGGCAAGAGTATCTCCGCCCAGGGCTGCCACTCACTCTAATCAAGTGCCGTCGCCTAAAAATAATAAAGAGAAAAATAAATCATCCTCTCCCCCTGACTGTTCGAATGTGAACGCTGGTCACCAGGCTGGGCGATTCGCACAAGCTCCTGGTGCAAGGGCGATAACGCCATCTACATTCTCCCCACCTCTGAACTCCCCAACCGTGAACCCTCCTGTTCCTAGTAATGACAATTACTTGACGGCAGTTCCTCCGAGAAAAACAATATTTATGTCAAGACTGACACCTGAAACATCGGTGGATAACATAAGAAGTTATCTGGCGGCGAGTGTCCTATCAGTCAACTTAAAGCCCGTTAGTATTTTCAAAACGGCTCCTTCTCAACCTAGAGCAATCTTATCAGTTCCGACTGAAAACGTGGAAATGTCGTTAAATAAACCATTGTGGCCGGTTGGATCCTTAATTAAGGAATTTATCCATCGTGATCGCCCCCGTAATACTAAACCAGCAGTCCTGTCGCCTTCAAAAAACTAAATGTTTTTCAGGCTCACTATCTCTCATATATCAAAATCATTCGTCGGAATTTTGCCATAATTCGTTCCAGGTGTTCAGAAATGATCGATTGTATCGCATTGGTGATAATGTATTAATTGCCATATTTTCGTCATTTCCGTCCAAGTCAGTTGAATTTCCTACTACTCCCGACGTTGAATTTATCGCCATTCGAGTGAAAATGCCTAAGAAACAACTATTTATAACCTGCTCCTATATTCCTCCAAATTCTGATGTCTCCATATATAACAAACAGGCCGCCATCATTTGTGAAGTGGCCAAGCAGTCGAAACCTATCGATTTGGTCGTTGGTTTGGATAACCTCACTTTGCCTCAGGTCATTTGGTGTTACAGTGATAAATCTGGCCGTTTGATTTCTACCTCAATATCTGACAGAGCTGTTGTGTTCTTTAACGAATTATTTGATCATAATTTAGTTCAATACAACTGTACCCCTAATTGTAGTGTTAGACTGCTTGATCTTTGCTCTGCCAATTTTCTTGAGATTTGTGTTCATCGTTGTCTTCAGGTCCTTATCATCCAGCAATATGTATTTCACTTCATCACAAGCATGATGGTTCATTGAACTGTTTCGATGTTCCAAATTTAACTTTTTCAAATAAATATTACGATTTTCATAAAATCAATATTGTATTGCTGAAATATCACCTTTCACATATAGGACTTGATTTCTGAACCGGTAGTATTAAAAGCTTATTGTCATCATTCTACAATACATTAAATCTAGCTATTGCTGCATCTGTTCCGATCAAGCAATGTCGACCTCGAAGCAGGTGTCCCCCGTGGTTTAATAAAACAATTAAATATCACAAGAATAGAAAAAACTCGCTATTCAAAAAATATTCGAAAAGTGGCTTTGGGCTCGACAATGTCGCTTACTCGGTGGTGAGGCATAGATTTAACTCCCTCAACCATCATTATGACTGCAGAAACCTTCAGTTCGTTAAATCCTCTCTGTTTGCTAATCCTAAATTCTTCTTTAAATTTGTTATCTGAAAAAGAAAAATTTCCACATATCCATCTCATGTTTCTTTTAATGGTTCTGATTCCTCGCATAATTTTGAAATCTCAAATCTCTTTGCTGAGTATTTCCGACGAAACTTTTCGATTGCTAATTTCGATTTATCAGCAAACTACCCATATCCTATAACTAACTCAGTTTCAATACCTAACTTAGTTATTTCGGAAGATGACGTTTTTAAAGGGTTGCGTTCTCTAAAATGCAGTTGTTCGCCTGGACCTGATGGAATTCCACCATGTGTACTTAAATCTTGCGCTGTCGAGTTATGTGGTGTGATTTCAAAGATTTTTAACATGTCCTTGTATTTAGGTGTTTTCGCTTCATGTTGGAAGAGTAGTTTCCTTATTCCTATCCACAAGCGTGGAAGTAGACAATTTGTTGAGAACTACGGAGGCTTAGCCAAGTTGAGTATCTTGCCCAAGTTGTTCGAGCGTATTGTGACTCGGCATTTGGCCTTTGCCATTAATTCGTACATTTCTCCGCACCAGCACGGCTTTCGTAAAGGGCAATCTACAGTCACCAACTTGTTAGGGTTTACCTATCATGTTTTCAAGGCTTTTTCTAGAAGCTCTCGCACAGATGTTATTTACACTGATTTAAGCAAAGCATTTGATATGGTTAACCATAGACTACTTATCTTTAAACTCCAAGCCTCGGGTTTCCCACCCTTCTTAGTGAAATGGATAAGCTCTTATCTGCACAATAGATCCTAGATCACTGCACAATAGATCACTTCGGATGAATTCTCTGTGACGTCTGTACCGTCTCTTGAGAAACGTAAGTTTGTTCTTGGGATTTCCTTCGTAGTCAAATTAATAAATGGTGCAATTGACTCCCCCGCATTACTTCATGAGATAGGCTTTAATGTCCCTAACCGCTTCTCTAGGCACTTTATCTTGATAAATCTTAGTCAAATATAACTACGAACTGTTTAATTCGCTCAGAGCTGTTTGCAAGAACCTAAATGACATCTATCACTTATTCTCATTATGGGACTCTTTAAAGTCCATTAAAGCAACATTGCTTATTACGCGCGATTTATCTATGTCGTACTTAAACTAGCTTTTAACCTTCAAACGGCGTTACGATCCGAAAATCAATTGTTGTTAACTATTAACGGTTGCCAAGCTTATGCATGTTTGCTATGGTTCATTTGCAATTTGCTCCTGTACCGGTTGTAAGTGTGGCTTTATGCTAGTTGTGTACATACTTTGTTCTTTTTTTTACTTCTTATTTGTTTTATTGTACTTGTAGTTTCATATTAATTAATATAAGTTTTGCTTTAAATGCCAATTGAACTCGACTGTTATTTGTTTAGTTGAGTTTCATGTATAAGTAGATTTAAAAAAAATAAATAAAAAACCGTGCAGAAAAAGTGATAATGAAATGTACATTACATGTTTATAACACAAAACAATTCATTTTTATTGCAAAAAACAAAGTAACGGTAAAGGCAGAAAAAAATATCATAATATTAAAGAAATATAAAAATCTCATTTTCTCGGGAATTCAAAATTTACAATAACTCTGCCACTGACTTTGAGATCCTTTTATCACCTCTTAAATGCATTTAAAAATTCATTTTATATTCTTATTGTGCGAGACTTACCTCTTATTTTAATCAGCCGTTTCTAAGTCTTAAAATAGTAGAATGGAGTAAGCATTGGTTGTTTTAGAAAAAATAAGTCTTAAGATTTACTTTAAAAGCTAACAAAAATTTCACTTTATCGTATTACAAAATCGCAGCATGAGAGAAAAATAAGAAATAAAGCCCAGAGAAAAATATCCCATTTGTTTAAAAATTTTAGAACAATTTCATTTTACAGCGTATTACAAAATTTTAACATGAGAAAAAAATAAAAAGTTTTTTAGATTAATGTGTGAATGGATACATATTTATTTAATTAATGAAATTTTAAAAAAATATAATTTTGCAACTTTTTTTGTAAAATACATATGTTTCGTTTTAATTTTTCCTGGGTAAATGAAACTTATTGACTTCTTATTAAGTTAAAGACTCTAAAGCATTTTCTACCTTAAACTGTAGGATAACTAGCTGAACTAGCGATGCCACATTGATTTTCTTGGTTACGTGCCATTTTAATATATCCCTTTTCACCCCAAGTTATGCCCCAAGAATTCTTCACCAGCCAGTAATCTTGTCCCTCAGAATTGGTGCCGTAACCCACCACTAGAACGCCATGGTCCAAAGTTTCGCTGTTACATTCGGGTTCATTATAAACACCCTCGGAATAGAATTGGAATGATTCGTGGGAAGCATCAATGGCTACCGCAATAGGGCCCATTGTAGCTACGGCTTTCTTCATTTTATCTTCATCACCCTCGGGTATATCAAAGTAACCAGTATCGGTAGCTCCGACAGCAGCCCGCACAAAATGACAAGAATCATCTATGCCCTCATAGGGATAAGATTTCTCTGTGTCAACACCACCATTGTCCTTAATATAGCGGAAGGCGTTGTCCATTAAACCACCATTACAACCTGAAAGACAGATTTAAACAATTTTTAATTAACGATAAGAAAGAGACGAATGCGCATTACTAACAGAGGAGTTCGCGCTATTAACAGAGGAGGTCGGGTTATTGACAAAGGAGGTCGGGTTATTAACAAAGGAGTTCGGGTCATTAACAAACAACCCAGCAAATATTTATATTTTGACGGGAAACTCTAGACTTTTGAATAGTATTTTTCTTCTTCTTTTTCATGACAAAGTATTCTCAACACAATATTAAGTTCGAAATAAGTATTCTTTTCCAGTATCTTGTGGAAAAAGAAAGAAATTTTTATGAGTGAGAAAGTTGCAAAAAATCAAATACGGTGAAAAATTGAAAAAATTACAAAATATCTGAAAAGAAAATTACCATTATTGCCGTATTGGCTAGAACAGTCAACTAAATTTTGTTCACTCAATGACACTAAAATACCCGTTTTACGATAATGTTGCCCTTCTAAAGCTCCCGTAGTGGAGAAAGCCCAACACGAGCCGCAATGACCCTGATCCTTGACACCGGTAACAGCACCTTTTGTACGCCAATCTACGAATTTGGGCACAGTTACATGAGCAGGAGGTATGTAGGTCAAACCAACTAACCCATGTTCGTGGCTGCGAAATGAAAAATTTCTAAGTTATTTTAATATTGCATACCCATCAGAAAAAGCAAACATTACCGCATTATTTTACGCAATGTGTTATTAAATCCATTCATAAGTTGACGGAATTCATGATGCAGCAAATCGGCATATTTGTTTAAGCCCAATTTATAGGCCACTTTGTTATCTGCATATAGTTGATTATGTTTCGCGATTTTATGACGATTTTCATTGTAGATTTTTAAACGGAAGTCTTCCTCAGTAGCCGAGGCGTATTTTTTGTTATGTTCCAGCTACAAAAACGAATAAGTAAGAAAATTATACTTAGTGGTGACCGAATTTTCAATTTTTTTTTTTTTAAAGAACTAAATTTTTATGTTCTATAACATGGAGTAGATTCGGCTGATTTTTTCTATTTTCAACATATTTTCGTCGCAAAGGCATGTTGGCGTTGTAGGCGAATCCGTGCAACAGTTTAAGTCACTTCCAAATTCTTTTGCAAATTGCCTTGTGTTTATTTTCGCTGAGAGACGAATTCACGGACGTACACAGGGGAATTCCAAATTTGAAACTGGCCAAGAATTCATATACTTTGTGTGGTTCTTGAAGCTTGTTTCTACGCCTTATAAATGTGTTAAAAAAAAACTTAGTTTTTGATACACTATAATATATAAATATCCTTCGGTGATATTCTGAGGAATCCGTCATTAAATAAAGATATATTATTTCTACAATATACTACTACTCTACTTACGGTACATGGATATACCAACTTTATGCGGATATATACAACACCCAGAAGAACTTGAGATAGACTAAGCTTTTATCTCTATCGTCTAGCTTGTCTGGTCATCTGACTATCTGTCTTGTGTTCTTGCATTCAATCTAGACGGAGCCATTTTTAAGACACTTTGATGAAATTTACGAACGAAATGTTTTAGACCAAGGACGAACGGTTTTGAATATAGTTCGGATCGTGACATTTTTTCAACCACTTCCCATATAAGGAATTATTTTACAACGTCGTTATATAAACAGCTATATAAAGAGAAATGGTGTTGTGTATTTAATTTACCCCACTGTAATTTTTTACAGGGTTTATTTAGGAAAATTTTTTACATATTTGCTCCTAGAATATCATTACTGAAATTTATTGAAGCATTTGATGAACATGAAATTTGGACCTCTTCAATATGGAATAAGCGATATAACCATAGCGAATTATATTTACTATGCCGCTAAAAACGTCACATTAAGCCATTCACAGCGAAACATTGACATCTTTTTCCATTAGAGGAACTTATCTTTGATTTAAAGATAATTTTGTTTGACTTAGAGACACTTTTTTGGGCTTAGGCCTACTTTTACAGAACGACTTAGTAGTACCTTTCGGACCATTTTTGATTTATTTTTCACTTAATGATGTTAAAGTAAATTGGAAACAACTTAAAAATAAATTGGATTTAAACTTTTACCGTTAATTTTGTATGTGATAGTAAACCAATTTGAACTGCTTGCTTTGAATGTGAAGGTGGTGGTAGGGAACACATGGGTCAGGGGTTTTAGGAAGTATCTTCATAGGATCAAAAATCATAGAAAAAATGTGGAAATATTGTCGGTGGAAATATGTTATCCTCTACGTACCACTTTGCACCCCTTGCCCTATAGGCGTTCAAGTTTTACTAAAAGGTATGACTTAAATTAAATTTATCTAAGAATAAAAGCATGTCATCTTAAGTTGAAATAGGATTTATTGCTCAAGTTGAGTTATGGTAATTTTTTTTTTATGAAAATTTTGTATGCACATCTTGCATGACTCCCTCAGGTTCGTACACTAAACTGCTTTCCAAGGCGTTTAACATTGGGCAAAAGGGTTCTTTGGATAAATATGTACGTACACAAAACGTACGTAAACAAAAACAAGAAAAAACTAGCAAAATTGCTATATTTCGGCATGACCGATTACTAAATATCCTACGCAACTTCGCCTAATACATGTAAAGGCACAGTTTTCAAATTCACTAAATATCGGAGATTGGCATATTTAAAAAATGGGTACTTTGGGCGTGTTTTTGTTACCGAATGGATTCGATTTTAATACTACGGTCAAGAATTTTTATAATCCACCTTCACTTTTTATCACATTTAAAGCTAATAAGAGGAGTCTTTGAAAAAGGGGTGTTTTTTATTTTTGTCCAAAAATACCTGGCAAACAAAAATATATAAACAAATAGCATATATTTCCATAAATAGATATGTATATACCAAAATTATTTCTGATATTCGATATACCCGCTCAATTTATCTTGAATGTTTTTCTTACTTTTTGAGTACAGTATTGTTTATCTATTCACCAATAGATATTTCGTCGCCTTCTAAGTCCCCCTAACACACTTGTGCCAGGGCTTTTTCCAGTTCTTCCCGAAGCCCTTATGACAAGACCTTTTTGGACCTTTGCACTCTTCCAGTGATGCGGTTTTTATCTTGTTAATCGTGGCAAAATTGGCACCTTTCGTGAGTCTCTTCGGTCTTGGGAACTAGAAGAAGTCCTAAAAGGCCAATGCCGGAGACATGATAACGGAATTTTTTTTTTGTCCAAAAAATTACGAACACGCCATGACATGTAAGTTAGCATATTATCATAATGCTATATCTCTGATCGGGTTGCTCACAATTCCATACGTCTGTCTCATACTACTTCCCCCAAACGGCATAACTTCAGGGTGATGTTTCTTACCTTGTGGCAAAAAGTCCACGCAATTATAATTGAAGCAAATAACGAGCAAAACCGTCACATTTGACTGGACTTGGTGTGCTTTTGTCGGTCTTGATTCTTCTGGCCGCTTCCTTAGTAATTGCTTTTTTACGAACAAACAATGACGTATGGGCTGAGGAATTATCGTGGTGATATACATCAATTTTTATAACCGCAAGAATGTTTATCACACAAACAAACACGGATGAACGGGCAAGCATACCGAAATTAACTCAAAGTTTAATATACTTTATATACTCTTTTGCTAATGCTTTGACAAAATAAACACACTCTAAACATTGGTGGTAGGAATAAAAAACAAAAGCATTGCCCACATCATAACAACACCGCAAAAGCCCCTTTGTGCGTTGTCATATAAAACCTCTTTTACATAAAGAAGTTTTTAACTTTCGATTATTTTTATTTTATTGGAATGAAAAATTGAAAACTTAGTTTAAGAAAAGAGGAGATCTTCCCGACCTTAAACGACGTTTGAGAATTCGATGAAAATTATTTGTTCCTAATTGGCAGTAGAATTCTGGTCTCTTGGGCTTAGAGTTTGTTTTGTTAAGCTAAAATTTACTAATATCATCTTTTACTGATAAGCACCAGAAGTTCTATAAAAGCGAGGTCATAATGTTCAAAAACAGACGGTAAAAGACTTGGGACAAAATTCAAAATGTGTAGACTTGAATACGTAAATTAAAAGAGCCCATGACCCGCCCCGAAATACCATCCACCACTTTAGCTTAACATAGCCATTCATATAGATTCTTTAAAATTCGTTGTAAGGGAAGTGCTCCGTTCAGAATCTTTTCCAGTAATGCACGTGCTGGGGTCAAAATGCAGATTGAGCACAAGACAGACGGAGCGACAGGCACGCTTAGCTCAATTCAAAAATTGATTCTTAACATATAAAAAGGATTTAGAAAATATAAAAGATTGGCTACGTGAAGTCCTTCCGAGTATTGGATACATACGTACAGACTTACTTTACCCTTGCACATACAAGCAGACCAGGATATAGTGAACGCATCTGCAATAATAACATAAAATATATAAGTGTATTTAAAAGATTTAAGAGGTTGCTGTATTCGAAGTCCTTCTATGAGTTGCATGCATACATCCAAACTTAATATTTTCTTCTACAACAAGAATGTGACATTAACAATCTTAAGGCCTACCGCACCACACCAGGTGTCGAACCCGTGGTTTCCATCCAAGCATCGGACATCTTAATCGCTAACTCACGTGACGCGTTGTAATAATAATAATACTAATAATAATAATAAAACGCAAAACAGTTGGGCAATGCTGGCAAAGAAATTGTGGTGTCACTATTGGCCCTCGATAGTTATACAGGTAGCTTATAGATAGTTACATTTTTATACCGATCTCTCCAAAGGACGGTGGCATATCCATTCTATCAAAACATTTGCAACACGCAGGGGGAAGCTTCACGTACAATCTATATAAACATCGAAATGTGGATCGCTTAAGCATGTCCAGCTGTTCGTTGCAAATCGTCCGGTGGCAAATCGCCGTTTCCAATTTAACAAAAATATTACAAGTTCATATGCATGTAGGTTAGTATAGAAAATGTTCTCAAAAGCAATAAAACAATCAGATTTCTACTTATTTTTCGTAAACCACACGAGATACTTCATTATTCAAAATGGAAAAATTCGACATTGTATTGTCTTGAAATTCTATTCTATCTCTTCTTCTATTTTTTTTTTTCGTTTCCCTGTTCCTGCTTTGTTACTTTGGAGGAAAGTCGATGGCTTTCGGTGTCTTAGAATCTTCTTCTCGTTACTTAACAGTCTGTGCAATTACGACGCATGTTTTCGACCGACTAAGTCAGTAATCTAAGAATAACATTTTTAGTACAGTACTATGTTGCGAATAATAGCAGGTAACACTAACTTTACTGATATTCCTTTCGAGGGTGGAGATGATGCGAGCGAGCTAGGGATAATTACGCAAGCATATAAGAATGTTTCAGTTTAGCTTCGTATGTCTGCTCAGATACCACACAATAATACATACTATTTGTTGATCATCTTTAGGATCTTGGATCATTTCTTTCATTTTGTCATATTTTACCGGCTGGGTCCTAAACTGTAATAATCAATAAAAAATTTCTTTCTTAGCACGTGCGGCTTACACCAAAAATTTTTCCGGCTCTTCTACCGCACAGACTTTGTAAGCTGTTTATATTTGTTTATTGCTCGCTGTTCGACAGGTTGCTTAAATTTTCCTCCTTTTTGAATTTCCGTCATTTCGAAGGTATTTTTTAAAAATATAATTATGAATATGACAACCACTCAATGATAACTTCTTCTTCTTACTGCAATTCATTTGTTGTTGATTTGCCACGTTGTAAAAAAAGGTCCAATGTGAACACAGAGTTCTTCAAACAAGCAACCTACACCAAAAAGTGAACAAGAACAAGCAACCTACCTCTAGAATAAACAAGAACAAACATCCTACCCCAAGGAATAAGAAGAACAAGCAAAGTACACCAAAAAATGAACAAAAACGAGCTGTAGACATGAGGCTATTGTATTTTGCTTTTGGAAGCGAAAAACTGGAGTGATTGAAAACTTTGCTTAAAACGCAACATATCTATTAAATGCATGATCGACGAACGCAATAAGACAATTGATAAGTCCGTTCAGACATCTCCTCCCAAAGAGTGTAAATCGTAAAGCAACTGAAACAAAGAAGAAAAAAAATCATTCGTGAGGATTTCTACAACATGGTTGGAAAAACTGTATCTCCATATACAGCGGCCATTAAATTTATATCATAGAGCAGGTCAGACTTTAAATATATTTCAAAAAGACATGTAAAATTGATGCTCTTTATTGTCATTGTCATTTCTTTGAACTAGTACGAGCACGTCTTAAGCCTGATAGCCGCCAGTTCTTTTTTCGTTTTACTATTAATACTGGAGATAGATTGATTGGAGGTGCTTCCCCGTATATGCTTAAACGGTCCATACGTTCTTTAGGCGTTAATTTATTTATTGAATAAGTTCTTACGTTACAGCAGGTACTATCAGAGAGTGTGGCGTCACTAATCGGACTGTCATTTTTTAAAGAAGTTGTATCGGGATCTTTTTCCATTTCCTGAAGGGACAATTTCCTATTGATGCACTGTGTACTTGTTTCAACAGCATTTTTAAGAAACTTCCCTCATTCGGGGAGATTTCCTCAAACACAAAATCTTCTTAAGGGTGGTTTTCATCTATGTGTTTCTATGACTGTCTCATGTAAGTCTCATCATACAAATCGACAAAGATTATACCCTCTTTCTTAATTAGGAAATGAGCACAGTTAATTGTTATATCAAACTACTATTATGGGTTATTTTTTCTTCCAATCTACATTCGGCAACTCTGTTCAAGCGCTGTGGTCACATTTTTCTCTTTGTGGAAAAATTTTTGCAATTTATTTTCTTTATTGCGTTATACATTTTTAAAAGTTCTCAAACTTATTATAATCGATTGAACTTTTTGTGTGTTTATTGCGAAAAGTGTTCATCGCGGATATCGTACGTGTTTTCCTTTAAATACATTAAAAAAAAAAAAAAAAAAAAAAAAAAAAAAAAAAAAAAAAAAAAAA
>NW_023998557.1:291243-300769 GCF_014805625.2 Glossina fuscipes
AAAAAAAAAAAAAAAAAAAAAAAAAAAAAAAAAAAAAAAAAAAAAAGAACTAAAAACATCTGACTTTTTATTCAGTAGTTTCCCAAACCTTTTGAAGTGAGTGGTTATTTCAAAAATAATAAGCAATAGACGACAATAAGGCATAATGGCCCTGGGGCCGCCAGACAAAAACTCGAATAGATTTCATCTATTAAGTGATACATCCCCCCAAAGAAAAAAAAGTAAAAAATCAGATTTTCCGGTGTTGCCGATCAGCGATATCATCCCTATTGATAAAAAATATATTGTTATTTCTTCAACCGATGCTCGAATAACAATTTCCAAAATTAGCCCGTTTGCTATAAAAAAAGCTCTAGATAGCATTACAACATACATCGACTCCATCTCGATTCTACACGATGGGAATTTACTGGTCCTCGCTGGGAACCCGCGCGCAACCGAAAAGCTCATAAAGGCCAAATCTTTAGCTAATCTATGTGCTGTTTCAGCTAAACTACATGAGAAACTTAACTCGGTTCGAGGCGTAATTTATGCCCCTTGCTTAAAGCATGTGCCGGAAGATGAAATTGTTCGCGAAATGGGCAATCAAGGAGTGACTGAAATATATAAATTCACCAAACTAAATGATGACGGAAAAACACGCTCTCCTACAGGAAGGATTATTTTAACTTTTGATCGCTACCGATTACCGCGAACTGTTGATGTGGCGTGGTATAAATGTAAAGTAGAACTATACATCCCAAATCCTATGAGGTGTAAAAATTGCCAACGCCTGGGTCATACGACAAAAAGATGCACTAATGCTGTATCTTGTGCTAACTGTGGTCATCCTCCACATACTGAAAGCTGTACCCGTAGTTTCTGCATAAATTGCAATGATCAATACTCAGCGTTAGACAAACAATGCCCACGTTTTGTACAGATGCGCGAAATATTAAAAATCAAAACAGAAAATTACTGTAGCATGGGCGCGACGCACATACCGGGAAAGAAATCCATCTGTAGCCCATGGAATTGGCAAAAGTAATACCTATGCTGCTGTTGCCTCGCAAATCGAGCCTAGTAAGACTTTAACTGCAACTGCTTCCAATGAAAAACCTGTTCCACCATTAACCAAAAATTATATTGCGAAACCAGTTACATCACTTGCCAAAGATAATATTGAAAAAACCAAAGCAACTGCAAATATTGAAAAAATTAAAACAACAACACATATGCTAAAATCTAATATACCAAATTCTCCAGAATCTCCAGCTCTAAACTTTACTCAACAAATCACAAGTGGTAATGAATCCATTCTTTCATCCATTAATCAAACTTCAAAAACCAAAGCAACTGCAAATATTGAAAAAACTAAAACAACAATACATATGCTAAAATCTAATATACCAAATTCTCCAGAATGTCCAGCTATCAACTTTACTCAACAAATCACAAGTGGTAATGAACCCATTCTTTCATCCATTAATCAACCTTCAATTTCAAATTATTCACGTGCGCCAACCCGTTGCGCTTCAAATGCACCAAATCACCTAAATACAGATTATTCTGTTGGTAAGAATAAATCATTCACGAAAAATTCCTATAGTGACCTTCTCGACGGAGACGCTGACATGTCAACTTAACCCTCCCTCCACTCTGCTTACGTGTCATTACAATTAAATAAAGTTTTTAAAATTCTACAATGGAACATTAAGGGACTTATTAATAATTTTGATGAACTCCGTACACTCATAAGTGATTTTAATCCAACCTTTTTATCGCTTCAAGAAACCCATTGTAGAAGCTCTTTTAATCCTATTCCACCCAAATCATATACTGGATACTTCACGAATGCTGATCAAAACTCATATTCCAAACAAGGAGTAGGTGTTTTTATAAAATCAAGTATACCTCACAAACGCATAAATTTAAGCTCAAATATACAAGCCGTAGCGATACAAAAAATTTTAAATATAAAATTTACAGTGCTTTCGCTCTATATTCCACCTTCGCAATCGTTTTCTCAGCAAGAACTCTACAGTTTATTCTCCGTACTTTCCCCCCCATTAATTATATGCGGCGATTTCAACAGCTGGAATACCATCTGGGGCTCAACAGTAAACAACACTCGCGGTACTGTTTTAGAAAAGGCATTTTTTCAAAGCAACCTTTGCGTTTTAAATGATGGAAAACCAACGCACTTCTTAACTCATCATACTTTTTCACATATTGATTTAACATGTTGCTCTCCCTCACTTCTTCCTTTGGTTTCCTGGTCTATTTCTGATGATCTACATAATAGTGATCACTTTCCAATCATAATCGATCTTAAACTTTCAACGTCCTCTGCTACTCCAGCAAAACAGGCCAAATTCCTCCTAGTTAAAGCGGATTGGATCAATTACTCCAAACAGGTGGAGTCATTTTTGAATTCAAAGCCATTTAACGGAAACTGCAACCATGATGCTGCTATTATGTCTAAAGCGATTCGCACGGCTGCTCATCTTTCTATTCCTCAATCCAACAGCTCTTTTAAACGAGCTAGGGTTCCTTGGTGGAACAACACGCTTTCGTTTTTGAGGAAAAATAAAATGGATCTATGGCACCGCTTTAAGAGATGTCCTGATCAAAATCACTTGTTATTATACAAAAAGGCCAATGCTCTATTCAGGAAGGAATTACGGAAATCAAAGGCACTTAGTTTCGAACTTTTCTCGAGACGAATTCACAGAAATACATCAATGAAAGTTGTCTGGAACAAAATCAACAGACTTAATGGGACTTCAAACCTGAACCAAATTTCTGCCATCTGCACTCCCAATGGAACTTTAACTGACGCAGATGAGATTTCTAATTACTTTGGAAAAGTGTGGTGCGAATACTCCTCTGACAGCAACTTCTCCAGTGCTTTCATTGATAATAAAAGGACTCCAATATCTCCTCCAAATAATATCGATAGATGTGCCATGTTCCTGGAAAATTGCGTATCTACCTCAGAACTTGCAAGTTGTCTCTCCAATTGAAGGGGAAGACACCTGGTCTAGACCGCATCTCATACCAAATGATCAGTGCTATGTCTAAGTCCAGTAAAAATAAATTACTGGACCTTTATAATACGGTATTTATGACTGGCCATATACCCTACATGTGGAAACTGGCAACAGTTGTTCCAATTCCAAAGTCAAAAAATGTCTCCATCGTATCAGATTATCGCCCAATTTCTCTTTTACCTTGCCTATCTAAGGTATTAGAGAAGATTATGGCATCTAGATTATCTTGGTTTCTTGAATCCAAGAACCTGATAACAAAGCAACAAGTTGGTTTCAAGCGGGGCAGAGGGTGCATCGACGCTCTGTTACATATTGATTATTTCACAAGCAAAGCAATTTCCGAACGAAATCACGTAACAATTCTCTCAATTGATTTCGAAAAAGCATTTGATAGAGTTGGTCTTCATGTTATCTTAAGACTCTTGAAATCATGGAATGTTGGACCCAAATTCTTCAACTACATCAAATCATTCATGTCGCATCGGCGGTTCAAAGTTAGAATCAACAATCATCTTTCTGATTCCTTTCCGCTAATGAATGGCATTCCGCAAGGATCTCCTCTCTCTGTCACGCTTTTCCAGATCGCTTTCAACGAAATTAGCAAAATTCTTTGCCGTGTACCAAGAGTGGAACATTGTCTCTACGCGGACGATGTATACATTTTTACAAAAGAAAAAGACAACACGAAAGCAATCAACATCCTCGAATCTATTGCATGTGAGATCTCCACATGGGCAAACTCGTCAGGAGCTATAATCTCTATACAAAAATCAAAAAAAATGCACATTTGTCGAAAACAAATGTGCGATGCAGGAAACCTACTGATGCATATTAACGACTTACCAGTACTAAATGTGCAGACGCTCCATGTTCTCGGGCTCACGTTTTTAAACAATTATCGTTGGAAAGCACACTGCCTTCGGTTAAAAAACTCCCTTTTAACAAGGGTAAATTTCAGTACGTTGCTTGGAGAAGCCATGCGCATATTAACACTATCGCTAATCTTACCAAAATGCTTGTGTTAAACAAGATTGACTATGCTTTGATAATTTATGGCAATAGCTGCAAATATAATATCAACATCCTTAAACCGGTCTATCACCAAGCCGTTAGAGCAAGTTGTTATGCTTTTCGGACGACGCCCATAAATAGTATTATAATTGAAACTGGTCTCCCAACTTTAGAAAATAGACTGTATGAGTTAAAAGCTAAAATAGTCCCTAAGCTTCTTAATTCAAACAAATCCATTCTCGGTGATAACGTAAGAAAGATTATTATTGCGAAGAAAATTCCAAAGTCACCATCTGCAATTGACCATTGTTTGTGCATCGCAAAGGAATTGAACATTCCCTTAAAAATTTCCCGCTCTTTTGGTGTTAAACCTCCCTGGATTTTGAAAGACTGCTCTTTTGACATCTCACTGTCTATGCACAAGAAAGAAGATACTCCAAATTACGTCTTCAGGAATCTAATAGCTGAAAAAACCTAAGTATTGGACAGTACTGGTTGGAATCTTTTGTACACAGACGGCTCAAAATCTCCTGGTCCGCCTCCTGCTTGTGCGGTGGTAGATGCTACAGGACGGGTTCTTCTCAACCACATATTTCACGAAAGTACTTCAACTTTCACAACGGAAGCCAGAGCTATCCTTCACGCTGCCAACCTTGCCCATAAAAACAAACTCAAAACCGCTATTGTTACCGACAGTTTGTCTGTATTACAAGCTGTTCGGAATCCTTCGACTTCGAGATGGAGCACCATCAACAAATTAAGGAATATAATTACTACACCCGACGGAAAAATTAAAATGTTATGGGTACCAAGTCACATCGGTTTACTGGGAAATGAGCAGGCTGATCGAGCGGCAAAGTATGCTGCTTTTGCTCCTCTAATTATGGATGATGTCATGGAAAAGTTGGATCTTCAAAGATACATTGGAAGAAAAGTTAAAGAGAAAATTGCAGAAGGTAATTTACAATACCATCATCAACACTACTCTTGCATTAACCCTCAATTAACTCCACCTTTATATCCAACAAACGTTGAGAAAACCAAGATCCAAACATTTTCGAGAATTCGCCTTGGTCATACAATTGCAACTCACCAATGGATCCTCAAGAAGTCTTCTCCCCCAATCTGCTGTTGTGGACAAACTCTTACTATAAAGCACATTCTCTGCGATTGCCTCAACTTTTCCTCGGCTAGAAGTATTGCATTTGGAACGATTAACCCTTTGAACATTCTACAATCAGCTTCAGAACAGAATATCAATTCAATATATTACTTTTTTAATACTACTAAGTTCACTATCTAATATCCATTTATTTAAATTAGAGCCGATAGCCTGTGTTGCTAGTGCTCAATGTCTTTTTTTTAGTCTAAGAATTCATTTCATTAGTCTAAAATTAAAATAATAATAATAATATTTTTTCTTCATAATATAATAAAACTTGAACTTTTCTGCTTTAAAAACAAAAATTGTCCCTCAAATCTTTACATAGCGTAAAATACAAAAAATAGTCGTACATGGTCCAAACTTGATAGAGTTCACTTTTGTATGGAACTGCGTTTATGGGTTAATTTTCATCATAACATATTAATATTTAGACTTTTGTGCCCTATAAAAGATCAATTTTTGTGAAAATCCTCACAAAGGGTAAAAACCAAAAAATAGGCAGATGGTCCAAATTTAGCACAATTAATTTTTTATATCTTAATTTTCTATTATGATCAGATTTTCATTGTAATGCATTGAAATTTAAACCTGAGTTTTCGTAAAATGAGGGGTTCAAAAAATGGCCCTAGATAGTTCAAAATTTTCACATCAATTTAGAATGCCGAAATATTATTGCTTAGCCGCTCTTGTCAAGAAATTTTAAAAATTGCAATTTTTTGCATATAACGACTTTTCAGAATAGCGCATTATATGGGGAGTGGTCAAAAAGTAGATTGACCCTAAACATAGCGTTCATTCTTGGGCCAAAATAAGTCATTGTACCAAATTTCACCAAAATTCCTCAAAAATTGCGACCAATAGCTTGAACGAAAATGTACGCGAACGAACATCACGTGGGCAGATGGACGGAAAGGCTTAGAGATGGATCTTCATTTCCTTCCCCCATTTTCATTTACCTATCAAGTCAAAAAACCATGATAATATGCCAAAAAGATTTGAATGCCACAGCTTTGCTTCAATAATATTAGAAAATCATATTTGAACTTCAGTAAACAAACAAACAAAGTATGAAGTAGGCTCCTTGGGCCTCGTTATATTTTTAGCCATATAGGTATTCAATGACTTCGGTAAAAATTGTAAAAAAGTTTTGCTTTATTTTCTTAGTTTCTTAGGTAATTTGAATTTGATTTAGTTTTTTTATTTTGTTTTTGTACTGAGAGTTCATATATTTACTTGAGAAAATATGAAAATATATACATTTTTATATATACGCTGTTGGCGGTTTATCTTTCACTATCTACTTGTTGTGCATTTTTAGCTAAAACATGTGCTTTTGTCTTTATTTATTTATTTATTTTATTTTATTCCACTTATACTAGAAACTCAACTAAACAAGTAACAGTTGAGTTCAATAGGCTCTTAATGCAAAACTAATATTAATTAACAATAAAATTGAGTATAAGCATAATAAAACAAATAAGAAGAGAAAAAAAAAAAAGAAAAAAGAAAAAAAAGCATGTACACTATCAGCATAGGAGCACACTTACAACCGGTACAGGACCAAATTGCAAATGAACCCCTAAGCCATCGCAAACATGCATAAGCCTGGCAACCGATAATAAATTAACAATAATTCACTTTCGAAACGTAACGACTTTTTAAGGATGAAAGCTAGTTTAAATACGACATAGGTAAATCGCGCGTATTAAGCAATGTTGCTTTAATGGACTTTAAAGGGTCCGATAACGAGAATAAGTGGTAGACGTCATTTAGGTTCTTGCAAACGACTCTGAGCGGATTGAACAGCTCATAATTAAATTTACACTGATTAAGCTTTACCAAGATAAAGTGCCTAGAGAAGCGGTTAGGGACATTGAAGCTTACTTCACCAAGTAATGAAGGCGAGTCAATAGCACCATTTATTACTTTAATTAGAAAGGAAACGCCAAGAACAAATCTACGTTTCTCAAGAGACGGTAGGGACAGCAGAAGCAACCTATTTTCATACGGAGGAAGAGAGGCAATCGGATCCCAACCCAAATTTCTAAGGGCAAACAGCAAGAATTGCTTTTGAACTGATTCAATTGAATCTACGTAGCACCTATATGAAGGAGACCACACAACTGAGGCATACTCGAGTATGGGTCTAACCAAACACATGTACAGCCTTTTCGTAATATAGGGATCATCAAGCTCTTTGGACCACCTTTTTATAAAACCAAGCGCGGACCTAGCTTTGCTAATCGAGAGCTCAATATGCAAGTTAAAACGTAACCTATGGCCAAATAGAACGCCTAAATCCGTAATCGAATCGACGTCCTCCAACTTATGCGAATCTATGAAATACTGAGTAATGAATGACTTTCTTCTTGAGAATGAAAGCTTCTTACATTTACTCAGATTTAGTTGCAGGAGATTCAAAGAGCACCATGCAACAAAATTATCTAAATCACCTTGAAGCTGATGTGATTGCGATTCAACAGAGAAGGAAGAAAACAGTTTCACATCATCAGCATACATTAAGATCCGGCTGGAATTAACCACCGATGGGAGATCGTTAATGTATAAACTAAATAAAATGGGACCCAAGTGACTTCCTTGAGGTACGCCAGACGTAACGGGGAATTCATCCGAGCTAATGAAGTTAAACAAAACTCTGAAGGATCTATTGTGCAGATAAGAGCTTATCCATTTCACTAAGTAGGGTGGGAAACCAGAGGCTTGGAGTTTAAAGATAAATAGTCTATGGTTAACCATATCAAATGCTTTGCTTAAATTAGTGTAAATAACATCTGTGCGAGAGCCACTAGAAAAAGCCTTGAAAACATGACAGGTAAACTCTAACAAGTTGGTGACTGTAGATCGCCCTTTCCGAAACCCGTGCTGGTGCGGAGAAATATACGAATTAATGGCAAAAGCCAAATGCTGAGTCACAATACGCTCGAACAACTTGGGCAAGACACTCAACTTGGCTATGCTCCTGTAGTTCTCAACAAATTGTCTACTTCCACTCTTGTGGATAGGAATAAGGAAACTACTCTTCCAACATGAAGGGAAAACACCTGAATACAAGGACATGTTAAAAATCTTTGAGATCACACCACACAGCTGGACAGCGCAAGATTTAAGTACACATGATGGAATTCCATCAGGTCCAGGCGAACAACTGTATTTTAGAGAACTCAACCCTTTGAAAACATCATCTTCCGAAATAACCAAGTTAGGTATTGAAACCGAGTTAGTTATAGGATATGGGTAGTTTGCTGATAAATCGAAATTAGCAATTGAAAAGTTTCGTCGGAAATACTCATCAAATAGATTTGAGATTTCAAAATTATGCGAGGAACCAGAGCCGTTAAAAGAAACATGAGAGGGATATGTGGAAATTTTTCTTTTAGAGTTAACAAATTTAAAGAAGAATTTAGGATTAGCAAACAGAGAGGATTTAATGAACTGAAGGTATCTGCAGTAATAATGATGGTTGAGGGAGTTAAATCTATGCCTCGCCACCGAGTAAGCGACATAGTCGAGCGCAGAGCCACTTTTCGAATATTTTTTGAATAGCGAGTTTTTTCTATTCTTGTGATATTTAATTGTCTTATTAAACCACGGGGGACATCTGCTTCGAGGTCGACAATGCTTGATCGGAACAGATGCAGCAATAGCTAGATTTAATGTATTGTAGAACGATGGCATTAAGTTTTCAATACTACCGGTTGAGAAATCAAGCGTCAGATGTGAAAGACGATGTTTTAGTAATACAATATTGATTTTATGAAAATCATAATAATTATTTAAACAAGTTTGAGTTGGCACATTAAGGCATTCCAACAAACCATCATTAATATGATGAAAGGAAATGCATATTGATGGATGATAAGGATCCTCAGGTAAACTAAAAGGTGGGCAACGATTTACGTTAATCTCGGGAAAATTGGCAAAGCAGAGATCAAGCAGTCTACCATTACAATTAGGGGTACGATTATATTGAACCAAATTGTGATCAAACAATTCATTAAAGAACACAACAGCCCTATCAGACGTTGAAGTAGGAACCAAGCAGCCAGAATTATCAGTGTTACACCAAGTGACTTGAGGCAAATTGAAGTCACCCAATGCAACGACCAAATCGGTGGGTCTAGACCGCTTGGCCACTTCACAAATGAGGGCAGCGTGTTTCCCGTAAATGGAGATATCAGAATTTGGGGGAATATAGGAGCAGGTTATGAATAGATGTTTATCAGGCATATTCGCACGAATAGCGATAAATTCAACGTCAGGAGAAGTGGAAAATTCAATTAAATTGGACGGGACTGAC
>NW_023998557.1:315769-327051 GCF_014805625.2 Glossina fuscipes
TAAAAATTGTATAAAACTATTCAGGAGACGTACAAGGGGAGATGAAGTTATATTTTTGATACATTTATATAAAAAAGATTATATATTACATTTCAACCAAACCATTTCTGTGAATATATATGGAAAGAGAATATTCATTTTATTTTTGAAAATAGGATAAAATCGAATGCCACGCCTATAAAAATTGTATAAAATTATTCAGGAGACGTACAAGGGGAGATGAATTTATATTTTTGATACATTTATATAAAAAAGATTATATATTACATTTCAACCAAACCATTTCTGTGAATATATATGGAAAGAGAATATTCATTTTTTTTTTGAAAATAGGATAAAATCAAAAAATCACAGATGTTAGCAAATGTTATGTAGTAGCGTCAATAGTCTAGTTGAATTCTTAAGGTCTCAAATGTTTAAATAGAACACCGAAGTTAATCATTACACATTAATTTTTACGGGTGCATATCATAGACAAATAACATGTTATAGAAAAAATTGAGAAAAGCGAAAAAATTTCGAAATTATATAAATCAAATCCAATAACATACAATTAGTGGAAATTATCAATCGAAATTGAGCATTTAAATATTCTCAAAACATAATTAATAGGAAAGAAAGTTTTACGTAAGGAAATGAATCGTAGATATCACATCATTCGATTAATTTTCGGTCTGATATATCTCAGGGGTTCCTACACTGTTGACACAACCATAGATTTTAACATTATTTTTAACATGATTTTGTGTACAACTATTTCAAACTTTGATAGAAATAGCGTTAACGTGGCGAGTAGCAAAGAATCCCGAACGTCCTTTCTGCTAATATTCTAATAGTAATAGTGGGAAAGTAAGCAAATAAGTGTAGACCATAACAAATATTTCTTTAAATGAATCACAAATTGATAAAAATTTCGGCAATTTAAACAAACTATCTTATCTCCTCTAATAAAAGATTACATTTATATAGTTATGTATAATGTTTGTGTAATGTGTGTGTAATGTTTACGAATTGAACACGACACGCAGATATTATAATTTATACTCTACTTGAGTCGAGTAGAATAAAGCACATTAACTTTTATCTTTAGCCAATGAAAGCTTAGATAATATATCATATTTATTCTAACGAAAAAATAATTAGAACAATTTTTTCGGGCTATTTCAATTTATATATCCGAAAGGTTTTCTCACGCATTTTTATAATCCTTTAAAATAATATTATTTATCTAAAATTTTTTAACTATTTTGTCGCTATCAAGACCTGTGGGAAACCCAAGATATTTTTGATGATTATAAGGCATCGTATACTCCATCAACACTTATAAACTCGCTCCTTGCTATCTGGCACATCGACTCGATAATCGAAAGATATAAACCGATTCCAGTTGTAGCTATTTGCGAATAGTCATTGGTTGGTTCTATATTTTTTTTATTTTTCTGTATTGATCGACTCCAATAATAAGACACAAAAAATTCAATTTTTTGACAGCTTAAGAAAAAAGGAAGATCAAAAGTGGCAAGCAACAAAAATTCAAAAACTTAGATATACATTCGAAATGTCAAAAATTGAGGTCACTTTGTGTCATCTTAAAATTCTGTGCTAAGCGCGTCTAAACCCAGTATCCCAATGTTGTGCGTCTTTTTATACATCTGTTACAGAAGTCGGCGGTGCGTATTTCAATGCGTATTTCAATAGTCTTCAACACATTCTCACTCATAAATAAAATAGAAACAGGAAGGCTCGGGTCGAACCTTTACTGAACAGTAGATTTGTCGACCATACATCGTAACGTAGATTTAAAGCCACTTTGTATAAATCAAAAATGGTTTTTTTTGGCCGATTGTGCTAAATTCGAATTTGAGATTTATGGTTATGATTTAAAGGGTATACGAGATAATTTTCTAATTGAAAGCACGTCAATACACTAAAGAGGAAAACGGCCTACCTTCAAATATCCTACACTACTTCGCTTAACACAGTCATTCACATAATAATCTATTTTAAAAAATTAAAAAAGCAGTCCAAGCCGAACCATTATCAATAGTGGCTAAGGCAAAAACAAGTCAGTTTATCAAATTTAATCAATATATCTCAAAAACTGGGAGAAAACAAGATGAATGGACGAACAGACAAGCTTAGATTGATTTACAAGCTGATTCTGAATTAATAGGTATAATAAAAGCTGAGGCTATCTATAAAAAAAACTACAGACAAAGTTGTGAGGTCGCCGCGCCGATTTCATCAAGTAGACAGACCGGCAAATGGACATCCAGCCATTGCAGCTGACTTAGAAGGCGTGTATTTTAATGAATCTTCGATACATTCTTCTACGGGTTACAAACATATGGTAAAACTAATGTTATACAAGACGCTACTGCGGTGAGTAAAAAACATTACGTATGAAAGTATATGCACATGAAGGCAAGTAAATCTCATTTATTCATTTTATCATGCCATTAAGTACTTATATTGTATAAATTTGAAAGCAGCCCGAACAATAAATTCGTCCATTTAATTCCGGCATACTTTTGTTTTTATTTTTTGTTTTGTTTAATTAAAAGAAATTCCACAAATATAAAATCTCAATTCTGACATTTGCCCTAACGCGCTGTTAAAAAAGAACAAGTAAGAACTTTATAGTCGGGCAACACCGATCTGTATATACCCTACATCAATTCGCCTTCTGCCTATTCGCTCACAATAATGCACAAAAAGGACACATGATTTTCATGCAAAGTCACATTTTTTGTAGACGGCCGTACATTGGAAGATTAGGCTTTCTCTTTATATAAGAGCTTGCTTTTCGTGATAATGTCCATATTTGTGTGTGTCAAAGAAAATAGACCTATGTGATCCAAATCGTTCCTACCGTTAATTTTTTACTCAATTGTTGCTATGAATTAATTGTCATCATAAATGATTAAAAATTGAACAATTTTCGGAGAAGCATGCTACTCACGACATGTTTGTCAAATTAGGTCTATTTTATTTTTATATATATCCGCCTGGGTGGCCGAGTAGGCAAGAGTCTCGACTAGCAACTCAGTGGTCGTGGGTTCGAATCCCAAGTGCGGTAGAGTTTTTAATAAAAAAGGCCGATAGCCTTAGATGCTAGTGCTTTTAAGAGTTTAGTCTTAGAATTTATTTCTCTGGCGAAATTAATAGTAATAATAATAATATTTTTATAATAAGTTACTATCGTGAATAAAATTTCATAACAAAAAAATTAATAATTAGATTTTTTTGGTATACGAGAATCCTTATATGTGGTGATATTCAAGAAATAGACCTACATGGCCTAAATACGGTAAGCCTCGTTTCTTTACCAATTTACTAGGATGGGCCAATTTTCACCATGAAATATTAAAAACTAGACTTTTTGAGTCAGTTTTCGTAGGATCGGTTATATGAGAGTGGGTTCGAAAAATTGCCACAGCACGTCCAAAGTTTTCACGTCAATTTGGAATGCCGGAATGCTAGCCATTTTTATTGAAAAATTTGGAAGTTAAAAAGTTTTTTTTTTACGATAACTTTTCAGGAGAGGGCGTTATACGGGGACTAGTCGAACAAGTGAATTGATCCGAACGATTTTCAATAGCGTTCGTCCGTCATTGCAGCAAATTGCATCAAAATATCTCAAAAATTACGACTTGCAGCTTGAACGTAAATTTAGATGGACAGGCAGGCTTAGAAAATGATTCTGAATCGAACGGTATAATAAAAGATGGATCTATCTTAAATCCTTCTAAGCCACAGTTGAGTATAAAGTGAATGCAAACACATTTTAATTTCAATGGCATTTATATATGTGAAAAAAAACCTTATAACGGAGAGATGGCAAAATTTAAGCGTATTTGAAGAGGAAGTTTTTGTAGGAAGAGAGAAGCGCGCGAGAACAAGTGAAAGCAAAGAAAAGAGTGAAAAAAGTTCATTTCATTTTGTATCGTACTAGCACGTGGTCGGAAAAATGTTGTATATTTTTGGGAAAAATTTAAATTGGTATTTAATTTTCTGTTAATATGCACAACGCCCGAAGATGAGAGAGTATATTCATTTGACAAAACGTTTGCAAAGAGAGAGACGCCATTAACCATATGAACAACAAATGACCACAAAGATGACTCTCTATGAGAAAAATTGCATTGCAAGATTGTATTATTATTTATTATTTCTCGGAGCAATTATTTAAATTCCAACAAGGCATTTTTAAAATAACATTTTTAAAATAATTTTATTTTTCTTCTTGTATGACTAAAAAACGCAAAACCAAACTTAAACAGGAACAGAGAAGGAACAACGAAATAAAAACAAGTTAGAACATTATACTCGGGCAAGATCGAGTATTAAATACCCTGCACCACGTAGCCTAACTTATTTTTATGATAGAAATTATATCTTGTTTTTATACAAAGCCATATTTTTCATGTGCGTATATATGGGGAAGCATGCCCATGCAACCTAATGTAGTATAAATTTCATTTTTTCCTTGGGTCTGGATCCAAAAATATTCGTAGATGATCTAAATTTTGTAGAGTTCATTTTTCCAATTTCAATCACCACATGTTAAAACTTACACTTTTCTACTCTACTAAGAATCAATTTTTGTGAACATAGTTATTACAATAGTATCGAAAAAATAGGCCGAGCTTTAGCGCAGTTAATTTCTTTATATTAAATTACATGCTTCACGATGAGAATTATATACCTTTCCGCTATATGACCTCACCTGGAGTCCTCCGACTACGTTTAGGCGTTATTATCAAAACAAGTGAATAATTGTATTAGGCGATGTGGCGTAGGGTATCTAATAGTCGGTCTTGCCTTGTTGTAATGTTCTTATTTGGTTTTTATATGTGATTTATTCTTAAATGCTCATCACCATTTAAAAGCAAGTTTTTTAGAAGTAACCGGTTAACTAAAAGCCGTGGACATGGTCTGAAACAAATGAATATTTATATGTCAGATGAATTTAGATAAAATATGTAAAACATCGAAGAACAGAAATAAGATGAAGGGATATAAATAAATCCTTCGTTCGTGGATAAAAAATAGAAGCGCAGCTTAAACTAAATAATACTATACAGAATCTTGCATATCTATTTCTGTGCAGTGAAAGCGCGTTATTCAAAGTTGCCTACATTGCACTTTATTGTCTCTTTCATTGAAATATAAATAATTTGTTACGCTTCCCCTCTTGGTTTTGCATATCATTATGCAGACGGTAGATAGGGAAACACTTCTGGCTTAAAGAAAAAACGAATGTAGGATGGACATTTCAGGAACACTTTTAATAAATTATTGCATAATGCATAGGAAAAATGTTTATCTATAGAAATGATGCCATTGATTGAATTGTGTGCTATTAAGTTCTTATTAAAGACCCCAACAACTGGCAATGGTCGACCTGTCCCGACTGTAATAGGTCCACTTATTTTGATTAACGCTGGTTTCTCTCAATAGATGACGACATTCATATATGGGTTCTATTTAGAGAGTAATCATGAAGCTTTCTTCAGTGAATTCGTAAATCAGGCAAAATTTTTGTCTTTAGATCGACCTTACTTTCAATAAATAAGTCTTTCATTTATCCTAAGGAAGAAAATGTTTTTTCTTTTAACAAAAGAAAACTGACCCATATTCACACCCCTCTCAATATGCTTCGATCAGGCGTTCATAAATCTTCGGGATCGGCTAATAAGACTTATTATTTGCCGATCTGCTTAGATACACCGAAACTTCCTTTTGTCCTTTTGTTGTATATAAACTATCTGGGAAATCTTTCTCCTATTTATAAATTCGTCCACGCCTAACCGGTTATATGGGGTGTCAGGGTTTTTTTGTCAAAATCTTTATAAAGTGCAGAAGCAACCTTCTATATACGCATGAAGCATACATCCGTTAACAAATAAAAATGCCGTTGTCTTATTTGGTAAAAAAATATTTGAAAATGATCCAAACTGCTCAAAAGCGACTGAACACGCCTCAGCTTTCTGGGTAATTTTTACCAACTACTTATGAACTACAATGAGCAAATGGTAAAAGTTTTGACGTAGATGTTGCAGAGAGCCCAAAAATGTCAGTCAAGCCCCGCATTATAAGGAAAAGCAACGTTTCCGGCAAATTTTATTTTGTTATTATCGAAAAGGTCAAAATACTATACTGATGTTTATGGAGAAGAGGTACTGACGGAGCGCCAGTCCCGAAGTTGGATTGCAAAATTTCTACCCTGCGTTCTGAAAGGCCAATTGAAGTTGATGAACACAATAGAGGCATTAATTGATGCAAGTCGTTGAACAGCAACCCGGTGTTAAATTTAACGCAAGCGAGAGTTTATAATAAAATATTTGTGCACTATAAGAATATCGTCCTTTGTTTCTATCTAAGAAAAAAAAAAAGAAGAATTTACTTTCTTAACAACCTAATGAAACTGATTGATTGAAAATCAAAGCAACTGTAATAAAAAGACACGTTGTTTTCTTTTATGACTAATGAAGCCTCTGGTCGCAGTACATGAATATACCTCTAGCAACACCACACTGAATAAAACTTCTTACGTCTTTCTCAATCTTTAACCTAATCACAATAAATGATTGCATAAAAAAATCCCTCGCTTTTCAGCTAAAAATTGACTGCAAATTTGTTGTAAATAGCAAAGTTTAAATCGAAATACATTTGTATATAAATTTGGTCTAAGCCGCCTGAGTGGCCGAGTAAGCAAGAGTCTCGACTACCAACTCAATGGTCGTGGGTTCAAATCTCAAGCGCGGTAGAGTTTTTAATAAAAAGCCGAAAGCCTTAGATGCTAGTGCTTTAGGACTTTAGTCTTAGAATTTATTCTCTGGCTAGGTTTATAATAATAATAATAATAATAATAAATTTGGTCTAACATCCACGCATATATATATTCAAAAAGTCTCAGTAACGTCATTAGAAAAATATTCAAATTGAAAAAGTTTTTAATGAACACGTTTTTAATTAGTTTAGTAAATATATACTACAATATAGCTGAAATATTGATTTTTCTATTTAATATAAACAAAAAAAGTAGAGCTCTTTCTTTACAGTCTTTTGCAGTCTAGTATTTTATTAGAAAACATTAACTTTCTCGTAATACATTTGTGAAATGAGTAAACTTATTTCATCATGAGTTAAAGATGTTCACAGTCGTCCCATTTCCATACTCTCGCTACCACCTTCTTGTTCACGGTCGCCCTTTGGAGCAATTTCTTCAAAGTTTTCATAAATAAGATTTTTACGTTTACGGCATATAAGGACTAATATAACGCCATTGATTATGAAGAGACCAACTAAGAGTATGCAAGGAATTATAATATCCATCACCATGTCCAAGTCTTTACTTTCTAGAGCCATTCTTTACTTTTTATTTTATTATATTTTTTCGAAAAATTTTATTTTAGTCGATTTATGTTTTTTATTTTTTTCCAATCTGAATGCCTTCTATAAATTCTTCTGGGCAAAATCTTTTATTCGTTTTATTTATTTCCTTGTTAATATACATAAATGTAACCACACAACACACATGCGTTCAATTCTTACAGCTTCTTTGCTAAATTTGTTTTTTTAATTCGATTTACAATTAAAAGTATGTGCAGCGTTTATCTTTACTTCAATACGAATTTTAAGTTGATATTGTTGTCGTTGTTACTGCTTTGTTTGTTTTATTAATTTCTTTTTCATCCAGTCACGGACTAAATACAACAAACCCATATAATCAAACAAACAATTAAAAGTAAGCAAAAAAAGCAACCACACCAATGTACTCTCGCTCGACTTTTACAACTAAATCTTTTTTATTTTACGATTGAAGGAAATAGCAGCAATAGTAATACAACATTTTGCTTTTACTAAAAACCAAAAAAAAAGGCGTATGTGCTTATGTTATGCAGAGTAGTGTGTTTTTAAATTTTGTTTTCATTTTTCTTACAGGAGAAGTGAGAGAAATAATTGCCTAAATTAGTTCAAGTTTTAGTGGTTGTGCAGTGTTGGATACACAATGCAAGTTTTTTCACTCTCTTCTCTTCAACCAACATAAGAATATATAAGTTTAAAAACCTTGAAGAGAATTTGAATTCTCTTAAAAATATTATGAAATTGTTATTGTTTTTATAAACACTTCATTGATAAGAATTTCTTTGCACAGAAATTGAAATTCAAATTTCTTCCTTTTTTTTGTTTAAGAAATTCGTGCGAAAATTTTTAACATAAACATTGCAAAATCAGAAATGTATTACAGACATTTTGAGTCAATTTTGACTCAATTTAATAGCAATGTTATACCACTACCAGTGGCAGAATGTATAGAAATAAAGCGTGCCAATTGCATGATGTAGAGATATAAAGCGTGCCAGTTGCAGAATGTATAGAAATAAAGCGTGCCAGTTGCAGAATGTACAGAAATAATCGCTGTAACCGCATGTCCGTTCTACAACTGGCAGCAAAAAAAAGTATGAAACGTGAATTTTGGTCGGGTTGAGAATAATTGAATTTGGTCATGACCATTTTATGATTTCATGGTTTTCGTTACTTAACGAATTTGTTTCATAACAAAATTGGTATTGCAACGTTTTATTGTGATTATTGTTTCCGGATACCAAATTTGCTGCAAAGATGAAAAGAGGAATGCATTTGGGTTCTTTGAGGACCGGTGGATGGTCAGAGTATGACTACTAGTTTTAATTCAAATATCAATTCTTCGCCACGATTTTCGTATTTGAATAATAAAAAAATAACCGATATTTGTTTTCTGTAGTGGAAATAGATGCCCGTCGTTGTTAGAAACTAGAACCGTTAGAAAAGAAGTGAGTATACATACTGAAAAGTGTTTTCATATCGTAATGAACATAAACGATAACGATGATGATGATGATGATGATATCGTTGATGGTAATGACGGCAATGATGCCGATGATGATGGTAATGGTGATAGTGTTTCAGCACTTGATTCAGTGTGATCTGAGTACCTGCTTTCAAAGGCAGAGCAATTTCAACAGCGATTATCAGCTATGCTTACGGGTACACACATACATATCAACAAATATAACGTTGATGAAATACTACCATCAAGAACATATTGATTTAGACTAACTAAGAAAAGAAAATATCACTACATATGGTAAAACAGCACCACGCAAAACTGCTGTAAATTGAAAACAAAAGAATTCGCTCTGCTACCAACTAAGGATACATACATACGTACTGTGAGAGCTATTTTTGCCCAAAACCTGGTGCTGCAGTAGCTCAGCGGTTGCAGAAAGAAATTTCTTTAGTTTTTGATATAACTTATTTACACCGATTGAATGGGTTTTTCTCAAGTTGAATTCACATAAGATTTTTATTTTTCTTTAAAATATTGTTTCTCTTGAAAAATATATTCCAGGCATTTTTTTGTTGAGCTTTACAATTTTTCGTTTCTATATCCAAGGTAAATTCGTTTCTCTTAATCTGAAAGCCGTTGTACCCTATGCTTGTGAACCCGAAGCGAAGTAGGTTTTAATGCAGAGAGGCGTTAATGAATTTATTACGTGGCATGTTATGGGAAAGAATTGCGAACTTCTGTTTTGGAGATATCTATGATCGGGAAAAATAGAAACATTCCCAAAATCCATTTCTACAGTTCTTGCTTGCGGTGGATGAGAGTATTACAACGAAATTTGTTACATTTTTATTAAGGTACGAGCCATTTAAGCAATAACAGCTCATAGTAAAGCCCTGCAATTATCGGCCGGGAACAGTCTACTATCTGAATATTTTTGTGGTACACGACATATTAATTTTTGCGGCATATGTAACATCCAAAATGGTTTAAGATGAACACACCCTTTATTATACCGATATGTTCAGAAAATGAATCGATTTAAGCTTGTCTGTCCGTCTGTTTATCCATGCATTTTCGTGTCCAATCTACAGCTCGGAATTTTTGTGGCATTTTGATGTACTTTCGGATCAGTCCACTTATTCGACCACTCCCCATATAAGACTCTTAAAGTCGTTATGTGGCAAAAAGTTAATAATTTTTAAAATTTCTCGACAAAAGTCACTATGTAATAGCATTTCGACATTCTAAGTTGTGAAAAATTTGGTTAAGCAGGGCTAGTTTTTCGAACGCTCTCTCATTTAACCGTTCCTACGAAAACTGAATCCTCTAAGGGTAGAAAGGAATAATTTTGAATATTTCCTAGTGAAAATTAAGTCATATTAGCGAATTGACATGGAAATCAAACGAATGGACTACGTAGATCTATTTTTGGTCATATAAAAATAGTCAGGAAACTCTTATACGCCAAAGTGGACTAATTCCCAATGGTTTATAATGAAAATCGATTCATTTTACTACCTTCGCAGAAAAATTAGGTGTGTCAAATTTAGTTATTTATAATTTTTTGTCCGCAGAATGAATAGATAATAAAAAAATTATGATTGTGGACCAGGAACTCTTTTGTTATTATATTGTTACGGAAATCCCAAATCTAGTCATTTTCTATAACCAAATTTACATTCGCTAGGCGACATGCAGCTGCAGATCGATGAAAGCGATTAGTGGAAAAACAGACAGGTAAAAGCAGAGTGCACATTCGCAGGCGCCTCATGCAGCTGCATGCCGATGAAAACGGTTACCAACAAAAGCAGGTTAACGAATTAAATATCAAGTCATAAAATTAGGTGCTAGTAATAGGATGGCAAAAATGTATATAAATAGAATATTTGTGAAAGACAGAAAAAGTAGAAAAAAAGTATTTGAGTTAAGCAGTCGAAAGTATTGCCAAAAATAATTTGTAAATAATCCTACATTAAAAGAAATATAATTGTAAAGAAGAAGAACTTTGAAGTGTATTTCTCTTGATCAAAATATCTACGATCTAGTGATACGGACTGTATCTCATAAAAGCGAATTTCATAACAATATTATATATCTTATTAATTATATATCTTTCTTTTCCATAAAATTTGATTCAATCAAATATAATAATACTGTGTTGTAAAGAGAAGTAAAAAAAAAAAATTTCCTAATATGATAATCGATGTTTATTCAAAAATGTTGTGTGCTGCATAAAATGACGAAATATCACTTCATCACCACATTATACATATTCAATAATTTGTACCCAAGTCAATCAACAATTGTAGCAGCATAACGATTTGACAAAATTAATATTTATTTTATTTATTTATTTATTTATTCTACTTATACTAGAAACTCAACTAAACAAATAACAGTCGAGTTCAATTGGCTCTTAATGCAAAACTTATATTAATTAATA
>NW_023998557.1:327151-362655 GCF_014805625.2 Glossina fuscipes
TTTAAATACGACATAGGTAAATCGCGCGTATTAAGCAATGTTGCTTTCATGGACTTTAAAGAGTCCGATAATGAGAATAAGTAATAGATGTCATTTAGGTTCTTGCAAACAGCTCTGAGCGGATTAAACAGTTCGTAGTTATATTTGACTAATATTTATCAAGATAAAGTGCCTAGAGAAGCGCTTAGGGACATTAAAGCCTATCTCACGAAGTAATGCGGGGGAGTCAATTGTACCATTTATTAATTTGACTACGAAGGAAATCCCAAGAACAAACTTACGTTTCTCAACAGACGGTAAGGACAGCACAAGCAACCTATTTTCATAGGAGGGAAGAGAGGCAATCGGATCCCAACCCAAATTTCTAAGGGCAAACAGCAAGAATTGCTTTTGAACAGATTCAATTGAATCTACATAGCACCCATATGAAGAAGACCACACAACTGAGGTATACTCGAGTATGGGTCTAACCAAACACATGTACAGCCTTTTCGTAATGTAGGGATCATCAAGCTCTTTGGACCACCTTTTTATAAAACCTAACGCGGACCTAGCTTTGCTAATCGAGAGCTCAATATGCAAGTTAAAACGTAACCTATGGTCAAATAGAACGCCTAAATCTGTGATCGAATCGACGTCCTCCAACTTATGCGGATATATGAAATACTGAGTAATGAATGACTTTCTTCTTGAGAATGAAAGCTCCTTACATTTACTCAGATTTAGTTTCAGCAGATTCAAAGAGCACCATGCAACAAAATTATCCAAATCACCTTGAAGCTGATGTGATTGCGATTCAACAGAGAAGGAAGAAAACAGTTTCACATCATCAGCATAAATTAAGATCTGGCTGGAATTAACCACCGATGGGAGATCGTTAATGTATAAACTAAATAAAATGGGACCTAAGTGACTTCCTTGAGGTACGCCAGACGTAACGGGGAATTCATCCGAAGTGATGAAGTTAAACAAAACCCTGTAGGATCTATTGTGCAGATAAGAGCTTATCCATTTCACTAAGGGTGGGAAACCAGAGACTTGGAGTTTAAAGATAAGTAGTCTATGGTTAACCATATCAAATGCTTTGCTTAAATTAGTGTAAATAACATCTGTGCGAGAGCCACTAGAAAAAGCCTTGAAAACATGACAGGTCAACTCTAACAAGTTGGTGACTGTAGATCGCCCTTTACGAAAGCCGTGCTGGTGCGGAGAAATATACGAATTAATGGCAAAGGCCAAATGCCGAGTCACAATACGCTCGAACAATTTGGGCAAGACACTCAACTTGGCTATGCCTCTGTAGTTCTCAACAAATTGTCTACTTCCACTCTTGTGGATAGGAATAAGGAAACTACTCTTCCAACATGAAGGGAAAACACCTAAATACAAAGACATGTTAAAAATCTTTGAAATCACACCACATAACTCGACAGCGCAAGATTTAAGTACACATGGTGGAATTCCATCAGGTCCAGGCGAACAACTGCATTTTAGAGAACGCAACCCTTTAAAAACATCATCTTCCCAAATAACCAAGTTAGGTATTGAAACTGAGTTAGTTATAGGATATGGGTAGTTTGCTGATAAATCGAAATTTGCAATCGAAAAGCTACGTCGGAAATGCTCAGCAAATAGATTTGAGATTTCAAAATCATCCGAGGAATTAGAGCCATTAAAAGAAACATGAGAGGGATATGTGGAAATTTTTCTTTAGAGTTAACAAATTTAAAGAAGAATTTAGGATTAGCAAACAGAGAGGATTTAACGAACTGAAGGTTTCTGCAGTAATAATGATGGTTGAGGGAGTTAAATCTATGCCTCACCACCGAGTAAGCGACATTGTCGAGCGCAAAGCCACTTTTCGAATATTTTTTGAATAGCGAGTTTTTTCTATTCTTGTGATATTTAATTGTCTTATTAAACCACGGGGGACACCTGCTTCGAGGTCGACACTGCTTGATCGGAACAGATGCAGCAATAGCTAGATTTAATGTATTGTAGAATGATGACAATAAGCTTTTAATACTACCGGTTCAGAAATCAAGCGTCAAATGTGAAAGGCGATGTTTTAGTAATACAATATTGATTTTATGAAAATCATAATAATTATTTAAAAAAGTTTGATTTGGCACATTAAGGCATTTCAACAAACCATCATTCATATGATGAAAGGAAATGCATATTGATGGATGATAAGGATCCTCAGGTAAACTAAAGGTGGACAACGATTTACGTTAATCTCGGGAAAATTGGCAAAGCAGAGATCAAGCAGTATACCATTACGATTAGGGGTACGATTATATTGACCCAAATTATGATCAAACAATTCACTAAAGAACACAACAGCCCTATCAGACGTTGACGTAGGAACCAAACAGCCAGAATTATCAGTGTTACACCAAGTGACTTGAGGCAAATTGAAGTCACCCAATGCAACGATCAAATCGGTGGGTCACTTCACAAATGAGGGCAGCGTGTATCTTGTAAATGGAGATATCAGAATTTGGGGGAATGTAGGAGCAGGTTATAAATAGATGTTTATCAGGCATATTCGCACGAATAGCGATAAATTCAACGTCAAGAGGAGTGGAAAATTCAATTAAATTGGACGGGACCGATGCAGACATGGCAATTAATACACCACCACCAATGCGATTCACTCGATCATTTCTAAAGACTTGAAAAGAATTATGAAAAAGTTCCGACGAATGAAGATCGGGTTTTAGCCAAGTTTCAGTAAAGGCCAAACAGAAAAACTCCGTGCTCACTGAATTTAGAAAAGTGGAACGAATTTTCGAATTTAGGCCCCTAACATTTTGATAAATGAGAGATAGTGGGCCTGAAGAAACAATTAGTTTTTTGAAGGCGAGGGATAAATTCCTTAATTAAGAATCCTACTGGCCACAGTGATTTGTTTAACAACATATCACTGTTTTCAGTCGGAACTAATATTTTAAAAGAGCAGATTGCCCTAGCCTGAGAAGGAGCCATTTTGAAGATGCTAACACGCTTTAAGTTGACTGATGGGACTTTCGTCGCCGGATTTATGTTATCCACCGATGTTTCAGGTGCCAGTCTTGACACAAATATTGCTTTTCTGGGAGGAACTGCCGTCAAGCAAATGTCATTATTTGGAACAGGAGTGGGGTTCACGGTAGGAGAGTTTCGAGTTGGGGAGAATATAGATGGGGTTATCGCCTTTGTACCGGCAGCTTGTGAAACTTGCCCAGTCTGGTGACCAGCATTCACACGCGAGCAGCCAGGAGGAGAGGATGATTTATTTTTCTCTTCATTACTTTTAGGCGATGGCGCTTGATTAAAGTGAGTGGCGGCTCTGGGCGGAGATACCCTTGCCACTTCAGCGTAGCTTAAAACCGACGGACTTGCCGGTTTGTTACCAACCGTCTCAGCAATATCGCAAACATTCCTTTACATTTTAGAGTTAGAGGGAGCGGTAACTTGTACCAACGAATCAGATTTGGAGAAAGCCAGAGGTGACGTATTTTTCTCGTTTTTATTATAAATCAAAAAACAGCCACTTATAGCATTACTCTGTATATATTGCTAATAAAGTAATAATATTGCAATCAACTAAAAGGAAAAAAATTGCGTATATTTTATGTTCTTATAAATGTCTTTGAGACTCTACGTTACCAAGTGCTTAAAGCTATTCAAAACTTTCACTTCCTTTCTTGTCTTTTAATATTATCATTTTACTGCATTTTTAGAACAAACAAAGTCGCCAACAAAAGAAAGTTGAATCGCGTATCGCGGATTCTCGTTACATTTTTAAAAATTGCAGCCGCAGTCATAAGTTTAAATACGTCTCTGCTTGTAATATGTAAAAAATGTCTGGAATGTTTAAAGATAATAATTATTTATTTTATTTTGAACGATTTTTTATTTTATTATGAATGATTTTTAAATAGCTTCCAGAAAATCTTATTATAACCAAAGGATGAGAGGTATATTCATTTTGTAAAAGCATTTGCAAAACGCAAAAGGAAGCTTCAGAGACTTGACAAAGTATATTCTTGATTAACACCAAATTCTGAATCGAAGTAAGTATGTCCGTAGGCATGTCTGTATAACGTCTGTTGTAAACATTCTTTTGGCCGCAAAGATGATGCTGCCTTCTCATAATAATTTCAATAAAAATAAATAAGTGAGTGAAAAAGCAGCAACAAAAACAACAAAATAACAGAAATGTAGTTGAAATTCTGAAGTGAGTAGAAATGAAGTAACTTTATACAAAAGAAAAAGCCAAACGATATAGTATTCTATGCGATAAAATCTTTGCACTATATTTGCGATATCATATTCGACTCCTTGACAACTCGAAATATTTTCTAGAAATGTTTATGCATAAAATGAAGATTCCCGTAGAATTCGAACGTAAGCGTTCGGATTTTAATTAACGAACTCTTCCGGCTTAAATCTTTGCATTTTGCTTAATCATTAGCAAGCAATTAAATTAAATTTCACCGTTGAAGATATTAACTATATAGAATTATTGGTTTAAGAAAACCCTAACGATTGGCCGTAAATATTCAAAACGATTCGCATATTATAGCAAAAAAGGCATTATTTTTATTTTCATAATAATTGATCTAAGAAGTATTAAGCCTTTACGAACCTACTCATCCATGTGATTTATGTTAAAAACGTTGTCGTTATTTTTGTAATGAAATAATTAGATTAAATGCTAAAATTAAAAATTATTTTTTTAACAATTCGTTATGTTAAAAAAAGAAAAACATTCTCACGTCATTTAATTCCACAAGTAAATATTTACTTTCGATTGTGAGTTATTTTAAATAAACAAAAAATTTTGATGACATCGAAAAAGGTGAAATACGTAGAATGTAAAAGAAACCAGTTATGAGAGGTTATTACAACGTGTAGGCGGTCTACTATAAGCGTTCTTAATGATAACAACGAAAGTGCTGATAATAAAGGCATTCAACTTTACAAAACAGAACAAAATATCGCGATTATAACTAAATAACAAGAAAAAGAAGATATTAAGTATTAATCCAAATAATAGTTGTTTAATTATCGTTTAGTAAAAGTCTAAATCGTTTCTCTTTCGAACAAAGAAGAAAAGGTTTGCTGATAAGAAATTTTTGATTTGTAATTTATATTACATGAACGTAAATATACAAAAAAGATTGCAAATGCAGGCTAAGTTACATTATACTCTCTCAGATAGATGATAATGACAATCGTTGGATGCAACAAAAGGTTGAGGTTTATTGAGCCCATCATTCGGCGTATACTAAGAACATACATTGTTTGATTCATCTCCAAATAAAAAAGTAGTAGATAAAGGATTCCAATAAAGTCAATAGCCTTAGGATGCTAATGCTTTGAGACTTTAGTTTTCAAATTTCTTTCTATGGCTTAATTAAAAGAAGGGATTTTCATTAATAACTTACTACAGCTATCGTATACTACAACTACTATACAAATATTCATTCTAAGTTAAACATAAATTGCTTATTATTTTTGGATGCTTTACACTTACTTTAAATTGCTTCCATTCCTCTTTGTTAACTTCGTTGATATTTACCGCATGTGATACTGCCATTAAAGTCGAGATTAAAAGTATTAAACGCATTTTTTAAAGTGTATACAAACTGAAATATAAAAATATAAAGAAAATACATAACATTAATATATCCTGTAAGCATTGATAGATTTCTTTATAAACTGCACGAATAATGTAGAATAATAGGAGTGAATCATCATCCGGTACTCTTTGCTCTTCTACGACAATAAATTATGGTTTTTATTTAATTGCACAAAACATGTTCATATTTAAAATGGAATTTGACAAAGAACTTTTTGTTAACACTTATATCAAGTGTCACAAGAGAGGCAAAAAAAAAAAACGAGAACCCAGACATTTGTTTCTCTCCACGTTATGCATTGCTAGCATAAAATCACTTAAATATTCAAGTTTGAGCAAAGCGCTAATTACTTACAAAGACTTTTTTTATAAATATAATACGATTCGGCGAAAAAAAAATTAGATAGAAAACACGTTGGTAGTCATAATCATATCAAGTTTGATAATCCGATACAATAATCACAACAAGATTCTCCTATATCTCCCATATCAGAAAACTTGCTTTCATCTTACTTTTGGAGGAGTTTTTCTTAATGCTGCTTTTTCTTAGTGCCTTCTCCAATGACCATATTCTCACAGGGATTTGTATGCAAATTATTGTACTTTTATCCTTCGAAATGCATAGCTCTTAATAAATAAGAGTACCTGCATTTATGTCTACGATGACATTAGTCTAGGAAGCAAGTTGGTTTGGAAAGTTTGCTTGCTCTAATCAACTACCACAGTCTTTTGAAGAAAATAAAAGCAAACCCAAAACAATGCCATGGGATAATTGTGTTTATTCTTGAAGGAAATACATGTTTGCAAATTTCATTTATCCCTTCATAGTTATGTTGTTCTTTTGGTCCTGAGAATGTCTGCATCGGAATCAAATTTTGCTTATTATTCTGTGGAAGTCCAACACATATGGTTTCTGGCATTTGCGCGTATTTTGCCCTCTCAAAATTTGGGAGTATGATTCCATATGGTAATTAGAAAGAATCCGCTAATAAATCGAAGTTCGAAAATCCCTATAAAAAAAGCTTTGACGGCTGACTTAAGCGTTAAATTCAATCAGTACCCATTATGCAGATCATATGAAATGAATTTCCAACATTTTTTGATCGAATTCGTAGGGATAAAAGAAGAGCAGCTCTTTGTATACTTAAAAAAAATGTTGCGCTGATTATTCTTATTATAGGTCTATTTAAATATTTATGTAACTATGTATATAAAACACGTAACAGTTATTATTTAATATGAAGACAAAAAGTTATTCAATTAAAAAACATATGGCTTACTTAGTAACCGAAAGAAGCAATCTTTTTTTTTGATAATCGCAACTATTTGAACAATATTAAAAAAGACGTTTAAAAAAATTTTCTTAAAATATAAATACACGCTTCCATCTGCAATTTCTTTCCTGAATTGATAAAAGCTTCAACCAACGACCCTCAATAAAAACACCATTAATTTGTTTACAAATTAAAGAATTTTCGAAAAACAGCAAAGAACCCGACAAAAAAGCGTAGAAATTTTTTTTCTTTACTCCGAATTAAATAAGATACTTAGAAAGCATAAGATGCAATACTAAAGGAAGAGAAAAAATTTTAACAAGAAGGAAAATTATTATAACAAAATATACACGCATGTAGATATGAATCTACTGGTTGCTTGAAAGTATTTTACAAAGTTTTATTTCTCATTTTTTATTAACCTTACACTCTTTGATTAAAGATTTAATAGGCAATAAAAAAAAAGCACTAATAAAATCCCTTGTCAATGTATTTTCTCTGTTTTTACACGGAAAGTGAATACTAGTCTACAGCTACTTTCAAAAAACCAATATCAGGTCAACAGGCTTTGGTGTGTTTTTAAAACAAAAGCTAATTCAAAAACTTTGACGAAGTGAAATGCACGAATTTAGACAAAGCCCTGATTAACACATTTGTTTATTTGAAAACTAAATTTTATGACGCAATTGTTTTTAATGTTTAGGCAACTAACAGAAAATCATTTTTAGTAAAGAGTTTCTCACCAAAACAAAAAAACTTTCACTCTTTCACACTTTCAGACTGTTACACTTTATTTCAGCCGTCTTTTTTTAAATTATTCTAGGGGAGGATGTATTTTATTTAATATTTACAAATATACGAAACGATTGACCAAATTTGTTTAATCACTTTTTGCTAATAAAATTGGCGTGATCGAAATCTCAGCAAGTAACCTTCTATAGAAATAAATGTTCAGCTCTTCTTCTTATTTTTTATAAGCACAATCACAGTGCTTGTCTATGCAATTTTTCAATAACTGTTAAGACAGATAGTAACTGGAAATGAAAAGTGAACAAATAATTGTAAAAAAATTGAAGATGGGAAAATAACAAACCGAAAAAGGACAAGGGGTCAGCAGACTCCAGAAGCACATGCGCACGTAACGGAGCCAAAAGATAAAAGAGGTGTTCCTTAGCAAATCATAAACGTTTTGTTGCTATGTTTTGTATGCTATGTTTATTATATCTATCGTCCTCAATTGAGGCTTCAAGCTTTGGAAGAATACACAACCAGTATTGACACAAAATTTGTACTGGGAAATATGTAAAATTCTCCTTTGTTTCATATCAGTGCAAGGGAACAATTTTTGTGCAGGGATCTTGTTTACTTTCACTGATGCACATTTTTAAAAAATGCTGCGAGACACAAACCAATTGTCGCTGTAACTTTTATATTTAATTTTATAAATGTATACTTAATTCTCTTTCTGTACGATTTTATTTGCACGATATTTGATTTAACACGAGCTAAAAAAATGTTTTTTTTACATTTAGGTTGCAGCCACAAATAAATACAAATTATATAAAAAGAAATGGTAGCACACTTGCAAAAATATTACATTTGCATTTCTTCAAAAACAAATGCCAGCATTAAATGTACACTACGTGCCCATTACCAAAAATTTTAATGAGCAATTCTATGTAATTTTATTTCTAGAAAATTAGTATATAAGCAACCAATTTTATCAATAAAGTCAGAATTAATTTTAAACACACAAGCCGAGTTTGTCTTGGCATATAAAAAGTCCAATCAAAACATAAATTCTTTGCATTGAATAGTGACGCTCTTGGCCGAATCAATTTTGGCAACTGAAGGAGTGCAAAACAAGCATACACGTTCATTTATTTTATACTTTCACTGCAGAGAATTCATAGGGAATTTTCTGTCTCACACAACTACCTACATAAATTATTAAACTTCATTACAATATGCTTAATGAAATAAAATGTGCAAGCATGAACTAAATTCTTAAGTGAGTTGCTTTTTTTATGTCAGGGATAAATCTACTATTTTCACATTTAGCCAATATCTTTTTTACACGATTTTTTAAGGAACTTTGCTATCGTGTAAAAAAAGAATTAGGTGTAAATTGTAATTGCGCTCTACAAGTTAAAGGAAAAAAGGAATATTGAAAAATAAGAGCAAAGAATTTATGTTAACAAAAACAACAAGATTAACTAAATATGTTACATATATGTCTTCACCATAAAGTATTAAGAATTACAGTTTTTTACTATACAAAAATTCAGTTTTCGTAGAAACTGGTATATGAGAGAGGTGTCAAAACATTACCCCGACCGAACTTCATATTTTGTACCAATTTAGAATGCCGAAAACTATTACAAAGTGAGTTTTGTCGAAAATTTGAAAACTGTAAATTTTGTTCATATAATGACTTCCGAAAATAAGGCTTTATATGGGTAGTGATCAAAGAAGCGGACCGATTCGATCCATTGCCAATACCTTTCATCCCTGGGTTAAAGCACTTGTTATATCAAATTTCATCAAAATACGACGAAAATTTCGAATTGTAGTTTGAACCGGACATTAGACAGACTTAGTTCGGTGCAATAAAATTAATATACCTTGTACCACACGTGGAGTAGGATGCAAAGATTTTTCTTTATGTATGAAATTTCTCTACTCGATTGTTATATATTTGTTCGCACTTTCACTTTAATAAATGAAATGAAACAAAAATAGCATATCTTCATATCTACCGTATAATGAGACGGAGCAAGAAAATTTCTTTTTAACGGTTTCTTTAGATGTATTAATACGGTAAGGTTTGTGGGAAGCACTTTGTAAAGCAACACTGGTATTGTGTGTGTGTTTAGCCTGAAGAAAATTTAACGGTTTAATCGATTATAGTTGCTGCTCTTCTCAGGGAGGCTTTCGTAAGTCTTGCATACATATGAGTTAACAGTGTGCTGGCAGACGTCCTTGCTGGATTTTCTGAGTTCTTTTTTTAGCGTTCTCCAAATAAAGGAATACAATTGAAAGACCAGTCTGTAGTGTGTGTTGTCATCTATATAAAAAAGATTAACAAAAAAAGAAAAATAAATAAATAAAGTAAGATAAAATAAAAGAAAATATTTTAACGACGTAAAAACTTCTTTTACGTTTACATCAAGCATTATCCTGGCGTTAGTGACCACATAGAAATAAAAAGAAAAATTTCTTACGTAAATATTTAACCATCTTAAAATCTAAGTGAACTAAAATATAGAGAAAAAAAAGTAGTTGAAAAAAATGTTCTGCCGAAATCAGCGTTTATTATTAGTCGGAAATTCGTTTTTACACATAAAAGCATACTTTTATATTCACTTAAAGTTGAAAAATAAGAAATTAGAGAATATTCTTGTGAAAATATACTTTAGATTTGGTACAAATGCCCTAGCGATTACATAAGCTACCAACGCACTATATACAACCGAGGAAAAGATGCATAAAGTGTTCCATATATGTGCGAAAAATTATTCTTTTTCTCTTCTTTCGTTTTTGTTACCTTTTTGTTTTGTGCTTTAAATAAATTAGTAATTATTTTTTTAGTTTTTGACTAATAATTATATAAAATTCAAATTTTTTTTTGACTTCTTTCTAACTCACTACTTAACTAGGTCAGTTATCGAATTTCCAATAATCACAACAATTGTACGACATAGTAAGCTGTTTTCTTCTTATTTTGTTTTTTTTTTTTTTTGTTTTTCACTTACTCTATAACGGTAAACGAAATTGCATACGATTCAATTCAACCATGCCTGATATATTTTTCTTTTTAAGAGATAACCAGGAGTGAATAAAGGTAGTTAGTACTACACACACACACACACAAACGCTTCGAAGATTTAATTCATCAGATTTAACTGGAAAATTTTCATAATAAAGAAAAATACAGGAAATGCATATCAAAGAGCAGTTAACGAGAAAAGGAAACAAAAAATATGGCCTAAGATTCTTTTGTTTCGCTCTCCTTTTCCCTCTCTCTTTTTCTCTGACAGAACTGGGGGATTGCATATTTTCCATACATATTTTCCACTAGGAAAAGGAAGAAAAAAAGGCCGAAAAAATCAATTTCTTTTCCTTTGAGTGTTCGGTGAAATGTAGTGTGTAAATGTTCGTGTGTGTGTGTGTGTGTTCGTGTGCATGCGTTTCTCATCACTATGTTGCTATGTTATAAAATCTGTTTATTTTAAAGAGAGCCTAAGAGAGTAAGTAAAGTACGTTTTTTTCTTTTTTTCGTTTTTTATACTTTTCTTCCTTTCACTTTAACACAATAACAATACATTTGAATCCAATTAAATTGTTCTTTTACCAACAACAATAGAATGAAAAAAATAATATATATATATATGTATATTCATTCTATCATTGTGACAGTTATGGTTATTTTTCGTATTTTTCCTTTTTTGGTAATACATAGAAATACATTTTAATTCAATACATAAGATAAATACATCTTAAGAATAATCTCTTTTAAAGAAATTTATTAGGTCGTTTACAACGTCATCATTGTATCGTACCGACTTTTTTCTTTTTTTGAAGAAAGAAATACACAATTATCACTGGCACTAGCACTTACTGCCACAAATTAAACGTCAAAGAGCACGAAAAAAAAGCAAGATTGCACTCAATAGAATTTTGTTCGCAATTTGCTTTACATGATAGAAAGCAAAAAAAAAAAAATGCAAACTCAGTAAAAGTATAAATGCTTGAATATGCATCCAACTTTATGTGTGTGCCTGATGTGCTCTTTTAACATGTACTTTAATTTTGTTATATTTTTTTTTTATTTGCCGTTATTTTATGTAATAAATGTAATGTATGTAGTGCATCTATCTTTTCGCCAAAAAAGTCTTAAGCGTGTTGTGTATATATGCGTGCGGGTGTGTTTCTATGCCCCTATACATGTAGGTATATAAGTATTTGTGTTACACTTATTCCGGAAACTAAAGTTCAGAAAGTGAAAATTTCTTTTCATTTCACGGGTGTTATCATTCATAACATTTGTTATGAATACGATTCTTCTGTGCGAGCAAACAAACGCTACATATGTATATATAAAGAAATATTACAGCTTTTTCAGTCACATTGTTTAGGGCGTCATTGTGATTTAACATACGTTACGTTACGTGTTTATAATAAGGAGAAAAAGTCTCAGTCTTTAATGTGAAATTGTGTTCAATTTATTTTCAAATTGCTAAAAAAAAAAAGAAAAAAAAGACGAAAAGGATTTATTACGTAACGAAAAACTTTTACTTAAACACTTGAATTTTGTTATAAAAAACAGTCGAAAATGTCACCTTTAATGGAGCGAACACTACTAGTGGCGGTCGTTTTGGGTTGCCTACAAGGTAAGCGAAATATATTTGTTATCATTATAATTAATTTAGCCACAAAAATAAATTGTAAGCTTATAGTCTTAAAGTACTAACCTCTATGGCTATTGCGGCTCTATTGAAAACTCTACCGCCCTTGAAATATAAACTGACGACCATTGACTTGTTGGTTGAGATGCTTTGCCTACTCAGGCACAGGTCGATAGTTACCGGGCTTAAGTAGGACAAATTTGGTTTTTTTTTTGTGAAATTCGATTTTAGTCAAAAGTGTCGAAAAGTACTTAAGATTTGTCTAGCAGTTCGGCGACTTTTTATAGAACGATTTATCGAGATCGTTTATATAGGTTTGCAATGACCACTTTTCTTTTTTTTTTCTTTTCCTTTGTGTGTGACAAGTCATATACACTTTTATTTTATATTTATTTTTTTGTGTTAAAGACGAAACCTATGTAACGTTCCCAGAAATTATTATACATATCTGTTATAGGATAGTTATGCGTATATCTTTTCTAAAAAAACGAACAATTTTTTTGAAAAAATTGGTTTTTCATTTGAAAATATTAAAATTCGGAACATTCGATTAAATTACATTAGATCTGTTAAAGTGGTGCAAAAATCGAATATTTCCAATTCAACATTAGGCTTCTAATTTTGTCGGATGAAAAGCTCAAATATTAAGAAAGGCTTTGGAAAAGTTCTTGCTGTTCATTGGCAAGAGGCGTGTCCAAATTTTACTGTTAGGATAACGAGTAATCGTTTTCGCTTTATAAAGAACGCCAAGTTTAATATGTACCGAATGTTATTCTGATAAAAATTATGTAGTACTAATGGGTACTCCCCAGCACAACAGTTGAACAGTATAAAGTTAGACTTTTATTACAACCTGCTGTCAGAACTCGCTTAAGTCAGTAAAAGGATCGTTATGAACCGAAAGACGTTAAAATATTTGAAGAAAATTTATAAAATATTGAAGTAAGTGGGTGCGGACGAACACTCACAAGAATTTAGCATAGGCGCAGCTTTTATTATCGATCTAAGCCTTTCTGTCCATGTGATGTCTGTCCACATAAATTTATGTTCGATTTACAGGTCGCAATTTTTTATATCTTTTAATGAAATTTAGTACACCGACATGTTTTGACCTAAGGAGAAACTTAATGGAAAATGATTCGGATTGCGGCACTTTGAGAGGTCATTATATGAATAACCGTATTCGGCGAAGTGGCGTAGAGTATGCACTGGTGAGCCATGGTCCACTGTATCATTTTTACTTATCTTTATATAACAACGTACAATATGTCAATGTTGACTTTGCAACGACTTGGTACTTTTCTTTAAAAGACCATCATTTGTTATGTCATAAATTTAAATAAAATATAAAATGCAATCATTTTGGGTCTAAAGATAAATAAAATGATCAAAGCATAAATGTCTGTAACGATAAGCGTGGTCCAATTTTTATATATCTTTGCAAAATACAATAAGCGCTTGCAGCGGTGAACCTTGATTTTCGAAATAAATTCAAATATTTGTTAGACATGAAATATGCCGTAAATGTCAAGATAAATTATGAGACATTTAACAAACATATCAGAATAAGATAGAAAAAAGAAAGAATCGCGAAATTAGCGGAATAAATAATCAATGCTACGCACAAGCATTAGACATAATTTTCATGCTCACATTATGGCATAAACGAATTGCAAGTCAGAAGAAAGCACGGTGTTCTTACGAATGCTAATTTATTTGCAAAAAAAAAAAAGGAAAAACAGACGTACGTATATGTATACACTGGCGCACATCAAACCGAAGAATATTCTATGCATATTCCTTCGATCATATCAACAGTAAGTCAAAGAAAAAGTTCATGGCGGGTTTATTCCAAAATTTAAATTTTTCTTATATTTTTAAATTAACTTTAATATATAGCATAATATATATGCTGTGAGATTGAAGATGATCAAGATGCATGGATGGCGTTCAATGTTACCATACATAAATCATCATTATCCTACTTGGCATCGAAAGTTGTGCATTTTCATTCTTCTTGAACCATCATCTTTTTCGCTGATTATTGCGATATTGCATTCTACGAATCGTTGATATCGTAAGAGTGATAGTAAAAACTTTGCCCCATATTTCTAAATAAATTTAGCTGTTCAAGATGAGCAGTAAATTTTGATTAATTTTTTTTTTTCATTATTTATTGGTGTGTTCTTCTTTTGATTGTTCTTGTTCTTATTTGTGTTCTTATTTTTATTATTTCTGTTATTGTTATTCTGTCAATTTTGAATTTTTCAAAGGACAGACTGGCGCACAGGCATATATACTTCTATCAAATTGAAATCTTATATTGGCTTTGATTATAATATTGCTAAGAGAAAATAAGAAAAATAAGAATCTTTCATTTAAACTTAGCGGATACTTCGGAATTGTGAAAATACATTTGCGCGTTATAATAGTATCGCCCTTGACATGTTCCAAACTCTGCATGAAGACGTCATCGAAAATAGTAGGCACTAGGTAATCAACTAGGTAACAATCAGCTAGGTAATCAACTAATATGGAGGCTCACCATTCATCATAAGTTCATGTGGTGCATTTATATTCTGAACCATGAATTGTGGAGGTCAGTGGTCAGGATGGTCCGGGTTCGCAAATTTCGACTTCGGCAAAATTGTTGACTGCTGGCTAAGGCTTTTCGTGGAGCATCGTAAAGGCTGCGATTTCCTAGCGGCACGAAATACATAGAGATGCAGGTGGAATCCGCTTTGCGCAGAGGGGCAGGCTTGAACTCTAGCTTTAATTTGCTCGATTGGCCTGCTAGCTGAAGACAGCAACTTATCGCTTGCATTTACATCATAAACCGATGAACTCTCGGCTAACTAAGCCTTGCATGGCAATATAAATGTCGAACTTTACACCTTCATATTGGTGTAATTTACACGGTTTTTTAAAATAAAATAAGTAAATATACAAAAGCGAGCTTTTATTGCTTACTATATCTCCGAAACAATGGTTTTTGATTCCGATGGTCATAAAATTATCATCATTAGCTATGCATATGAATCCGAAGCAACTGACCAATTGAATGAATATCGCTCAAAAAGTGAATAAAACTACACCGTACCGAAGTCGTTCAAAACTGAAAATCATGCCAACAGTTTTCTTCGATAATCGGGGTCTGAATTTTTTCCTCTAGACCAATCTGCTAATAAGGGTTATTATTTGGATGTTATTGAGGGCGACGAAATTCGAAGAAATTTGAAAGAATAGAGTTTTTTTCACTTTAAAAATAAATTCATCTTATTTTTTGATCACACGCACATACTTTGCGAGATCCGTAGCTTTAGTTGTTCTCTAATTCGTGTTTCCGGCCACGGCATACAGACGGTATGGCATATTTAGAATCATCCACAAAAAAATCATTTTTCAAATGACAAATAGAAAAAAATGTATCGATAACTTTTTTACAGTTACCACAGCTTTAATGTGCTACGATTGTAACAGTGAATACGATCGCCGTTGTGGAGACCCATTCGATCCTTATTCAATAGGTGTAGTTAATTGCAGCAAACAAGAGCCCTTGGAACATTTGAAGGATAAATATAAACCTATTTTATGCCGCAAAACTACACAAAAAGGTAACGTTTTTAATAGCATGCAACCACAGAGAACTGTATACATAGAGATTTTATCAGAATCTTCAAAATACAAACTAGTAGCTAATGGTTTTTTTTGTTACCTTAGTGGAGTTATGTTAGTGGTATTTCTGTTATCAATGAGAGTAGCAGCGATGTTAATTAGCAGCCATTTAATTTGCTTGCTCTTTCATTCCCACTAATTCTACTAAACGTCATCATGATGATGTCTCTATGTATTTAGTTCTCTCTGGTAAAACACATAGATTTCTGTGTTGAACTTCTTGTCACTATCCTCTTTGTCCTTCTTTTAGTATACGGTAAGGTACGCATTGTACGCGGTTGCGGTTATATACCAGATGAACGTACAGACGATGGTGAGTGTCTTAAACGATCGGGTACACATGACGTACAGGCTATTTATTGCGCTTGTACAAATGATTTATGCAATCATGCTGCATCAACACAGTTAAATAACAATGAAAATTATTCAAAATTAATTTTCGCGTATACATTAGCTGCCCTAACTGTAATTTTTTCATGTAACACAATTAATATGAATTTCATGCAAACTTCATAAATTTTTATGGAAAACAAAATAAATAACGACGAGTATATAGTAGATTGCAGAAGCAAATGGACGTGGTATCAAGAGAATTAAACAAGTGGTTTAGAGAAAAAATAATAGAAAAAAAATGGCTAGAAAAACCAAATCTTACGCTTGAAGAAAAGAAAAAATAAAATAATAAGGAAAATAAAATATATAAAAAAAAAAATCCAAAACAATATGTTTTTAAAATTGTGAGCAAGAAAAGAGATATTTTTTGTGTGCATTCTGTTGTGTTAATAGAGTTTTAAATATGAAAGTTTTCACAAAAAAGGAGAAATAAAATATTTTTCTGATTTTTCTTTTCTCTTATAAATTTTTTCCAATTGAAAGTATGCAAAATTTTCAAATTTATTTATCGATTTATTTTTTGATTTCTTTCATAAGATGTGTATATGTATACACATGTATATATACATACACTCAAAAAAAAAAAAAAAAAAATTACACAATAGTAAAACTGCCTCAACGATTTATTTAAATTTTCTTAAAAAAAACACAAAAGTTTACGAAAAATAAAACAAAATTTCGAAATTGGCTTAAAGGAAATCTTTACAAATTAACTGGTTGTAAAGTTTAACTTTTAAAACACAAACACCCACAAATACATTTACAAAATAACACAATATATGCAAGTGATTGCACTCACACACACATATATATATAACAAAAATTAATTAGATTCAAAAATCCTCAATTCACTTATTTGATTTTGTTATGCACACTACTATTACACTAAAAAACACGGCAAACGATTCGAATTTTCTCAAATATTTGAAAAAAAAACTATACATAATTTTTTTAAATTTTGAAATATTATTTCAACAGTAAAAAGCATAATATAAAAACAAATTGGTTACTATTACTAAAAAAAAGAGTAAAAGATAATAATAAATAAAAATAAAGAAAAATCTACATTTAATGTGTACTTTAAGTAAAAAAAAATAACTAGATAAATAAAAAACAAGCATGTGCTTCATTACAATACAAGAAGAAAATATTAGTTTAACTTAAAAAAAGAAAAATTGCAAGAAAAAAGAAAATAGGATTCGCCAAAGGGTGCTTCTTGCATACCTGCCACGTAGCGTTCCGACAACGTAATTGTTAGCATTTTCTATTAAACGTATAGTCTACGCTAAGGGTTTTAATTGCTTACTTACTTAGTGTTCCGTCTAAAGTTGTCATTAAAATCAACGGTTCTCTTTTCAAGGGGAGAAAAGAGAAAGAACCGGTAAACCAAAGGCCCTCCTTCCAACCGCCTTCCACAAGCCAAGAATAATAAAGTTGTGAATATCAACATTTCGCCTTCAGCTTTAAGCAAAGAAAATTCATTTCAGATATGTCACACACTATAAAGGTATTCGTTGAACATAATGGACTCTCCAGCTTTATTGAATTACTAAAGTAATGAAAATGAAGAACGCTTGGAACACAGGAAGAATAAATATGATGAAAATCTTAAAGAAACGATTTAAAAGGGGGTTAATGGGATACTTAAATCAAGAGGTTACTTGTATTCGATGCATTCGCTTCCAATTCGAGTCCGAAGTAGTTGAAAGAGTCCAATCATACACACAAACAATTTGTTTGTATCGGGAAACTAGTAAACAAAACCAGTTCGAAAATGAATTTATAAGTTCCTTAATACGAAATAGTTCGCCGTAAGCGGAACTACCTAAAATGCGGTCTATCTAAATTAGTGCGAAGAGTTTAAAATTACTGAAAGTGTATTCGATTCGATTCTATTAACATTGAAAGTGAGGAATGTGATTGATTCATATGATTGATTCTCATGAAGAGACGAAGAAAATGTATCTAATCTCAAGCTCAGATGGTGGGTGCAACAACATGAAAAATGTATTGTTAAAAAAAAAGGAAAAAGTGAAAAAATCTTCCTATTTAACATAAAAAATAAGCAGAGGACATTTACATGCAAGCACATGTCACATTTGTGTATATACGAATGGTGTATATATATATTATACATATATATTACATACATGCATACATCTACATATATGAATGTGTATGTACTTATACTCTGCATATAAATATACATATCTGTGTACATATGCACCTAAAAGTGTAAAATGCAAACATATATGTATTATATACAAATAGTTGTGTACATATATGTCTGTAAATGTACATCTGTGCATTTGTGTGGAGGCATACGTATGCATGTATGTATGTATATATATACATATATGTATACGCATGTGTTTAGTACATGCTAATATATCTAGATACATAAAGAAAGTATTATTTAAGCAGCAGTTACATAAACATCCAAACGACATTTAAGAAAAAAAAAAAAATTCTATAATTTCTTATAAGTATATATTTATCATACACCTACAAATGCATATATATATATGTATATATATATATATACATTATATATACTGTTATCTATTTAGAAATTTTTCTTCTATGATTGTTAATTATTACCGTACTATGGTTATTATTATGGTTATTATTACTAAAACGTTTCTATTATTATGATTACCTTTTTTTTGGAAAAACAGTATACAAACAGACATGCATATAATACATTAAAAAAAAAAACATTATAAGTGCAATTATAAATAGTAATTTTTTAATACTTAATTTTAAAGATAATGTATTTTTTTTTTATAATAATAGATTTTAATTATTTTTAAACAAGACTCCTTTTTTTTAAATTACTTTATTCCTTTTTTTTAAATATTAAGCAAGCAAATTATATAAAACCTAGTAGCTCCAAATTTATTTTTATATTATTTTCCCTATGTATGCACACAATACATTGCTGATTACACCGAACGCTATCATTTTAGTTGTCGTCTTCACAATATTTAGTTGAGGTAAACCGTTCAACTGTTCAGAGGAAATTTAACCTAAAAGTAAAAATCTAGCTTCAATTTTCGTATATAAGAAAGAGAAAATGAGTCATACATTAATATCGTTGGACGAATGAAGACATTGTGTACAGTTATCACCTTTATGTGTTTTCAATTATTCGCTTATAATTGAAAAAAATAAGTTTGACTCATCCTAATAATTGATTGAATCACGTCATTGTGAGCAGCTAAGTGTGTCGGCTTCATTGGAAAATGTGCATTTTTAATGCGTCGCAAAAATTTAGCTATGACAAGTATGCTCGTCATCCGCAGACTATGTGTAATATGAAATTAGATTGTTATGTACAAAATGATAAAATTTTATGATGAAAGAGACGCAAGGATGGATCATGACAAAATTTGCAGCACATTTTCATCACGTATATTATGTATATACATATTCGGCATACACCGTTAGCTGGTTAATTGCTGCAAATTTGTTTAGATAATTTTTCGATTTTTATACCTTATACCACTTGTGCGGACATATACAGCACCAGGAAGGACTTAGAACAGGCATATATTTTATTATACTAATTTATTTAGAATCACTTTCGCCTGTTTTTGTGTGTTCTTGTGCTCAAACTACAAATTTTTCGTAAATTTTGAAAATGTTTTCATAAAATTTGGTTTTGGCCCAAGGACGATTGTTATTGAAAATGATTTGCTTCGGACCATTTCCCACATCATGCCTTACTTTGCTAAGTCGGTTTATGAGGCGAAGTTTTGTAACGTATTTAACGGAAGACCGTGGCCGTGAAAGCTGCAGGAATTTAAAGCAGTGGGATTCTTCGATCTTTTTTCTTCAAACAATTTAATCTTCATCTCAGTTTTTACCATACATGGCAAGCTTTCAATTACAACAAATTAGCTTTGATTTGTCTGTTAGAAAAGTGTCTTCGGGTGGTTAGTCTTTTCGTAGATTTCTCATACCAACCGTTAGCCATAAACTGAGTTTAATGCAAAGTTTTATTGCATGACAAATTTTTGTAAAAGCCTTTTCTAGAGTCATCTAAGAATGACTAGCAGATAATACGTCTTACGAAAGGACTCAGAGGAAATAGCATCGAAAGAGAGAGGAGAGAGAGAGACTATACATTAAACATATGAGTGAATTTTTAAGACGAATTTTAACATTTAAGAGCTTTTCAACTTTAAAAATTTTTCATTCAAACTTTTGAAAAATTTTTCCTCATGAAAAGGTGTTTTGTTCACAATTTTTCTTATTACTACAGTTTTTTTTTTTTGCGTTCTTGAATGAGCTATTAAGTTTTATATAATTGTACCGAACTTCATAGTTTTCCGTTTTATTTAAGTGCATTAAATTTAATTTTTCTTAAAAGAGAAAGAAAGCCAAGAATAACTTTGATCACGAATTAAGCGAAAGAGTAATGAGAGCATGCGGATCAGAAAACTATTGAATGAAAAACTTTTCCATTATATCCCCCGTCCAAGAATGAAAAAGAGACTTATACACATTGGTCTAATAATTATTTTGTAATATCACGAAAATTCATACTCGAATTTCTCAGATTCTTGAAAAAACTTATGTATGACGCAACATATCCTTCAATAAGTCTACGGTCAGGTTAATATATGGCAATACTGTTGACAGACACTGTTGTTGATTTCCACAAACTTTCCAGTGATACGTGTAAAAATTTCGTGGCATTCTGACGATTAGTTGGCGAGTTATAGTGTTTCTAACACCACTACTTTTCGAAATAAAAAAAACATTGGATTGGAATTTACTGAATTAAATGTTGCTTTTTGATAGCAGAAGGAATTATCGTGACTCTTTATCGTTCACAAAATAAATGTGTTGGTGCATTGTCAGTTTTAAATAAAGTCATATGGATAGCAATAACGCCGAAAGCTCTGGTTCCCAGAATTCGACAGTAAGTATGGCACTCTGAAGTAAAAGGCAACCCCTTCATCATTTTGCGCGAATGTCTATTTAAGCTATCTCCGAAATGGCTGCTGCATTTACTCACTTTTCATAAAAAATAGCAACGATTTGAAGCCACTTGGGCGAAATAATAAAGATTTTTGCTTGCGTTATGCGACAATGGAGGAAGCTTGGAATCACCATTACACTTCACAGTAAAATCGGCAATCAGTCGAGTAGATAACAACCGGCGAAAGCGACCATGAAAACGCAAAAGTTTGGTCAGGGAGTTTATGGAGTAATTTGAAATATGGAATACGCATGGTACAATATTCATCTCTTAAAAAACGATAAAGGATCAATAGCGAATATTATTTTGCATCACAAAGGCACTTAAGGGACGCAACTCCAAAGCAAACCGCAAGTTGCACCGTAGACTTATTGAGCGGCATGATGTATTTTCTGTTTACGGTTAGGTAACATTTTCGCGTATTTTAGACAAATATTCCTTTCTCTTATTGGAGAAGATCCCTGCAAATTGATGCAAAAAACTTAAACTAAAAGACACATATGTCTTTAGTTCGAAGTGGTTTGAAAGTTTAGAAAAGTTTTATTACATATACGTCTGTTATTATACCACAAAGGTGAATTTAATTTAATGGACATCTTTTTCTATGTCCCTCTGTTATTAAGTTCATCCAACACCTAAGACGAAAAGAAATTTGTAAAAGTATTTATGTTACTTATATATATTGAAGAGAATTTTAATAGTAATTTTAATTGGCGAGAATTCTTAAGAAAAATTAAAAATCAATAATCAACCGTTTAAAAAAAAGAGAAAGAAAAGACCCACTTTTATTACCACTATATTACATCTTCGGTTTTGTTTGTGATAAAAAAAAAAATAATTATTTTTTCTTTAATTTTTCGAATGTACGAACGAAAACAACTTTATATAAATTTCATATATTTAGTTAAAAAAAGAGAAACAAAAATAAAGTAAATGAAAAAAAAAATTATTTAAACACAAATATATATATAAAATAAAAATTGAAATACAAATGATGTAGATAAAGAAAATCTATCTAATTTTTAGTAATTGAAACATAAGGAAAAAAGAATAAAATTACAAACTAAAACACTAGCCGAATATATTGACAGTAATAACAATATTAATGAAAAAACTCTAAACAAAGTTTATAATTACAAAAATAATGAAATAAATAACTAAAATAATAATAATGCAATAATAATGCAATAAATCAGTAATAAAAAAGAAATTAACTTTAAAATAGTTAAAATTAATAAAAAAAAAAAAAAAAGAAACAACAGGCAATGCGTTAATATTTGAACAAAAATTAATCCAGGACTTTCCTACAATCCACAAATTATAAGCAAATGAAAACAATTATATATAAAGACAATACACACACACCCACACATAACCGAAAATACACGTCGACAACACCACCCAAAGGCTTATATTAAAAAAAGTAAAAAAATTACAAATATATAAAATCACATACTCCGCCCCTTCGACACATTAAAAAAACAAAAATCAAATTAAACAAATAAAAAATTTAATTAACTTAAAAAAAAAGTCACAAACTTTGCGTATCTCTATACATATTTTATAAATATTATCACATACACACACATATACGAACACACAGAAAATTAATACATAAAAAAACAATCACACTAAGCCTAAAACCATATCGTGAGCTTTGCTTTAACACTTTCAAAGATTTCAAAAAAAAAAAACAAACGAGATATTAATTTATTAAAAAAAAAAAAATAACACAAAATAGAAAGATTCGTAAATTATATAAATATATGAAATAATTGAAAAATCCTAAATTTATTCACTTTTATGTATAGAGAAAAATATTTATATTTAAAAAAACTTACATATATAGCAAAAAATTTCTGCCATTTACTATAATCAAAACCATGATTACATTACGTTATAAAAATATTCTATGTTGAATTTTTATAAACACACAGGCACACACAGGCTCGCCCGGAATCATTCATTTATATTTACTCCCACCATGTCTCTGTCCGCCTTCCCACACTCTGTTCTTAAATTTCGCTACGAATTAGTTTTTGTTAACATATGAATAAAACGCAAAACTAATAGAAAATTTAATAATAAAAAGGAAAGGATTTTGAAAATCTTAAGTTACTCCATTACTATGATTTCCGCATTCATTTAAAAGTGTAGAGTATTTATATTATCAGAAAAACAGCAAAGAAAATAAAATAACTTAATATTAATATAACAAAAAAAGAAGGAATTTATTATAATTTTGGTTCACTTTTTCTTTTATTAGTTTGAAAAATGATTTAAGAAAAAAAACAACAAGTTAAAAATTAAAAAAAAATAAAATTAACTTAGTATTAAGTCTGTAAAGCTCCGCTTGTAGAAGAAAAACCAATAACAACAATTTAAATAAAACAAAAACTAAATAAAGTTATAAACTTTCACAAAAACAACACAAAACGAATTATTCATGTTTTTATTTGGCATTTAAAATAAACTAAGTAAGCTTGAAACATTTTTCAATAAAATTTGCTCAATAATATACCTTATTGTTGAGTACGTTCAAACATATATTATATTAAACTTCGCTTGTATCGCCAACAAGGTAACATTTATTTATCCCTTCATCACGAAAATAAATGCAGAACAGAACATGATGATCCATTTTGCGGTTCCAAAAGTACACTAGAGATTTAGGTCAAATGTTTTTTTCAATATATTTTTTGGACCACACCGTTCAAATGTCCCCCACGGAACATCTTAAGGGACGGGACCTTTTCGATGATTTTAATAAAAGATGAATTGGTAACTTAAAATTTTGTGTCATTATTTTGCACTCAAGAATCTTTGGTCCGAGTTTTAGTTTTTTTGGTTTCGTGTGGGAGAACTTTTTATCTGCTTAATGTGTACCTCGATTCGTTCAACATCTATAGTGCTAAGGTCTCAATCGTAATAAATTTGACCCCAATGGTCCCTGCTGAAATCAAAGAATGAGCTTGATTTTCGTATTCTTCACACTTGTAAATAATTCGTATGATTGAATGTAGGTTCTACGTTATGTACACTACAATGTAGCGTGAAATAGCTTGGCCCTAACGCATGTTCGTTTTCAAAACGTCAAGGGTTTGACGGTTGTTTATATAAACTGGATCCTTTGCTTAACCATGCAAAAACAAAGTTCAGCAGTAAGAAATTGCCAACTCGTATCATCAAAATGTGAAATTATAACGAGAAACTTTTTGCTTAACAATGCCAAACGCAGCGTGTTGTATGACTTGTGATGCCGTCCTGTTGAAAGCGTACACATTCAACATAAAAAAAAAATTGGTATTCATGTGCTTGTAGCGATTAGAATAGACGGTTGGTATCACAACACCGTTCTCCACCTCCACCACCCATACCATTCCATGCGAGTCTGGGAAACAGGAACATTGAAATGTTGCTAAAGCAGTGGGCAGCTCGTCTTCAACGAACGATAACATTGGAAAACAATTCATATGAGACAATTCTACGCGGATGGATGTTCAAGAATTGGGCAGTGTTATACGGCATGCAGGAGCACATGGTGCGATAACACTGTGAAAAGCTTACGTTTCAGGAGTACTGTACGTTTACAGAAGTACTGAGCGAACAGATTTGAGATTTCAAAATCATCCGAGCATTCAGAGCCATTAAAAGAAACTTGCGAGGGATGTGTGGAAATTTTTGTTTTTGAGTTAACAAATTTAAAAAAGTATTTAGGATTAGCAACAAGGAGGATTTAATGAATTGGAGGTATCTGCAATAATATTGGTGGTTGAGAGAATTAAATCTATGCCTTGCCACGGAGTAAGCGAAATAGTCAAGAGCAGAGCCACTTTTCGAATATTTTTTGAATAGCGTGTTTTTTCTGCTCTTGTAATGTTTAATTGTTCTGTCAAACCGGGGGACATCTGCTTCGAGCTCGGCACTGCTTGATCGGAACAGATGCAGCAATAGCTAGATTTAATATATTGTAGAGCGATCACAGCAAGCTTTCAATACTTCCAGTTAAGAAAGCAAGTCTTATATGTGAAAGATGGTATTTTAGCAGTAAAATATTGGGTTTATAGAAATCATAAAATTGATATGAAAAAGTAGAATTTGGAAAATTAAAACAGTTCCACGAACCATCATGCTTGTGATAGGATATACACCAAGTGACTTGAGGCAAATTGAAGTCACCCAACGCCACTACACAAATGAGGGCGGTCTCTATCTTAGATATGGAGATATCCGAATTTGGAGGAATATAGGTGCAGGTCACATATAAGTGTTTATTAGGAACATTCGCTCGAATAGCGATAAATTCAATGCCGGGAGTGGTAGGAAATTCAATTAAATAGGACGGGGAATTTCAATTCAATATTAAATACGCTGCTATATAGATATTAGATAAATACAAATGATTGATATGTACACCGAACTGTATATTTATATATATAAATATTATTAAATGTTATTATATTATTCTTTTAAATAAAAAAATAATATGCGATAAAGCGTTGGATTTCTTTACTATAAACAAAAAAAAAAAAACAAAAAACATGTATAATCTGCCTAATTTCAAGGGCATATTTTAATCATTATTAATTTGTATTATTATTTGCAACTTGAAAGTGCCAGCTTTTACTGAAATTTTGCATCGCTTGTAGAACTTATTCCAATCATAATTCATGCAAGGTATGGTAATTAGCAGTTTGTAGAACCTACTTGGATCATAATTCACGCAAAGTGTGGTAAATGGTGAGATGGGAGATGGGAGTTGGCAAGACTTAGAAGCGATTTGAGAAAACTAAACAAAAAAAATACGAAACAAAAACAAACAACTTATAGCGCCTACCTTTGGCATGCGAATAAATTGGAGTACAAGCGAGCCGCGAAATTGCTTTAATTTTACCTATTATTATTATCATTATTATAATAAACATCAAATTTGTTTTATTGAATTATTTCTTCAGGGAGATATGGGACTTACACGATGGCGACAGATCGCAGAAGACGTGCCACTTGATCGTCAACATTACCAAGATTGCGAACGTCTTCCACCGCAGCTCCATCAACAGCGATGAAATAGCAAACATCGGGCGAACAGACAAAAAACAAAATTAAATTAATATATTGAAAGATGGACCTATTTCAAGTACTTCTTGGCGTTGTATACACAAGTAGTGTAGGGTACACAGATTGTATTTTATCTCGACATAGGCAGTCAAGCGCATGGCGTATAGGTAGTCAAGCATGGCTGCATTGCTAATCTGGTCGTTTATGAGAAATGAATATTTGTTTATATTGAGTATTTTAGCAAATATTCCTGGGACCTGAGTCACCGGCATTTAGCGGCTGGAAAACCCCACCGTTCCCATTAAATTTAGATCTCTACTTGTTCAATTGTACAAATCCTCAATACTTTCTTCGAAATTCAAATAAAAAACCACATTTTGTAGAATTAGGTCCGTATCGGTTCGTCGAGAAGCTCGACAAAGTCGACATCATGTGGCATGTATAAATTTCTCGAGCATCTGAGAGTAAGCGTCTATATTTCTCAAGCACACGTGCCAATCCTTACGTTTTAAGTCGACATGGTGATGACGACTTGCGTACAGCATGTTTAAAATTTTTTATTTTCATGTATACACAAAAGAAAAATTTCCGAAAGTACCATTGCGGGAGGCTTATTGTAATGCCCTAGAATTTCGAACATTAGAAGAATTAGACAATATAGCCGTAGACATTTATGCAATGCGTGACCTTGTTATTGGAAATAAGAGTGCAACACAATTTGATATAGTAAGTAAAATAGGTTAATAAAATATCTGAAGTTGAAAAAAAATGATTCATACATTTTTATAGATCATATATCCTGATGCTTCCGTTATCAAGTTTTTATTGGATTGTGGCGTGAATGTAAATGGAAAAAATGAAGTAAAATCTACTCCTTTGCATATCGCTGCTCAACCCTATAATTTCAATAATGAGGTATTTACTAACTATTGTTCAAATATTCAGAAATATTTTACTAAATTAATTTTTGTAGATAATTTTTTTACCTCTAAATAATGGTGCGGATCTCGATCAACCAAACAAAACGGATGAGCGTCCTTTCAATTTAATTGCCAGCAATCCTGCTAACACTGTCTCACTGATGAATTATATTACCCTTAAAAGTTTGGCTGCCACCGTCATCAGCAGGTATCGCATACTGTGTAAGGAGGAAATACCCAAATGCCTAGAGTTTTTTCTCAAACATTACGAACCCTTAATAATGTAATTTTGGAAGGCTGCATATTATTTATTCTCTCTCCTCTTCTATAAAAATCTTAACTTAGATTTTAAAAGCAAAATTAAAAACCTATTAAAAGGTGAAATGTATTATAAAAATTTTATATATGATATAAATTATGCAAGCGAAAAAAAGCAAACGAAAGTGATATACAAATTTTTCAAATATAAGAATGAGAATTTATTTATTAAATCTGAAAATTGAAACATGTACATACATATAAATAATATTAATGATGAAAAATTATTTTAGGATTAGGAAAATCATCTCCTAAAAATTTCTAGACAATAAATAGGCTAAACGAATATTCCCCAAGTAACCATTAATACACAAAAGTTTAAAGGTGTGGCATTGGCATTCATAATTTGACCTCTTAAATATTCCTCAAATTGTTTACGAAGGCGCCATATTATTATTATTATTGCCTGCCTATAATCCCAACGGGAATAACTTATGCTTTTATGCAAATTCTCCAAATTATGTCTTTTCATTTGTATCCCTGAAAGGACGTTATATGGACTCGATTTCGTTCACACTTTAGCTGTGTCTGATTGACAAAATATAAGTACTTACAATATTTCTGGCTTTTACTGCGATTAAAAAACACCATCGCCGTAGTTGGTCAACTACTAGTTAAGCCCGTTTCGTTATGGATGAAAACGTTATGTACAATTCATTTCTCTTTCCTTTTTATTGCCGAAAATCAAATTTTTCTTCAAATTGTCGCCTTTTAACAGACGTCGATGAGAAAGCCTCACTTACACAATATTCTTAGGAATATTTATATGCCATTGGCACATTGGAATCTAGAACAGGTATAAAAAATTTGCTTGTCCATACTTAAGGGTAGGTTCAGTAGAAGTCATCAAGAAATTGTGGAACGACGATAACTCAGCAAATGTTACAAGTTACGAGTACCATATGAAAGAAAGCATATGAAGAATGCTTTATTCAGGTTTATAAAAATTGCTACACCATAAAAAAATAAATAGAAAAAGTAACTAAAACAAGTAAAATCATTCTAGTAATCGAGCAAAGTTAATCAATAATTTGTATAAAAATTGCCTACATTTGAGAATAAGCGTCCACATTTATTTACACTTCTCAATAATAGAAATTAGGCCACCGAATTTAGCAAACTTAACTTTATAACCAATTATTATTGTTCAGTTTTTCTCATAAAAACCTAGGGATAAGACTTTTTCTCCATATAAGGGCTTCGTTTTCATGATAACCTCTGTATATGTATGGTCTTAAAATTAGACCTACGTGATTTAAATTCTATAACTATTAATATAATTAACTTATATGAAGCGAGGCCCAAGAAAAAGGCTCATGTGATTCAAATTGGTTTCACTTAATTTTTATGTCAAATTACTATCGTGAACGAGTTTTCATCACAAACCTTAGCCCTTTTTGGATTTAGATTTCCTAACATTTCTACAGTTAAGTTGAGTTTTTATTACAACAATAATTTTTACCGCGATATATTGAAAACTGCATCTTTTAAAAATTCATCTTCCGCAGCAAAGGTCCTATGAGAAGATTTTCAACGAATTGCCCCAGCCGAAGCAAAATTTTTTGAACATTTTAGACTGTGTAGCTAATATTAGAGACAAATTTTAAAGATTTCAATTTTTTCCTGCATAACGACTTTTCGACATAAAGCGTTATATGCGAAGTGGTCGGAAAAGTAGACTGATCCGAGCCATTTGCAATAGCGTTAATAGCCTTCAGTTTACCAAACATCATCAAAATATTCCAAAAATTACGATTTGTACGTTGAACACAAGGATACGTGGGCATATCGCAGATGGACAGACAAGCTTAGATAGGTTCATTAGCCGTATCTATAGCTAAGAGGTTGGTAGGAAAATTCTGTCTATCTGTAGACAGTTTTATCTACCGGATCAGGGCAAGCGAGTAGAATGCGTACAATGTGCCCTGTGTGGTCTGATTATTTGGCTTATCTCTATCAGAGCTGAAATGACTTGGCCCAACATATGAAGTCTCCTAGCATGTCCAATGAAATGAAGATAGCGTTATTAGAACTTAATCGGAAATTTATTGAGCAAAACTTGGAAAATATGAGAACTTTGAAAGCTCTAGGCTTTGAAAGCGAAGAGGATCTATCTCCGTGCGTGAAATAAATGATACAATTCTTTATCTCATAGGAGGCGGCAGTAAAGGCATTGAAAATTTCTTATATGACTTGGAGTAAAAAGAAATTAGGGAACAATGTGCGAATGAAGACATGAAAAAGTTCAAGATAATCAAGGTCTATGTTGTGATAACTAAGACTATATAATGACAGAATTTCGAAAAACCTCGCGCTATCAAGAACTTCTCGAGCAAAAAAAAATTCCGATATTATTAAGGAACAATCTTTAGCCTATGATACTGTTATGTGTATGGACGAAACAACTGAGAGGAGTTTGGAATATTCTCCCTTAGATTCGAAGTATTGCAAACAATGGTCAGATCACATAAAAACTAAATCAACACCACTGCCAAAGAAAAACCTATTGAAAGCTGTTTTGTTCATGAAGCAAATAGCAAAAAAGAGACGCTTCTATCCATAGAGCAAGTAAAGCAAAATAAAGGAATCAAAAATGATTTTCAACAAAAACTAAGCCTTTCATTTACCTTAATAAATAAAGATTTAATCAATTTATATTTATGAGCACAAAAATCTTTTGTGTCAAATCAAATATTGACCGGCTGTAAATAAGAAAACAAGATATGTGTAAAAAACTTTTCTAAGCACGCTGCAATAGACTTGCATATAGAACAACGTAGAACATGTATTCAAAACAGAGACAAAACTATCATACATAACTTTTGATTATTTTTATTATAAATATCAACTAATATCAATACATAAAAAGCAATCTATTACAATTCGTTTTTTTAATAATAATATTGCGACGGTGAAAAGCACGCCCCACATTGGATCCTTCAATGTCGTTGCTTTTCAGATATTTGTTCCGTATAGCGAAAACCTGCGATTTCAATATTTGAAACGCTTACCATACGTTTAAGTTTCTGCATAATTTTAATAAATATTAGGTATAAATAATTCAGTAAGTATGGAAAATTAAGTAGCTGTTAAGAGACTAAGACTTACAATCCATTTGATATCTTGCTTCAACACGTTGCAGCAGTCTCTGAAACACAAAGTATGCTTTTAACACCTGATGATTGGTTAGAGCTCGGCGATTTCTACAAAATTTTCCGCATTCCGGGCATTGATATGGTCCACAAATAGATATTAAATTTGCTTGATATATATTACCGATTTTTTTTGATTGCTTATATCGTCTATCGTTTTGCCTAAGACAATATTTTGCTTACTTTTATGATAGTATACTAAAGATTACACCGTGCATTACACCTGGCATATTACAATGCTGGATAAAGCAACCTTGTCGTGTCGAACTTTTCAAACAGAGGCAATCTAATCAAGATGCTCTACATAGTAGATTCCTCCCCATTTGCACACTGGGGAGGAAATATACTCCGACGATTTTTACAACCATTTGCAAATAGATGTGGTCTCTTTGTGTATAATTTTTTTAGTTCAAATGATTACTTCGGGTTTGTAAATCATCTATACGCAGGTAACTCAACATGAACAATACTTTTTACATTATATTAAAAATTAAATATTTTTCTTAAAGGACGAAGTGGATTTTATCCAAAATTTGGTATACTATGTCGAAAGAGCTTATCGTACGCCCGGTTAGAAGGAAGGAAACGTTTTATTTTTGGCCAGGGTATTACAAAAAACTTAGCTGAATGATTGATAATAGAACCAGATCAAAATCAGTGTTTTGGTAATTGAAAGAACGATATCCGGTTGTTGGTTGTTGACGCTGATCTATCTTTCTATCTAGCACGTATGAGAACATATTTGTACAATTTCTTACGAATTTAAAGATACTAATATTAATTCGACCCAAATTCTATTACTAAAACTGTTGCTTTATTACGGAAATACCACTAAAGAAAAATATAGAGAGTAATGAATTATTTTATGAGTAAATTAAGTTTCTAAAGTGTTAATTTGCATTTTGGAGTTTTTGATGAATTTGGCACAATAACAGGAATTTTAAGATCGATTTTTTAAAAACAAACCTTATAGCTCACCGAACACAGACCATCTGTGGCGGGATTGCAATAGAAACCGCAACCAGAGCGACACGTCAGTTGCATTGGGTTTGATTCACGTTCCATTTCTATTTGTTGTTGCCTCTATTCGCTGTAGTTTTTGTCTATTTTGTCTTTTCCAAAGATTTCGCAAAATTTAGCTAATTCAAATTGGTAGTACTCTTACGGTATTGGTATTTGTTTAAAATAGTTGTTTTTATAATCACTTAAACAGTCAGAGATTTTGCAAAGTATAGGCAGAAAATAACTTCAAACTAAACTTTACAGTGAGTCTTCGGTGATGATGAGGTTGACGACGAAAATGAAAACATTAATTTTAGAAAAATTTTGTGGATGAACGGTAGGCTAGAGATTTTCTTTCCTGACGGATCAACGATTGAATAGTTTTAGGCTCAACACTCAAATCTAGACAACAATTAGGCATACAAAATGTGTGCATGCACACACTCCCAGAGATTATATTTTTGTTGGTGTAATTGTTTAAATGTAATAATGAACTAAACAGTAATAATTGTTGCATCGGAAATATATGTATAAAGAACAAAACAAAAAGCGAAAATAATCGATGTTCGATTTATTAATATTAAAAGCTGAATATTGAGGCCAAAAGTAATTTAATTATCTTGAATATTAACTGTCCCCTCGGATAGCGTTGGTGGGTCAGACAACGTTGTCGGCAAATCACCGAGGTACGTATCATTATCGACGCAGTATTTTAAGATCGTGCGCCAACGAGGATCCAAAAAGAGTAGGTAGGGGTTGCCGTATATCATAAGCAGACAACGAGGTCGAGATATAACCAGGTTAGTAAGTTTCTCGTTTCGGATGAAACCTTCCACTGAAATTTTCCGCTTTAGTTATTTCAACATTTAATCGTACACTTGGTGCTTCCTTTTGCTCAGCCGTTTTCAGAATATCTTCATGCCGTTCATTCGATATTTTGAACGCCTCCTGAGTAAATTCAATATGTGATTCTCTTGATTCGCAACCTATGTTATTCGCAATTTCGTAGAGTATCTCTTCATAAAGATCTTCGATCTGTGAAACATCAGAAATCAAAAAATATAACATAATCTCAACAAAATAGTTTAGGAATTTATTGACTCCAATATATCGATATACAGTATCTATATATTTTCTACATTTTCACTTCTATAAACAATTGATTGATATATGTCCATTAGTGTTTATACAATAATAAGCATAAGTGTGTATACATCTGTATATATTTGAATACATATATATATGCATGTCTTTATCATTCGTTGTTCAAGTTAATTACAATATTTCTATTATTCGCTTTTGTATTGTTCTTTCAACAAATTTGTACACAATTGATCGCGTAAAAGAATAATAACGAACTATTATCATAAGTAAATCAAAACAAAAGACGTTGTCTTTATTAAATCATTATTAAGGGCTTACGTATTCACGGATACAATTTGAGAGAAAAATGCAAAGTAAATAGTCGCGAAGAATAATGGAGCGAAATTCGCTACATTACATTAAAGCTGCAATTAATGGCCATCTCGGATAAGAAGTTGTACAACAAGTTTTGAAACAAAGGACGAGAGTTCACTTGATAATACTTACGAAACTACAATTACGAGCATATACACGTACCTAGTAAAAAGAGACATAACTAAGATCTCTTCGATCTATAAATGGACATACGTTCTACCTATTGATTTTCTTTGTTGTGAATGTTACTACATTGGTTTTCTTATGCGGCATACTCCATGGCTCCCGAATTGCTTTTATAATCATTGCAATATTGCCATTCTCCTCTAGGATTGAAAGAAGCTCGCGTTGGAAGTCTCCGTCTTTGTTTGAGATATGCATCATGTATATAGAATATTGTAAGAGTAAGAGAGAGAGAAATTGTTGGAATCATATATAAGAGACTTATGTAACCACCATAACGAGTATTTGTGGTTTGCAAAATCGTAACATAAGGCCATGAAAGGCCATAGCTCCTCATATCCTTATAGGAAAAATTTAATAATAAAGAAAAACAAAGTTTGCACTCACTTCGCGTTCTAAATTAAGATTTTATTAGAATAGATTGCAAACACGTGTTTGTTAATATCTTCCTAATGTTACAAATCAGTCGTACACTGTAAACTGTTCGGGTTTTATTGAAGGATTGCTTTTTTAGTATGTAAGGCGCTTTACAATCCCGTCAAGCTCGATTAATTATGTTTACTTACGTTTCGCTACTCACGAAGTCAATTCGAATTTTTTTCCTGTGCCCTCTAGCACATCTAGCTCATACTCCACATTTGAAGACCTCTAAATAATCGACAGTCTGTGCTTTTGATTGCCGCGACGTCATGAAATAGTTCAGTAAGGGAGATGATATTTGCACCCAAAAACAATCGACCGACCGAATCGAATATCGTAAACTCTCTGCAATGCATACTTTTCACTTTCAAAATACTGAGCCGATGCTGTATAATTACTTGATTTGGCATTTTGGTAACGTTCTAACAGTTCGTCATGAAGTTTTAATTTGTTATGGTGTTGAGCCAGATCGAAGGCTGCAGTAGCGGCATTATCCACCGAATAAATTTACGTGTTGTTCATGCTGCTGACTGGAAGAAATCTGAGAGAGACCATAAACATCAATTAAGGTAAATATTGTGAGGACCTAAAGTCGTCCCTCGTTTTAGTCTCATGGGTTCTCCGTCTTTGGTGGGGAAGGGAGAGTGCTAGAATAGGACAGAGAGTAAGCTAACTTAGGATAGAGAATATAATAAGAATAAGGATAGGACAGGAATAGAATAAGAATAGGTTAAGACTAGGGTAGAGTAGAATAAGTTAGGATACTTTAATGTTAGTCTTAGTTAGAGAGTCTTACTCTCCGAGTCATAGTAGGCGGAATAAAATTTAGCACTTGGATTGATCTCGAAGGTGATCTGGAAGATACCAGAAATTGTTTGGAGGCGAATTTAATGGCGGAGCAGCTATTTATGGACACCCGTCTAACCATTACCAATTTTACTGTACTTGTGGACGAACTGGTCGAGACTTACTGTAGCATAGCTACAGTTTTCATTTTTACGAACGAGAGAATGTTGAGTCAATGGACAGATGGACATCTTGCAATGTCTCTCGTGGCATCTCTGATGCTTTCTTCTGAGCGTTGCAAACTTTTTGATAAATGAGCATACCATTTATGGTTCGGCTGTGCATATAAAAACCATATGGAGGCTTTTATGAAATTTAAGCTGATAAAGCTACTGTAAGGAACAGAGGGAGAGAGAGAGAGAGAAAGAAAGAAAGAAAGAAAGAGAGAGAGAGAACATCATTATGGTTAGGGAAAACATTAATACTTCTCTTTAATTAGTGACCTTTAGCCACGCAATGGTCAGCAAGTTCCGCTTTCTCGACGTCGATTCTACATTATTAATATCTATCATCTTAAATTTAGAATTTCCAACAACATGGTTGCCGAAAGTATTTATGGAACTCAAGAATTATTTACTATAATTGTTAGAAGCATAATAATTGTGACACTGGTAATGTGTTCGTTACTGCTGTAACCACAGTGCACTTGCTTTCGCTACATTGTTCAAGAGTAAGTAGTAGACGGCATGAAAGTAAAAAAAGTGGGGTCCGTTAAATAATGTAGCTGCTTTGATGACCATCATAGACTACATTTATAGCGAGGAAATAATATTCA
>NW_023998557.1:362665-372429 GCF_014805625.2 Glossina fuscipes
AATAGGAGAATCGTAGAACGTTATTTGGCTACTAAGAAGTGGAGCCATTTGACAATGTTTCAAGTGTTGAAAGCTACGATGCTGCAACTAACAAGTGGTCCACATGCCCCGATTCATTTATATGTAGTCATTGTGGCCGCACTGCTATGTTGAAAATAGCATCTATAGTTTGTGTCATGGAACTGATGACAAAATATCGTGCATTCATTTAGATCCGAGTGCACTTATTTTTTAATATAAAATTCGGCCGAGACTGAATTTTTTATACGCGTCACTGCTTACCTCAAAACACGAATTTCAAAATTCTTATGCTCTACAATATGAAGTAAGCGCAGTTGATATCTTCTATTTTCAAAATAAAAGTTTTTGGGGTAGAGGCATGTGGGCGTTGTAAGCGGGTTCCTTGAAAAGTTTAGATCACTTCCAAATTCTTTTTCAAATATGTAGGTGGTATCTTCATTTTCGCTAACCAGAGAATGTTTACCGCAAATACTACAAAGTTACGCAAACAAATAGATGAACAAACAAACAGGCGAACATGTTTGAGTGCATTCAAGATTTGAAACTGGCCAAGAATATAGTTTTAAAAGCTATTGAAAAAATAATTCAATTTTGATACACTGTGCCTCCAACGTTAAGTTGAAATGAATCGCACAGTCACTATATGTCTCTGGAGAGGTGCTATATATCTCGGTAGTTAGAGTTAATTTTTCCTTTTTTTTAGAAAGATTTTTACATTAAGGTCGCCGTCGCGCATATCAAATGAACACACGTTTGTGCATATTAAAAGAAAATAGATAATTTAAATGGCTTTGATATCAGAAATGACCTCGGCCTGTTTGGAGTAATTATTCCAATCCGCTTTATTTAGAAGGAATTTGGCTGCTTTGCTGGAGTAACAGAAGACTTTGAAATGTTAAGATCGATTATGATTGGAAAGCAATCACTATTATGTAGATCATCAGAAATAGACCGGGAAACCAAAGGAAGAAGGCGCATAGAGCAACATGTTAAATCAATAATTGAGAAGGTGTGATGAGTTGAAAAGTACGTTGGTTTTCCTTCATTTCAAATGCAGAGATTGCTTTGAATGAAGACCTTTTCTAAAATAGTACCACAACTGTTATTCCCTGTTTAGCCCAGATGGTATTCCAACTATTAAAGTCGCCGCATATATGGGGAAGAAAGTACGAAGAGTAAATTATAGAGTCTTAGCTGAGAAAAAGATTTCGAAGGTGGGATATAGAGCGAAAGCACTGTAAATTTTATTTTTAAGATTATTTGTATTTGTATTGCTGGTATGTATGAGCGTTTATGCGTTTGTCAGATACATTTGATTTTTAGAAACACTAACTCCTTGTTTGGAATTTGAATTTTGATCAGCAGTCGTAAAGTATCCAGTACATGATTCGGGTGGAATAGAATTCACAGAACTTGTACAATGGATCTCTTAAAAGGATTTAAAGTTTGTATTAAAATCACTTATGCCTGTAGGGAGTTCAACAAAATTATTAATGAGACCCTTGATGTTCCGTTGTAGAACTTTAAAAACTTTATTTATTTGCAGTGAAATGGAGACGGAGTGGTAGGTGGGCTAAGTTGACATGTCAGCGTCTCCGTCGAAAATGTCGCGAAAATGTATCAGCAGAATAATCTGTGCTTAGGTGCTTGCGTACATTTGAAGTGCAAGGAGTTGGCATTTTTGGCTGATGGCAGAACAGGATTTTCATTGGAGGGAGTTAGAGTTGATGCCTTATTAGGGTCGGTTTGCAAGGCGACAGCAGCGTAGTTGTTACTTTTGTCAATTTTTTGGGTTCCAGTTGGATTTATTTCCCCGTAGTTGCGTCGTGCTTCGCCCATGCTACAGTAATTTTCTGCTTTAATTTTTAGAATTTCAAGCATTTATATACAACCTGGGCGTTGTTTGTCTAACGCCGAGTGTTGATCATTGCAATTCATCCAGAAACTACGCGTAAAGCTTTCAGCATGTGGAGCAAGACCACACTTAGCACAAGATGGAGCACTGTTGCAACTTTTTGCCGTATGACCCAGGCGTTGACAGTTTTTGCATATCCTGGAATTTGGAATGTGGAGTTCAACTTTACAAGCCAACTGTTTGCGGTTAGCGATAGCGATCCAAGGTCATAATTATCCTTCCTGTAGGAGAGCGAGTTTTTCCGTCGTCATTTAATTTAGTAAATTTATAAACTTCAGTCACTCCTTGATTGCCCATTTCATGAAGTATTTCCTCTTCCGGCACCTGTTTTAAGCGCGGCGAACAATAATACGCCTCTAACTGAGTTAAGTTGATCATGTAGTTTATCGGAAATTGGACCTAAATTTGCTAATCATTCCGACTCTATGAGGTTTTCCATTGCGCGCAGGTTCCCAGCGAGGACAAGTAAATTACCATCGCGTAGAATCGAGATAGAATCTATATACGTTAAAATGCCATCTAGGGCTTTCTTTACAGCTATGGGAATGATTTGGTAAATTGTCATGGTAACATCAGTCGAAGAAATAACAACATAGTTTTTGTTAATAAGAGTGGTTTTACTTATTGGCAGCACCGGAAAGCCCGAATTTCTAATTTTTTTTCCCTGCGGGGATTTGTCCGCTAATGGATGGAACTTATTTGAGTTTTTATCTGTCGGCCCTGGGGCCATGACGCCTTATTGTTGTATTGTATTTAGTAATTTGGGAAAAAACCACTCGCTGGAAAAAGATTGGGAACTACTAATGGAAAATGTCAATTATTTTCAATTTTTTTATTTGTCCTCTTTTTTTTTGTTTTTGTTATTATTTTATTATATATAGAAGAAACAAAAGTACGCGGTATCCGCGATAACCAGTTTTAGCAAAAGCACTGAAAAGGTACGAGCTAAATACACGAACACACCGAAACAATCAAAAAATCACAGACGAAAAGAAAACACGTCGGCGGTTCATCTACATGAATATGTATATTGAAATGCTACGCACATCTGCGGTATTTCAAATTCTTGACGATAGCAAGTCTTCGCATCTGAAAACAATTTGTTGACTTGACATTACGTTTAAAAAAATCCAAGCATTTATCCCTTATCCACAGGATATCAAAATAACCACACAATGAACAACCCTGTAGAACGTTTTGGAAATTTTCCTTTGTAGGAACATTTTTGCAAAGAACTCTCGACTTTGATACAAATGTGTAAAATCTAAGCATAGCGTATTCTTATGGTTCTAGTTTCGTGGGTAATTAATCATGTTCACTTAATGAGAAAAGAGTTCAAGCAGTTTAGATGTGAGCAGTAAACGAAACCGACTCAAACAAAAAAAAAAAAGAAATTGGTTAACATGATGGAAATTAAATAAAGCATAACCCATTTGAATTATTTTTATCCAAAAGAATATTGCTTTGGATACAGTTTTCCAAATTTCAATTCCACGCTGCAGTGGTACCGCAATAGAAGTGAATTAGAACAAACTACGAAATCAAATTTCTTATAATCACGAATTTAATAGTAGTGAAGTGGTTCCAGCAGAAGATCCTCATATATTAAGTTTATGGTGTGCGCTTTCGCAAAATTTAATATTGATAAGCAATTAAGTTTGAAGGTGAAGAAACGAATTTTGAAAAATTTTGATCAGGGAATAGAATAGAGAGTGACACGAAACGTACTCCCTAAAATTGATTTTTTACTTGCTCGACAGATCGCGCTATGATGGTTGTCAAAATTTACTATAAGTTGAGTCGACGTGAACCAAACGCTTTTTGTGCATATATCCATTTAAAATTAATTTACAAATGATTGTTGATTAAACTCTTCGTTATTATTATTTCATCATACTGACTGTAGATTTGGATTCGCCTTTGATGAGGTGAAACTTTATACTTAATATTTTTGGAAAATATTTTCCTTTTTATTCCTTTATTTTATATATTATACCTGGGTATAGTTTCACTTCTCTTTGTCAAATTAAGAAAACTTTCTTTTTCCATTGAATTGAGCAAGCCCTTGTGCTGATGTGCTAAAAATCTCAAATTCCTCTTTCTGAGGAAATTAAAAAAAAAAAAACTGTATAATGGAGATATTCCTTTTTTTCCGAATTTTTCGTAAGTGTTTCCCGGGATAGCATCCTTAACGACAGGGTCTGATCAGATTATTGTAAATGTAAATGATTTTGAGGATTATTTTCTAAATAATATTGATAACAACAAGAGAGGGAGGATGACTTGTCGTGGTGCTAAACTAACTTTCTCATCTCCTGATTCATCAGTGCTTGATAACCAGGTTGTTTATAAGGCTTGTTTGAGTGCCGAAGGCTTTCAAAATCCTCAAATTAACTTCTGTTACTATATTACGCAGTGTAAATTCTTTGTATTTGTTGAAACCTGGGGCAGTGCTGAGAAGAAATGCATGAATATCTTGTAACAGGCACTGTAGTGGGGAGAGAGAAAAACAGGAAAGAAAGAGACAAACTTTGGCAACCTTGAAAAAGCGACGAGTCGGATGCTTCTTTTTGCTTTCTGTGTTTTTTTAGCAAAATTTTTAAAAGGCATCTCTAACAGTGTTATTAAGAAATTATAATAACATTTATAGGGTGAAATTTCACTTTCATGCAATCCATATATCGATTCCAATTAATTTAATGAATTCTTGCCGAAAATGGCATGTGCATAAACACTTGTCACTTTCTACAATCATTTTTGGGTGCTATATGATCGTTTTGGCACGTTTTTGAGAAGAAGAAAAAAAAGATGGCGCTCCGCGGATTCTTTTAGCGTGCAAATACTTTTTTGTGGGGAGTAATTAAAGGATAGCGATTTTGTTTTGTCATTCAAGGAAACGATAAAAGGATTTTCCAAATCTTTTGATAACAAGGAAAAAAAAGGGGCCTGAAGCAAAAAGGAAAAGGAAAAAATATAAGCAGTAAAAGTAGGAAGGAAGGAAGTTAATTAAATCATCCGGCGTACGTCTGGAGCACACCGTCTCTATGAGGGAAGCAATCTTTGGCTTATCTTTCGAGTATTAGTACCTTAATATTAATCCTACTCTTTTTTTGCGATAATTCTAGCACTCACAAGTAATTAGAGCACTTTTCAGCTATTGCGATGCGCATCGGCGTAGTTGGCGGTTGCGGTGAGTCGTTTTAAGAAATTAATCCTTAACCCTTGCCCAGAGCGTAATTTTGTATCGGTAATATTATACTAATTCGTATTAAGTTTGGGATAAGATTGGATACTAACTGTTCTTCCTTTTTTTTGGAAAATTATGAATTGTACATATGGAATTAAAACATTGTAATACATTCATTGAAATGGAGAGTAAAGAAATGTGTTCTCATTAGAAGGTAACATACTGGTAAGACTTCCGTTGGGTGGCGGAGAGGGGAGGTAGAAGCAGTGTGGTCAGGGCATGGATTAGATTAGTCAAAAGCTTTTTTTTCAGATTTCATAGTAAGCATGTTTTATTTTAAAATAATGGAATATCGTAGCGAGGCAAGTACCTATCACGTGTCTGTATATCCTATACTTGGATACCCCCCATCCGACGAGCCAGGCCGGAAAACTTTCGAAAAATGATAGGAATTAGACGACAACATCCGTGTATAGGTAGAGTTTCCGAAACGTTACAATCTCTTCTGATCTTTTTTTTTATGAATATCTTAAAATTTTTAATATTGGTGGATTAAAAGACGTTAGTAAGGCTACAGTCAAATTACTGCTCATCTCGACGAAGCTGTGTTTGCAAATTTTGTAAAGGCAAGGAGAGCAGGTGCCTCTAATTAGTAGATGTCACAGGCTTGATGGTATTAGAAGTTCTTTTGGCTTTCACAAGTAATATTGTGGCCTCCTTGATCATTTTACAACAAAATGCCTACATCGTCTCGGAGAACTAATTTGCCTTAGTAGAGAAGCGAATTTACCTTCACGGTAATTCACGATCTTCGTTTTTTTTATAAACCAGAATTTATCTCCAAAAACATTCTTTTCTCAGCCAATGTTTGCAACCCTGTTTTTTACATTACTGTCAACAACTCAAAAATCTGTAGTTACTGTTAATATACCGACCTCAGCATATCTACGCCGGAATTTTTTGTTGTTTTTTACATATATTTCTTGCTAATAATTACTTTTGTTTATTATCTGGATATATGGGCCAAAAATTTATTGGCTCGGTCCACCTTAACTGTTCATCCAAAAAAAGGACGAAAATAGTCCAATTATCTATCGCTATCATTGGAAAGCGCCAAGGAGCAACAAAACAGGTGTCGATTTACTTACATTGCGATGTCATGAAATAATATTTAAGGCTGAATAATGCAATAAATTTTAATATAAGTAAAAAAAATTTTTCCCTGTATTCAAATTTAAGAGAAGATATTTGTACAGCATCTTTAGAATTTAGTATGTGACAGAATGTTAGACTTACAGCTGCCTGGGTACAGAAGTTGTTAACCGTCATTTGTCAGTATTTAAATTTTTTCTTTTCTGAAGACATAATTTGGAGTTCGTTTTTTTTTTTTTGCATGCTGAAAGAGAAATGTCACAAGAGTAGCTTTTCAAAGCGATTTACGTCAAGCCTTAAGCGTCCACCCGTAGACTCTAAAAGCATTCACTCTATTTTGTTCACCCTCATTGCAGATTAAATATATCTCGTTTGACCATTCCGTGAAATGCGAATTTTCCTCTACACTACTATCAGCCTCAATCGTCGAAAAACCGCCAAGTGCCCTGGAGCGCATGCAAATAAGCAAGGAGGAGCACGCCAGCTTTTCGGCGTCGGGGCAGGCGGTGCAAGCCGATTCTCTCTCCCGGTAAATACCGACGAATGCTGAAGAGTCATAGTCTGCTGTTCCATAGTTTTCTGAATGGCTACCTGGTAGCGGGAATCCATTTTACCGAATTTATCAACTCTTTTGGTAAAAACAAAAACAAATGCATAGGTTCTTGTTATTTTATTAATCCAACAAGAAAACACATAGGCGCTTCTTATTTTCGAAAACAAAAACAAGTTTTGTTTGTTTACATTTAGCAGCAGGTGATGTTGGCAAAACAGAATTTAATCATAAGAATTATCATACGACATATAAGCCACAAAATTCATTGGCTTAGTCCGTCTCCACTCAACAATTCAAAATAAAAAAAAAAAAATTTTAATCTCTAACTAAATATACTTGAAAGAGCATATAGAATTTCATACAGGCGAGTTGAAACACTGGTGCAGTTATTGTGGTAAAAATTGTTATCTGAAGATTAATTTTCATAGAGAATATCGATGCTTTGTTTGCTTTTTTTCTTCCTCTTCTTTTTGTGAATATCTTTACTAGTCAAAAATCAATGCCACAAACTTAAAAGACATCTTACAACGGTTAAAAATAATTTCGTAACAAAAACAAGTTTTACTAAGTTCCCCCCGCAATAAGAAGATAAGATTTAAATGATGTAAATATACTGCTGGCTCGACGTAATTGCATTTATTTACAAAATCTCAATCCTAAATATTTACAGATCGAGCAAAGATCTATTTTGGTGAAAAAAACAAATCTATACTTGAGAAATGGATTATATGTATAAATATATACGTACAAGTATATATGATAGGTATCAAAATACTCAATATGATTTGAATATTATTTACTTTTGTTGCACTCATCACAAAAAAAAGAGGTATACTCACTTTCTCGTTCTATTTGCTTAAAATTAAAACGCGGTTTGGAAAATTAAGAAAAAGTATATATATATATGCAGTCAGTCAATCTGAAATTCTAATCCATCTGTCTGTCCGTCCCTTCTAGGTAATTTTTTTTTTAATTTACAGTTTGGACACATTTGCATAAACGCAAATAGCGAGGAATGTGGTAAACTGTCTGAAGGTGGTAAATTGTCACAAGAAATTTGCTCAGTATTTTAGTCTTTTTTTACACAAAAGACAAGATATATTAAGACTTTAAGCAATTCGTTTACATTCGTTTAGATTAAATTACAACAGTCTCCTGAAGGGACTCATTGATATCCTCTCGTAATATTGTCTAAAAAAAAGAAAAGACTTCACTTAAGGTATTAAACATTATGAAAAATTTAACTACACTAAAGAAAAGACGATTGATATGAGTTCAAAATGCATTACAAAAAATACAATTCGCCCACAAAGGACAAAATCATCTCTCAATTAAAGTGGCGGCAAAATAAAAAAAAATAAAAAAAAATTCAACTTTCAAAACGGAAATCATTAGCGAGGTTGAAAGCAAAATTGTTAATTTTAAAAACAATGTCATGTAATGCTTTAGTGGACAATGTAAAGAAAAGTTCAAGAGCAGCGAAAAGAAGTCTGAGTGTAAGTTCAGTGGAAGAATTACGTAAAAACAATAGTAGCAGCAGAAGCTAAGACGGGGAAGATGGACCCCTGCTTTGGTAGAAAAGCATAAGCTAACGCGGCAACATCTCAAATATCAACATAAAACTTAATAACCATTGGCTAGACTTTCTGGTCGGCTGTATTATTGGTCTGCCCGTTTCCATCATAGTTTGTCGTCAGTATTATCCTTCAATATTCTCATCAATATTATCCGCGTAAATTATATCAGGCGACGGAACTAACGGCGAAAACCAACTTAATGTTCGGTCATAAAGCTTTTTTCTGTTCTTAGCAACTGCCCAGGGAAGAGATAGGTGATAGTAATATATTGTACGACAACGAAGAAACTAATTCAGAACAAACGACCTCACTAATACGGATGATGAATGGTTTTAAATCATTTTTTTATTTTTTTTTTTGACAGACAAATTTTAATTTATTTTATTTATACCACAGTAACGACTCAAGGGTCAAAAAACTAATGATATAGCAAATATATTTTTCAACTTAATAGCGTACGTAGAAAATTCCATTAATTAAAGAAATAACATTATTATTAGTATAGAAAAGTGATTTTTGTATTAAATAATTTTTTTAAACTAAAAACAGTATGTTCCTTCTTTTTTTTAAATTGAATCCTGAAACTAATTGCGGAGAAGGTGAAACTTAAGTCATCGTCGCCTATAATCACTTTGAAGTGAACTGTTGCAGAAGCAACTGTTTCTCGCTCTTCTTTTTTTTAACAATATCCAATCTACATTGCCGCCAAGTGCGGCAATTTATTTAATTCTATCGGGCGGCTGACTGCGTAGCGGCCATGCATCTCCTTCATGGTTTTAATGAAATCTTTGGGTTCAAGAAAATCCGAAACCTTTAGTTTAAGCTGTACTTCTATGAAGTATTACGCGAGCCCTTTGAAATGAGGGGTAATTGTTAATAGTTCGTGTGAGTACCTCATCGTTAATTTCATTACTCAAATCACAGCAGAATGTACGAAAATCATCATCGCGCCAGTCAGCTAAAGTACGATCTTCCCAAACTTGACTCCCAGCTACTCGTATAGTTTTCCGATCTTTCTTTCTATATTTCGTACTCTGAAAGGATTGTAAAGTTGAGGAGGCCCGAGCCGCCTTAATTGCTTCTTCTGCTATATTTTTCTGATTTCAATTTTTTTAATTTTTGTGTAACGTCAAACTGTATAGCATTAATATCGATGTGCGGGTCTGTTGCCACTGTGGGGACATTAACAGATTGCCGTCTTTGGTATAACTTGGGAGCGTTGCTTAAAACAACTGGCGTAGCATTTTTTTTTGAAAATAGGGTAAAATCGAATTATCATTTTTTTTTTGAAAATAGGGTAAAATCGAATTATCATTTTTTTGAAAATAGGGTAAAATCGAATTATCATTTTTTTTTGAA
>NW_023998557.1:372439-375281 GCF_014805625.2 Glossina fuscipes
CATTTTTTTGAAAATAGGGTAAAATCGAATTATCATTTTTTTTTGAAAATAGGCTGATGCCGCCCCGCCAACAGGAGTTAAATAAAAGAATGTGTGAATGTACGAGTAGTTCTTTGCTTTTTTTTTTTAATTTTTCAGTTTTATTTGACTGTATTGTTAAAACAATTTTCATGTTTAAAATAGTTTTAAATAAATATAAATTCCTTAAAAAATGTTTTAAATAAATTAGGCAAACTCTATCACAACGGATACACAGAGTTGTATTCCTCGAGTATGATAATGATATATCCACTACGAAACATTTTTCTTCCCAAGTTTTTGGGCAATTTTCACTAGTTTTTATTTCTATTAATATCGTTTCAATTTTCCGATCTTTCAACCACAAATGCAATTTTATAATTTTAATCCGGAAATTTCTTCAAATTACAGCTGATTATTATTATGGTAATGCGCAACCAAATGAATTGTTTACATAGTGAGAATAAATAATAAATAAATTGAGAATAATTCGGGGTGCGACTAAATTGTTGTGTATAAATTGAAAATAATTCAGGGTGCGACTAAATTGTTGCGTATAAATTGAGAATAAACCGGGGTGCAACTAAATTGTTGTGTTTATAAATTGAGAATAAACCGGGGCGCAACTAAATTGTTGTGATTAAATGCTTCTCGATTTATTTTCTCTTTTTACGGCGATTATTTTTTTAAGAAAAATGTTTAGCAACATATACGCATATCGGTCGACACTTCTTTTGGTATTTGAAAAACAAAGACTTGACCAACAGAACAGCAGGAGCGAAAGCACTGTAAATCTCAAGCAACAACCATTTGGTTACGCCTCGTTTCATTCTCAATTTACGGAGTTTGTTTTGTTTCCGCATTTTTATTTTAAATTTTACGTAATCCGTTATTCGAACTTACTGGAGATTTAAATTTGAATCATGTTTACATACTCTTTATGTATACATACTATGTATTAGAATAGTCTGGAAATGTGTTTTCGATTAAATTTTGATGACTTTCTCTGATTCTGATACTATATTTTCCCATTTTCGTTATCTTTGCAGGGGCGAAGTGGTCAAAGAATGGACAAAACGAATAAAGACCTTGTTCATAATAAAAGGATCAGAATTAAATTGTTATGCAGGCTGAAAAGTGTTTTCGCGCACTATGCTTTATTTATATAACCCACGATCGATTCAACTCGTTTTCTCACTTGAAATGCTTAATGGTGTTGGAATGAAAAATTTTAAAGTAATGGTAAAGCTCCAAACCAAAAATTATGTTAGCGCTGCCAGTATAAAAGCACAAGCTTTTAGTGTTGTTCTCACCCCGCGATGTCCTGAGCATACAGGACGCTCTACTTCAACCATATCTAAAGGCAGAATCGTGCGATAACGACATGAAAATTGTAGCAGTAAAATGAGTTGAGACATTTTAAAGAAAAAGTTTATCTCGAACACCATTGGTCTGGAAACCAAACTAATGATTGGCTTCTTGGTAAACCATAATGATGAGGTCAGGCGCTATGAGGATGATACCGGATACCCTTTATAGCGGTGGTTAATGAGGCCTTACAGAACTCCAGTTGATCTTATTAATGACTCTTTGGTTTATATAGCAGTATCAGTTTAATAGTAGATTGATTTGTCAAAAGTATAAACTGAGTTTTTAAATTTTTCAAGAATAATGGCGTATTTTAATAGAGGAGCGGAAAAACAGATACTATTCAAGGAAAACTGGAAAATGCAAAATTCGAAAATTCTGGATTCGATTTCTGCAGCTGCCGAACCTTATTTTGATGACTGCGTCGACGTTTCACTGTAGCTATCCCAGTTAATGTGACTAAGTGGGGAAATAAGATGCGGAATATCTTCTGCTCTTTGAAATTGAATTGTAATGAAATAGAATATATAAGGAAGAAATCGGTTTTTATAAAAATTAAGAAGCATGGTTTTATTTTCATAAGCGCAATAAGAATCTTATGTTGGAGAAAAGGACCTCCGCAATTTTTCTTCATTATAAATTTATTAATAATATTTTCTGATTTAACCATAACACTTTAAAAGAAGAACTAAATTAAATTTTCAGTTTTGTTTCTTTACTAATTAGTTAATATAAATATAGCTGTGCTGTTTTGTCTTTAGAATGAAAACCGACGAACGGTGAAGTTGGAACGCTTCAATCTTTGTTTTATGACGTATACATCACAACTCGCACAATATTTGAATTTCATTTATTGAAGTAACACATCGTTTTCTCTCAACCTCACAACCCAGTCTGGGCTCTAAGTTTTTGTTGTTGTTTTAAAATAAGGTGTTGCAATTCCTCCACAGTATTAGGAAGATTCAATTCAACTCTTTCAGCTGTAGCTTTCCCGAGAGAAAGCCGCTATCAGCTTGCCAAAATTCTAAATGTTTGTTAGCTTTTTCATGATTGTCACTAACGCGCTGCAGTTGTCATTCTAAACGTCACAATCTATCTTTTGAAGGCTTCTAAACATATTTAAAACACAATTGCAAAATAATGCAAAACTTTTAGTTGGTGCACCAAATACAATTCTTTATCGCCACTGATGCCCGCCTGTAAATTTGCCAGCTTAGTTCTTTGTTGGGAGAATTTGTTGATACTCAATATCCCTTTAACTTTGTATCTCTGGTCCGCCTAAACCTAAAAAAGTAATTAAAAATAAACCGAATGCAAATAAAATTTTAGCAACTCACTGGTTGCAATTTTCAATTTGTTTTCATTTTCTGTATTAAAAGTGTTAAGTACTTCATTTTATTCCGCTTTTTTTTTTTTTTTTTTTTTTTTGTTTGTTTAGAGATGGATTGGACCAGTT
>NW_023998557.1:415281-416026 GCF_014805625.2 Glossina fuscipes
AATTATTATGCTTCTTTATTTTCAATATATTCGCTTGCCCATTGGACTTTTCTTTTGACCCATATTCATTCAACAATAAAATTGCTTTATTAGATGGGAGATAAATAAATAAATGTATTATATTCTTTATAATTTTATTTTGGCTCTTGTACTGCCGCCGCCCCCGCCTTTAAATAACGCGATATTATACATTAGTATACTTGCACGCATTATTATTATATCGGAGAGGCGGCTATTTTTATTTTCATTGAACTTCGATTACCAAAAAATATCTTATGTAAAATAAAATATTTATATTAGATATCGAATCGTCAAGCTAAGGATGAGCTTCAGTGGATCGCAGTATGGCAGCTGCTCTACCACTTACAACACCTTGCCCGTTACAAAAGTCGTTTACAATTGATTCTAGGCATTGCCATTGTATTAAATAATGTTTTTAAATGTAACTAACGCGGCATACAGGTGATAATATCCTCCTGCATTTGTTATGTTACAATAAAACATTGGCATCACATTCCATTGTCGTTTATCATAAAAAAATGATAAACTTTAAATGGTTTAAAAGCCATGCAATGTAATTGCCTCATTTTTATCATTGCAGTCCAGCTCGGATACGACCTTAGAGGCCACCACTGTTCGCTCGAACAAATATTGTGCCATTGGTCCGTACCCGCGGTTCCTCCCGTACTACGCAGGAATGCTGTCGCAACAACATATTGTCATTAGTAGGGTAAAACTAACCTGT
>NW_023998557.1:416126-433783 GCF_014805625.2 Glossina fuscipes
GGTAACTTTTCTGACACCTCTTATTAAAAATTCCTTAAATCAAAAGGATCGATAGGCCGAGCTTTTGCTGTCCCTGTGTGTACTTAACACCGAGATCAAGTCAGCTTTTGCCCTTTTGCTCTATGTGTGGTTTCTGCCCGCACTGAGCTGGCCTTGGGACACCTCCGTTATTATTTGAGAGATGTACCGCCCTAGTCAAACTCCCTACCTGGCAATGTCCTTGAATTGGATCATACCTGAGTATTGGGAGTTATACCAAATTCTAAATATTGATTGAATAATCACCGCAATGTCAAACAATCTCATTAAAATTTGTTTACAATTATATAACCAATTCTTTAGTACTTTGTTCAAAAAGCTTGCGTCAGACCCTAATACCATGAGTTATATAAATGTATCCGTATAATGGCTAAGTAATGATACACGTTCCACTTAATCCAGTAAGTAAGAAAACAATAAGAGTAGTGGTATTTCATTGGCGACAATGAACCCGAAAGAACAATATCTCCCACTTATTCTACACTTCTTATGTCTCCTTACACTGCCATATTAGAGTCAAGCTCAACAGGATCTTCTTTCCCCGCTAATTTTTTCAAGCCCGTTCCCTTGGCTGTGGTTTTGCTAGATAGTAGATAGGGACAGAAAGGATCTCTTTAATTCATCCATGCGCGTCACTAATTAGACGACGAGGCATTTGGTTATGAAAATACCTTTCTATATACTCTTACTTGGTATCTACTTTACATATTTAGAACCGTTCTTTATTAAGTATTATATCCATATAAACATACACATATATAATTGTATTTAGATACATGTATAAATACGTATTTGGTAGAAGATCCTGTTTCTAATATACGGCTCCCACACTTTTCTCATATAGGTCGAGTGAATGATTATTCCCCCCTTTATGACAGATGTTTTCGTTGTGGAACAATCACGCGGTCTCCCTTGGTTAGGATGAGATCCGGCTTGAGCAAGCGTCCATATCTGCCAATGACATGTCGCTGAACTGATATCCCCCAGCTATTACGCCTAGCTACAGTCTCTATATTGTCCTGCACTACATTGTGGCGCGCAATGCGTTCACCATGCGTTGTGAGACAAGCCTGTAGTACATGACAATTCGATTCCTGCCATTGGCAATTTTCTGCACGGCAAGAGATTGAAGCGGAGGTGAATTACTTTTACGTAGTCTTCCCTCGTCTTCCGTAGTCTTCTGCAATCGGCTCATTATCGCTAATCGATTGTTCGGCGAAGATCCTGCAAAATTCTTTTCGCGGCAGTCATATTCGTGGGGCTTATTTGATACCAATTTTAATTTTCTAAAATGAGGTCGGCTAATTTTTTAGGGTTTTTCGCTAATTTTTCGCACGATGGTACATCGCAGCTCGTGTGGCCTTATTGGTGGGTCTTAATACTGTCCGATTCTCAGTTTGTCGTGTCGGGTTGCGACGTACTTTGCTGATGCAGCCCGTCAACTTATTAACCCACTCAGCCAGAGCGTCTTTTCCTCTCTCTTCATTGAGCGACAAAGACTCTATGGCTGAGAAGTTGGAGAAGTTGGTAGGGCCTAGGTGTTTATTATATTGGACGAGGTGGGCCAGCCTCTCGTGCCGTCTAAAATCTGCGTAGGTGGCGAAATTTCGGTCACAAAGTTGACAATTATTTAGCACCCCAGCTAAGCTCCCTCTTTAGGAACCCCTCCTACCATGTTGTCTCAATTGCGCTAGGGATGAGAATACACTGCCGCAAATACTGCAGGAGTGCTCGGGATCTATCTGCCCTTCTGGCAATGGCGGCGTCGCCATACTGCTGGCTTGCCAGCTGTTCTGCCAGCTCTGTTTTGTTTCCATTGCATATTCTCAGACGACTGGCTCGCGTCCGTCGCTCAACTCTCAAGTATCTGATGGCAGTTGTGATGTCAGTTCGTGTTCTGTCGTGTTTTGTTAGCCCTATACATCCCCGCTACACACCCACTGAAATAGTTTTCCGTAAAAAAAAATGAAAAGAACAAGGGTAAATAAGAAAATGTTTACAAACGACTTACAAACAAATTATATCTGCTGGGGGAGATGGGACGTTGGTTGCTGGTTCTATGATTAGTGTCTCGTTTTTGCTGCTATTAGGTTGTTGTAGTGAATGTGCTTGGCTTAGCGAGGACAGGGATATCGCTTTACCCACTTTGCTGTCGGTCCAGCCTCCGAGAGACATGTTTTGGTGAGTTTCTAGTTGACTTTTTTTTCTCCTTCACCACTAACTCACTCTCAGTACAACGGTTCAGGATAACAGTTTTTGTAATTTTGTTCAACCAACGGTATACTTTTGGCTTTGGGGTTTTATTTTATAGCTCATTTTACGGATTTTATTAAATTTAATTAATCTTTTTATTTTTAATCATCTTTCGATTATAAACAATTGCAATCAGTTGATCAGTTGAGTAATTGATAACCGTTATAATTTAAAAAGAATATATTTTGCGATAATCCCTTACAAATTTTAGCAAGAAAGCTCCACAATATATAAAGAATATAATATATTAATTATATACAATATACATTGGAAAAATACTGCCTCACTATTTCACAAAACCGTATATGGTTATTTTGAACTACTGTATGAATTGTAGCTAGCTGTGATTCCTCCCGCAGAACACGCTCGCAAAAATTTAACAAATTTCGGACACACCGGTTTAATTGCGCGCTGCGCAATCGCAATTTGGATCTGGCCGCCCTACGCCGTTTTTTTCCAGGAAAAAAAGAGTTATACTTCGTTAGGATTTTCCAAAATGTCGTCGATATTGTAAGAATAAACTTGAAGGTAAATTTTCCTTTCATCTGAGTGAGTCATAGGGACTAATTGAGGGTTCTATAATGTTTGGTTGTAATAATTCTTTTAACTGAATATGTGTGGCGTCAGTTTGTGTGTGGGGTAATTTATAATTTTTTATGTACACTGGTGTATTGTCGTTTGTTTCTATATTTTGTGTATAAAAATTTATTGCTGCGAGTGGTTCATTTTCTAGGGGGAATACTGTTTGAAATTTATTGAAAATTTTTATGAGTTCTTATTTTTGAGAGTGGTTGACGGTGTCTAATTTTATGGATGGTAACATTTGTTGGAATCGTTGTTCATCATTTTGAGAATGATTTGGTGTTTTGTATGATTTGGTAGGTGTGTTGGGATTTCTTTGTCTACTGTATTTAATATTTTAATGCGTTTTTGTCCGATTTTTAGTTCTATTGGCTAAAAATATTCCTTTTTCTATTTCCTTATTTAGTACTAAATTATCGCTGTCTATTTTGATATCTATGGGGACTATAACTTAGCATCTTGCAAGGAGAAATATGTTGCTTTTGTTAAGTATTTCATCGCATTTGGGGAGCTGAATTTGGTCAACATGTGTATTAATTGTAAGAGAGAAATTTTTATAATTTATGTTACATGCATAATTGTGTAGGAAATACATCGATATAATTACATCGTTTTTCCGTTCGTTTCCTATATTTATATTTAAATGTGTCGTTTCTATACATTTGTTGGTTATTCCTGTTAGGTTAATACATTCTCAGTTGTTTAGTGGGTAGTGTTCCAAAACGTATGCTTTGCAGATGCTGCTGTCTGCTCCTGTTATTTAGTAAAATATAGTTGGATAATTTTGAGACGGAGAAGATATGGGGGCTTGCTTGGTTTAGGTGTTCAGTGAATGCATGGTTTAAGTGTTTGGCGGATGGCTGGTTTAAATGTTTCAGGGGCATCGTCAAGGAATCCGGGTGAAATCCGTTTGCCTGGTTTTCTATGGCGTGTACGTGGTTTTTGTTTCTCTGATTTCTGTTGTTATTGTTATTTTGATTTCGATAGTTGAAATTCCTCTTATTGTATTTGTAGCTGTTCGGATTGGTGTTATTATTGCTGTTTCTAATAAAATTGTTGTTACTATTATTATAATAATTCCTGTTTCGATTATTGTTTCTTTGATTGTTTCTACTGGGATTATTATTGTGATGTTGATTTCTCTAATTGTGGTTTGTGTAGGAGATTTTTTTGTGTTTGTGGCGATTATGTGAATTGTTCTTTTGGTAATTTATTCTCATTACCTGTGAATTTGCTTGGGTCGCACTTTCATATTGTAGCGTAATATTAATTGCTTCGGAAAAGGTTTTGGGTTGGGCCGCAAAGATAGTGGGTTTATTATAGTCGTCGAGACCGTTTTTAAATATGGCTAACGTATTGTTGATATTGGTAATGATAGATTTTCGTTCATCGTGGGGTTGGTACCGAGTTCTTTTATTTTAAGATTATTTAGATCTGCTATTATGTTTAATATTTTGTCTTTGAAACCTGTGATAGTACCTTTTTGTGTTGTTTGGTTTAATATTGAATGTAGTTGTGGTATTGCTTGACTGGATTTATATTTATCTTCAAGTTTGGTTTTTAATTGTTGGAGTGTTGTTGGGATATAATTTGTAAGGGCTGTTTGAACATTTGAAGGCAGTCTGCAGTAGAAGGTGTATTCTATTAGTAGCGGTTTCGCTTCTTCTTTTAGGGTTTTATATATTATTTCAACAACTTTTATGGAGCATTTGATAGCTGCATCTATGCAGTAAATGTGGGTACGGACTTGAAGGCTGTTTCTGTGTTGGAACCCATTTTTGGTTGTGTAATACTTTCTATCTTGCTTGGGTTTATGTCTTGTAGAGATTCTTTGATTGCTTCAACTTCTAATAATTCTTCTCTGTTTTATATTTCTGCTTAAATGTTTGAATTTTGTTTAATAAATCTGGTTGTTCTGGTCTTATATTAGTTTCTAGTACACTATGGACTCTAGTTCTATAATTTTCTAATTCTTCTAACTTGCTTTCAGTTGTTTCGTTCTTATAGGTTCTGCTGCCTACTTTTTTAAGGTTAGGAATTATCCTATCTATGGAGATGCTAATTTCATCTATCCTTTCCATTAAAGAAGTAAAAATTTTTTTTTGTCTAGTAAGACTGTTCATTTTAATTTTGTTTTAAATATCTATACTTATTTGTGTTTGTATTTTTTTATTTTTTATTTTTCTATATCCCCTTGTTAATCTTAATGTTTCTTATATATTTTTCATATATCCTTCAAGTAATGTTCATCTTTATTTTAGTATATTCTGTAGCATACTAAAAGGGCTCTAAACCAAACTGTGTCTAGCTCGCCGAAATTGGGGGGTCCATAAGTGAAATTTGCTTTAAAGAATTTTTATAATTTTTATGTGTTGTAAGTGAAAGTGTAGTGTAATGTGTAAACTTACTTCGCCAGCCAGTATCATTCAAAGCATATTAGTTATAAAACATTTATAATTAAAATAAACAATATGAATAATAAATTACAAAACAATGCATATAATTAATGATTATGTTAAATAACATGAGCTATAAATTAATGTTAATTAAATTATTTCCACAATATATTTATTAAATTAACAGTGACATTAGCTTTAAAAAACTAAACAGTGAAATGACTTTGAAACTACCAATCATTGTGTGTGATGTGACCAATCATTTCGAAGGACGTGAACATGCTTTGCAGCCTATTGGGAGTCTTTTTTTTGCCAAATGCGATAGGAGATACAGAAGACTTTGGGATTTTTCGTTGTTCTTTAGGGCTTTGACTCGTTAGGAGTTTGTGGTATCCGCAGGCCCTCTCTCAACATTTTAAAATGTATCCGTAACGTTTTTCAAATGCGATGGGAGATAAAAAAGCTTTGGGATTTTTGATATGAATTGATATGAATTAAATTGAGTCTTTTAAGCAAAAATTTTCTAATCGCAATTTAAATGGTTTTTATTCAAAAATTGTAAAATCGTTCTAAATTTTATTGACTAATCACTACCAACTCAAATCAGAGCTGACTCGATTTTCCCCCAAAAAACAAACAACCGCCTACTCAGTTTCCTACAATTCTTTCTATATTCTTCATAAATCTTCTTTAATATTTTCCGTATCTATATAATCTTCTTAATTTTAATATTTCTTATATGTTTTTCATATATATGTTTGTACCTTATATTTTATTTGTAAATTTTTATATTATATATTGTAAAAAAAATTTTTTTTTAAATTCATATTTGTTTATTGTAGTTGGTTTTCCCCTCTTCAAACCATTATTCTATTGTGTCTATCTCTCTCCAGTACTTGGTGGAGATGCGCCACGGGATTGGTTGTACTGCTCCTTTTTGGCGAGCTGTCGTTGCATTGCTGGATCGTAATTTTTTGGCGCCTTCTGATGTCATATCGTGAAAAAGGGTAGTTGTCCAAAAGGTGGCAAATTATGCGTGGTTTGCAGGATTAATATTTTTCTGTCTTAGAAAAATAAAGGCAGGTTACTGCATGGTTTGCAAAATCGCCATGTAATAAATTTGAATGTTGGCGAGCTGATATTTTATTTATGGGAAGATTCCCAATGAATCTTTCGCAAGGGTAGCCAATTTGGAGTTGTAGAATATTTCCTAAACTGCTCGGCTTCAATGTGCCAAGTCGATCTGCCTCTTGAAAATGCCAATTGAGCTCGGCATGAGGTAATCCCTAACAATGCGGATGGAACGCCTTTGAGCTTTTAGCAGAATAATACGCTTGTTGAATTGCTTTTACACAATTGACTCTATTTAATTCTTACCGGGCTGTTTATTCATAAATTACTACACTAAATTATGATAACGTAAACTTATGTAAACGTGATAATTGTTTCAGTTTGGGCGCCTGGCATCGTATTGCATTTCGTAAACAAGTACTCAGCCAGGTGAAGTGCGATATAATTTTCATATATCTTTTTAGCAAAAGAATTATGATGAATTTGCATAATTTTGTCGCACTTCAAAGTGGATGCATATAACGGTATGCGTTTACACTACAAAAGAAGCCATGTAGTCATGTTCAAATGTTTCATAAGCAAATTTAAAAATTCCTAAATCTCTTTACCTAACACTGTTGAAGCAATTAAGAAATGAATTATGTCTTGCTGGTGCAAGCGCGACTAACGGACACCACACGACTTTATGCAATATTGCCGCTCACTCATTTTCTTAATAAAAAAAAATCTCCATTATTTTTATGTAAATACCCAATTTTCTTGAAAGCCGTCCAATTTGAAGGACACCCAAACCTGAACGTGGTCCAAATTTAACAAATTTGATGTACACAACTCTACCAGACTTCAATCATCGAAACATGAAAATAAACCTAAGAAAAAATTTTGCTCGGTCGAGATGTTTCCATAATATTTCTTTGTTTTCCGTGCCAGAAATTCAAATTCACCGATTTGTTAAAAATAATGTTCAGGCCGATATTAAGTTTTCTGATGAAGATTTAATTGACCTACAACCGTTTGACAGTGTTAAAAAGAGGTTCACATCGAAAATTGCTGATATTTCAAAATATTTTCCTAATAAAAAAAAAGCTAAAGTTCCAGGATAAATTACCATCACAGCAGACTTCAAAACACACTGACAATCCTCTAGTGCTTGCATTGTTGCCTTGTAAAAATATCGCTTACGTTTACTGTCAACCCGGTGGTAATCGGAATTTAAGCCATCGAGCCTCTAGTAGAATGTGTAGTTCTTCTGAAGTTCCAAATTTTACTTCAGTTCCTATTTTGCATGATATGAAGCGTTTTGGGCAAAACAAAGCAGCTATGGCGTCCTTGAAAAATGTGTAAATTTATTGAAGCAGACAAGGACGAGCTAAACCGAGCGTGATGCGGCGAAATATAAACCAAAAAACTAACCCGACGTAAAACAACAACATCGTTGCCAAGTTCCATTTCAGCAGCTAATAGTTGCCCCGAAATCACTACAAAAAATTGGGCAATTTCATCTTTTAAACTTCGTCGCTTTCCATCCACAATTAACTCAGATGATGATGAAGCTGCTTACACTAGATGAAGAATAACTTCAATAATCAGTAAAGATTTTAGTTTCGACGCGAATTCTTTAATTTTATTATCTTATTAATACACACCATTAACGGTTTCTACACGGAATTTGTTGATGTTTATTTATGATCATAGTTTATAATAATAATGATAACACCAATAATAATGTCGTTTCTCTCTATAGTCATTATACCAAAAGCCCTAAGAAGAGAACTCGAGGAGTTGAAATAGGCCGTAATAACATAATATTAACAAGTATTAACAATAATAAAATTATTGATACATTTATTGTGGCATTATTATCGTTCAACAATCATACAATTAGTGCTTGCGTTTGTCACCGTTTCTGTCATTTTGTATGAAATTTGGTATTTCGAAGCAAACAATGGCTCAAAAACTCCTCAACATCGTTTTTGAGCTAAAACTTTGCTACTGAAGTGTAGCAATTAAGAAATTTATATTCGGCTACAGCCGAATCGTGCTTATACACCACTATTTGTCGCGTTGTGGTAAGATAAAACTGCAAGGTAAAGAATTTCGCTTTTGAAAGCAGCAGTCAAAGATAAATTTTCCATATCTGATGGATCCGCTTGTACTGCAGCTTATTAGTAGATTCATATACAGTGGGAGGAGTTTAAAAAGTTTTAAGTAAATTGCTAACCGATTTTACGTCGAATAATCAAATTCTTTTATTGTTTTAGCTGCTGACATATCAAGGAGTAGCATTACGAAAGAGAGCAATAAGTTTTAATTGTTGAGCTGGTCGAGCAATGACTGAAACGGATATCTGATATCGTGCTATGAGAACTAATACTTTCTGCCTCAGGTGGCTAAGATTGATTTCAACGACATGTAATCTCGACAAGACGGCGTCAAGTGTCCTACATCCCGTGGAAGAAATAAATCGATGTATAAGACATTACCCTCGTTCCATGGATCAGAATTTCAAGGCGTACATATCGTCAAAGCCGCATTGGCCATTTGTTTGATGTGCAATTCCATATATAACATTCAATTCAAAAATTACGATTAAAAAAAAAGTTATATATTTCTATTTCTATTATAATCCTAATCTTGCTTAAATTTTGGGATACGCTTCGTAAGTAAACCATTTTAAGTTTGTAGTTTAGTTTTAATATATATTTATCTTAGGATGTACATACATAGTCTGGCAACTTTGTCGCGCGGTATAGTCGTATATATTTTGTTTCGGCAATTAATATTTTAATTTTTTGTTGAATTTCGTGGCTATTCTGCCTTATAGTGTGTGAATTTATAATATACTTTGAGAAGAAAGTGAGTGAATTCAAAGTAAAAGAAACATTTTTCCTTTACGCTTTGATTCATTTGATTTTTGCAAACAAAAATTTTGAGCTCTGATATAAATCTCTCTTTTTTTTTTTTTGTTTTCTCTCTTTTTCTCTGTTATTTTTTTGCTGTTTGGAGTTTGTGTTGCTATTGATCTCTCGTTACAGTGTCAACCTAACAGAGAAGTTTTGCACAAATTGGTTGATAAACATTTATGTTCAGGATTTTTTTAGTGATTTGTGTGTCTGTTCTTCATAATCCATAACTGTCTTTTTGACAGGACATGGAGTGTTTATATACACCTTGTCGGGCGAAATCAGGCCCGGATTCTGATAGATTCGTTTCTTGTTGGCTCTGCGAGCGCTTTGGTCATGCAAAGTGTGCCGGTATTCTCGGCCGTGCTGCTGACGCAGTCGCTGATCCGGCTAAAGGCTTAAGATGGTCATGTCCTGACTGTAGGCAGGGGGTCATTGACTTTTATAAACTTTTCACGGAGACCCGTTATGGTTTCTCGGATTTGAGTAGAAATCTCGGGTCCTTGTGGGAAAAGTTTGAGCTCATTAAGTCTAGGTTTGATGAGTGTCGCTTTATTGGACACTCAGATGAGTAGAAGATTCTACTCGTAGCGTAGAGTGTGGGACGTCACCTCTGGCTTTCTCCAAGTCTAATTCGTTGGTACAAGTTACCGCTCCCTCTAACTCTAAAATGAACAGTAATGTTTCCGATATTGCTGAGTCGGTTGGTAGCAAAACAGTTACAAACAAACCGGCAAGTCCATCGGTTTTAAGCTACGCTGAAGTGGCAAGGGTATCTCCGCCCAGAGCCGCCACTCACTCTAATCAAGCGCCATCGCCTAAAAATAATGAAGAGAAAAATAAATCATCCTCTCCTCCTGGCTGTTCGCGTGTGAATGCTGGTCAAAAGACTGGGCAAGTCTCACAAGCTGCCGGTACAAGGGCGATAACCCCATCTATATTTTCCCCAACTCGAAACTCTCCTACCGTGAACTCGCCTCCTGTTCCAAATAATGACATTTGCTTGACGGCAGTTCCTCCTAGAAAAGCAATATTTGTGTCAAGACTGGCACCTGAAACATCGGTGGATAACATGAAAGGTTATCCGGCGACGAAAGTCCCATCAGTCAACTTAAAGCGTGTTAGCATCTTCAAAATGGCTCCTTCTCAAGCTAGGGCAATCTCCTCTTCTAAAATATTAGTTCCGACTGAAAACAGTCATATGTTGTTAAACAAATCACTGTGGCCAGTAGGATTCTTAATTAAGGAATTTATCCCTCGGGATCGTCCCCGTAATACCAAGCCAATAGTCTTGTCGCCTTCAAAAAACTAATTGTTTCTTCAGGCCCACTATCTCTCATTTATCAAAATGTTAGGGGCCTAAATTCGAAAATTCGTTCCACTTTTCTAAATTCAGTGAGCACGGAATTTTTCTGTTTGGCCTTTACTGAAACTTGGCTAAAACCCGATCTTCATTCGTCGGAACTTTTCCATAATTCTTTCCAAGTCTTTAAAAATGATCGAGTGAATCGCATTGGTGATGGTGTATTAATTGCCATATCTGCGTCAGTCCCGTCCAATTTAATTGAATTTCCCACTTCTCCTGACGTTGAATTTATCGCTATTCGTGCGAATATGCCTGATAAACATCTATTTATAACCTGCTCCATTTGCAGGAAACACGCTTCCCTCATTTGTGAAGTGGCCAAGCTGTCTAGACCCACTGATTTGGTCGTTGCATTGGGTGGCTTCAATTTGCCTCAAGTCACTTGGTGTAGCACTGATAATTCTGGCTGTTTGGTTCCTACTTCAACGTCTGATAGGGCTGTTGTGTTCTTTAGTGAATTGTTTGATCATAATTTCTAGTGGCTCTCGCACAGATGTTATTTACGCTGATTTAAGCAAAGCATTTGGTATAGTTAACCATAGACTACTTATCTTTAAACTCCAAGCCTCTGGTTTCCCACCCTTCTTAGTGAAATGGATAAGCTCTTAACTGCACAATAGATCCTTCAGGGTTTTGTTTAACTCCATCACCTCGGATGAATTCCCCGTTACGTCTGGCGTACCTCAAGGAAGTCACTTAGGTCCTATTTTATTTAGTGTATACATTAACGAGCTCCCATCGGTGATTAATTCCAGCCAGATCTTAATGTATGCTGATGATGTGAAACTGTTTTCTTCCTTCTCTGTTGAATCGCAATCACATGAGCTTCAAGGTGATTTGGAAAATTTTGTTGCATGGTGCTCTTTGAATCTTCTGAAACTAAATCTGAGTAAATGTAAGAAGCTTTCATTCTCAAGAAGAAAGTCATTCATTACTCAGTATTTCATAGATTCGCATAAGTTGGAGGACGTCGATTCGATTACAGATTTAGGCGTTCTATTTGACCATAGGTTACGTTTTAACTTGCATATTGAGCTCTCGATTAGCAAAGCTAGGTCCGCGCTTGGTTTTATAAAAAGGTGGTCCAAAGAGCCTGATGATCCCTACATTACGAAAAGGCTGTACATGTGTTTGGTTAGACCCATACTCGAGTATGCCTCAGTTGTGTGGTCTCCTTCATATAGGTGCTACGTAGATTCAATTGAATCTGTTCAAAAGCAATTCTTGCTGTTTGCCCTTAGAAATTTGGGTTGGGATCCGATTGCCTCTCTTCCTCCGTATGAAAATAGGTTGCTTCTGCTGTCCCTACCGTCTCTTGAGAAACGTAGATTTGTTCTTGGCGTTTCCTTTCTAATTAAAGTAATAAATAGTGCTATTGACTCGCCTTCATTACTTGGCGAAATAAGCTTTAATGTCCTTAACCGCTTCTCTAGGTACTTTAACTTGGTTAAGCTTAATCAGTGTAAATTTAATTATGAGCTGTTCAATCCGCTCAGAGTCGTTTGCAAGAACCTAAATGACGTCTACCACTTATTCTCGTTATCGGACTCTTTAAAGTCCATTAAAGCAACATTGCTTAATACGTGCGATTGATCTATGCCGTATTTAAACTAGCTTTTATCCTTAAAAAGTCGTTACGTTTCGAAAGTGAATTATTGTTAATTTATTATCGGTTGCCAGGCTTATTAATGTTTGCGATGGCTTAGGGGTTCATTTGCAATTTAGTCCTGTACCGGTTGTAAGTGTGCTCCTATGCTGATAGTGTACATGCTTCTTTTTCTTTTTTTTTTCTTTTTATTTGTTTTATTATGCTTATATTCAATTTTATTATCGATTAATATAAGTTTTGCATTAAGAGCCAATTGAACTTGACTGTTATTTGTTTAGTTGAGTTTCTAGTATAAGTGGAATAAATAAAATAAATAAATAAATAAACCTTGCTGCGAAGTATTACTAGCTTAAGCAATTAATAACGTTATGAGGAACTTTTTATGTCACCGTCGAGTTTCTTAGCAACTACTTGGAGTTTTGATTCCTTAAGTAAGCACATTTTCCTCTTGCGAAATCACTTCTACACACTTTCCCAAATCTAATATTTTCAATTTTTTTACAGTATATTTTTGTATATCTTTAATTTATTCAGTTTTGGTTTTACAGGAACTTCATACAAATCCCGAAAGAAAGTATTTTTTTTCAAAATTGTTGTCGTAATAAATCTCTAATCATCGCTTGACTATGTACGATCTTCTCTTCACCGTTTCTTGTTCCTGTTAATTTTATAATACGTGTGTGGGCACACTGAATTCATTAGCACTAGCCAAGTAAAAAAAAAAAAAAAAATACAGAAGAAAAAAAGTTGTTACCGTCGCTTTTGTTGCTTTACTTTAAAGTTTTAATTAATATTTATCCTTTTTTTGAATTTCGATGTTTTCCGAGTTAATTTATTTCCAATTTCAATTGCTCAAAATTTTTCTTTCGCGTATTTTTCTATTTATTTCTTTTCTTTTGATATTTTTAATGGTCAACTTTCAGTATGAGCTCACATTTCAAAAAAAGAAACAAACAGCCAGAGCTTAGCCATACAATCAAAAAAACAATAGAAAAGCAAGCGCACTAGTTGATTTTTTCCTTTTTTCTTTTCTTTCTTCTTTTTTTTTGCATTGCTACATAGCGGCTAGCCGCTACTCTTGCAAAAAAAAAGGAAGAAAGAACCGCAAAATAACACGAGTTTGCATAACGGGATGCCGTTACTGAAATGTCTTTGGCTGACACGCACCGTTCGACACCCTTCCCTAAGTCTGTTCGCGGACGTTACACCTTTTCTTTATATTTGCCGAGGAGGTAGATTTCTGAAAAAAGAGAACACTGAATAATAGCTACTTAACGACCAAATTCTTATAAATCGCGAAAATTGAAATTCGAAAATTTAAATACAACACTAAGTTATAAAATAAACAAAATAATAGTAATACTATTAGAAACAAATATGAGCCATTCAATGATAAACAGTAGGCTAAACGAGAATGGCTTCAATTAATAACAAAATTTTGAATCAAAGAAAAAAGCAAAAAATCTAAACGTTCGTAAGGCTATGCAGTTAAAATTCTTGAAGACATAAGTCAAAGTAAAACACTAAGCCAGATTACTGGAAAACATTTTTCGTTCGCAAAGGAAAAAAAAACATATTAGAAGGATAGCGAAGGCTTCTTCCCGTTTAATAAAGGTTAAATAATACCAACTGTTAAGTTTAAATATATATATTTTATTTTAGTCGTATTTGTTTAGTTTGTATTTGTTTTAATTTAAATATATTCTTTCATTTGATATTTTATTCTTGCTTTGCACATTCATGTTTGGTTGAATGTGCACTTATTAACATAGCATTGTTCATGCACTTGCAGTTGCAAATTCATGTTTCTGTGTTGGTCTGTTTTAGCATAACGGACCGTAGACAACAATATCGTAAATTACATAATCCAGACCTTGAAGTGTGTCATCGTTGTTTATATTAATTTGCTTATGTTGCATTTGTGACACACTTCAAACTTTTCGTATTTCTGGAGTAAACGAGCGCAAAATGCAAGTGCATCATTTTATAATATTTACTCATTGTAGAGTAATTTTGCATTAGTTTATAAATATTGTAATTAATAATCTACCTTTTTAACAATAAAATTCGTCTCTGTAAAACACACTGATTGCCCCCTTTTTTGTTATCTTAGCGTTTCTTCCAGTTCAAAGTGCTGGAAGAAACAAACCAATAAGTTGGTACGACCTGACGTAGCTTTTGGTCGAATCATACCAACCAATTAGGGAATTGAGTATTTTGTTGTTCAAATACGCCGAGCAAAATAGTGATGCGCTCTCGAACCCATTGAGCTCATCGCAAATTCATTTTGGTGACTCTAACGTGGTTTGAACACGTCCTATCTATTTGTTAGTGTCCACCTTGGACACGCTAAAAAATACATTGATAATAATTTACAACACTTGCCTAAAAATATAATCGCTTCTTCGCTTTTTTAAAACAAAAAAGGAGAAAAACTTGGAAATAGAACGTCTCATTATATTTCGAAAGAATTTACGGTTGCGGAGTCCTAAGGAATGTAATGAGCAAATGGCCAACATTTCCAAGGTAGACGGTTTCTTATAGGCCGTAGGTTTCACACACCCCTTTACTACGAAATCACAAGACAATCTTATCAGTTGTTCGGGCAGACACGGAAAACACAAATTGCAAACCCTGCAGCGTAGGGATACATCCACTATACCAATGTATCAAATTTCTGCAGCTATCCGAAACAGGTAGAATGAGGTATGTTCAATCAGAAAGGCTGCTTAAAGGCCAACCAATCTTCCAGCAATTGCTCTTCGGGCTCCTGCAGAAAATGCAACAAAAAACACATTGCTGCACCTGAATCAAACTCCCAAGCATTCCTTTGAATCAGCATCCAGACAATCATCAAATCCGGTGCCAAATAAGATTTAAGTTCGCCCGAATCCAACATTATTCACTCATCAACTACCTAGAGTTAGATCAAATACATCAAATGCAGTCGTGACGTCAGCAGCAGCAGACAACTCGATACCACATAAGAATTATGTCTTGTTAACAATGGCAAGAGTAAGAATAATTGCGGCCAACGGAAATTCAGCAGAATTTCGTGCGATTTTGGACTCCGGTTTTCAAGTTCGCTCGTCTCCGAGCGCCTAATCAGCAGATGCTTCAACAAGTGAAACATCAGTACGCATTGATGGCATTGGAAACGATCAGAAAAGGCCAACAAGGCGTTTAAATATCAAACTATCAAACTATTCGGAAGATTCCGAATATAAATTTGGCTGATCCGCACTTTAACCAACCAGGAGAGGTAGATATTCCATTGAGTGTGGAATACTACTTTGAATTGATGCAAAACGAAAAAATTGAATTAAGCATCGGCCTTCCAACATTCTTAAACACATCTCTAGGCTGGGTTGTCAGCAGCAAGGTATCAAAGGCCGATATAGAAGCTGCCAATCATAAGGCACTAAATGATGTCATCGAACTCCAGAGAGTCAAAGGAAATGGCCCATAGAAGATTCATAGCTCTTGAGCGGCGTCCACTAGAACACAGTACATTTAGTTCATGGAAGAATACGAACAGATGGAACACATGACGGAAATAAACATTGATTACGTGCTCACGTCCAATTACTTTATTCCACACCATTGTGTGCTCAAACCAGATAGTACAACCACAAAGCTGCGCACAGTTTTTGATGCGTAGGCTAAAACCTCAACTGGATATTCACTCAACAATCTGATGTGTACTGGTCCACCAGTTCAAAGCGACCTATTTTTAATAGTGGTTCGATTTCGATTGCCGATCGTCTTCACCACAGACATAGAGAAAATGTATCGACAGATAATGCTACATCCAGATGATGGAAGATATCAGATCATTCTTTGGAGGACGGATCCATCATTACCCGTCAAATATTATCAACTAAATACAGTTACGTATGGCACAAGATATAGAGACAAACCTAAGACTAAACATTCTCCCCCGCGTTGACCAATCGTTGAAATGACTTGGTTGTCCATGCCTTGTTAGACCTGGACTATGAAACTTGAACTGGGGCAGTACGGGGAGCTGGAATTGGTGCTGCCTCATATTGTGGGGCATCATGGTTTGGTGCAGCGGTAATGTGTAAAATTACCGCCTTCCCAAGGTCGCCTAGTCAGCATTGATCATCAGCGCAGCCGCAATCATCATCATGTCCTGCAGTATGGTCGTCCTTAAGAAAGCGGTAATTGCACACATTACCGCTGCACGAAACCATGACCCCCCACAACAACTGTGATTTTCCTTTTCTTAATCAACTTTATATTACATATAATTACTAATCAAGATTTTTACTAACGCTACACGATTGAAATTTTCTTTTGATTTTCTCTTCGTATTCGTTTAATAACTCTTTTTTTTTACATAGTCCCTACTCGGGTGCCACTTGTGCGGGCAAAAATTGCCCGTAACCTCTGGCTGGGGTAGCTCAGCGGCCAAGAGTACGTTTCACAAGAAATTTTGATGCCATGTTATTTTCGAAATTTATTTCATTTTGTTATTATTTCAATTCAATCGCGTACGAAAATGTTTAGACTTTAAATTTCGTTACACTAAACTACAGACCCCGACACGTGATTAAGCACGGTTCCCCGTCGACTAACTTACTTTCTAACATCTCTAACTAGCTTAATTCTTAGCATAATTCTTCATAACTAAATATAATTTCTCTTCACTTAAATTTCTTTTAATCCTAACCTACCCTGATAAGCTTGCCTTAATCTCAACCCTCTTACTCTCTAACTTATTCTATACCGTAGTCTAAAGTTGACCCTAACATAGCTTACGCTTAACTCTAAGACGGCCTTACTTATTCCAATATATGTTGTGATTTCTCCAACTGATCCCTCCGTAACAATTTCGCGAATCAGCCCTTTCGCTGTCAAAAAAGCACTAGATAGCATTACAACGTATATAGACTCTATATCGATTTTACGCGATGGGAATTTACTTGTCCTCGCTGGGAACCCGAGCGCAACCGAAAAGCTCATAAAATTGAAATCATTAGCTAATTTATGTCCTATTTCCGCTAAATTACATGACACACTAAACTCAGTTAGAGGCGTAGTTTATGCCCCATGCATGTGCTGGAAGATGAAATTGTGCGCGAAATGGGCAGTCAAGGAGTGACTGAAGTCTACAAATTCACCAAAGTAAATGACGATGGAAAAACCCGCTCTCCTATAGGAAGAATTATTTTGTCTTTTGATCGCTATCGGCTACCTGCAACGGTTGATGTAGCTTGGAGTAGAACTCTACATTCCAAATCCCATGAGGTGTAAAAACTGCCAACGCTTGGGTCATACGGCAAAAAGATGCACCAGTCCTCCATCCTGTGCTAAGTGTGGTATTCCTCCACATCCTGGAAACTGTAAACGTAGCTTCTGCTTAAATTGCAACGATCAACACTCGGCGTTAGACAAACAATGCCCACGTTTTA
>NW_023998557.1:438783-454672 GCF_014805625.2 Glossina fuscipes
CATTGGAAAACACACTGTCTTCGGTTAGAAAATTCTATTTTAACACGCGTGAATTTCATACAGTACGTTGCTTGGAGAAGCCATGCGCACATTAACACTATTATCAAAATTCTCGTTTTAAGCAAGATTGAGTATGTTTTGATAATCTATGGCAATAGCTGCAGATCTAATGTGAACATTCTCAAACCGGTCTATCACCAAGCCGTCAGAGCAAGTTGTTATGCTTTTCGGACGACGTGCATAGATAATATTATAATCGAAACTAGTCTCCCACCTTTAGAAAATAGCCTTTGAGTTAAAAGCTAAAATACTCCCCAAGCTTCTTAATTCAAACAAATCTATTCCCGGTGATGACGTGAGAAAGATTATTATTGCGAAGAAAATTCCAAAGTCACCATCTGCAATTGGCCATTGTTTGTACGATGTAAAGGAATTAAATATTCCCTTAATAATTTTCCGCTATTTTGGTATTAAACCTACATGGATTCTGAAAGACTGCTCTTTTGACACTTCGTTGTCTATGCACAAGAAAGAAAATACTCCAAATTACGTCTTCAGGAATCTAATAGCTGAAAAAACCCAAATATTGGAAAGTACTGGTTGGAATCTTTTATACACAGACGGCTAAAAATCTTCTGGTCTGCCTCCTGCTTGTGCCGTGGTTGATGCTACAGGACGAGTTCTTCTCAACCACATATTTCACGGAAGTACTTCAACTTTCATAAACGAGCTATCCTTCGCGATGCGAACCTTTCCAATAAAAACAAACTCAAGACCGTCGTTTTTTCTCTGTATTAAAAGCTATACGGAATTCTTCGATATCGAGATGGAGTACCATTAACAAATTAAGGATTATCATTACAACAGCCGGCGAAAAAATTAAAATGTTATGGATACCTAGTCGTATCGGTATATTGGGATATGAGCAGGCTGATCGAGCGGAGAAGTATGATGCTTTTGCATCTCTAATTATGGAAAAGTTAAAGAAAAAATTACATAAGGAAATATACAATACCATCATCAGCACCACTCTCTTATAAAGCGCATTCACTGTGACTGCCTTACTTTTACCTTGGCTAGAAGTAATGGATCTGGAACGATTAACCCATTCTACAATCAGCTACAGAAAAGAATACCAATACAATCAATTACTTTATCAAAACTACTAATATACTTTTATAATTTAGAGCTGATAGCCTGTGTTGCTAGTGCGCAATGTGTTTTTTTAATCTAAGAATTTATTTCATCAGTCTAAAATTATAATAATAATAATAGTAATAATAGTTAGACAGGGGAGTTATTGATTGTTGTGTTAAAAAACCAAGTCATCTTCCTTCGCTTTTAGAAGCATGCGCTTGTATTCATAAAGGCATTGTCTTAAGTCGATTCTAAGTTGGACAGCATCCGCACTATCGGGCCGCCTCGATCTCTGAAAATTCCGCTTAAGGCGGCGCACGACTCCACGTTTAGCGGACAGTGCAGCCGTCCACCACTTGACCCCTCGTCGATTTGTCTTGCGACATTTCTCAAGGAGCAAGTCGTTGACGCCACAAACGGACCGAGAAATATACTCCACCTGCTCATTCGATCTACAAGCAAAATCCTCAAGCGATACGGCTGTCACCGCTTCCCCAATATGGACCCCGTAGGTATCCCAACTGGACTGTCAAACGTGAACCACTGGCTAGGCTCATTTAAAATATAGACCATTGAGACAAAACCACCCCCCTTATTTGATTACGAAGACCAGACCCACGGCAACAGGCATTTGCATAGAGTCTTAGGATTAATGGAGTGCTACCTGCAAGCAGTAACACCGAATCCATAAACCTAATGTAATCGTCCAGTTCTTGATTAAATTTGCAGTAGAGACTGGCTACAAGCAGGCTCTCATTCGGGCCTTCCACGGACACACAGACACCATAGTTACAGGTTTTAAAAAGGGTCGCATCCACATTCACACCATTCATTACGACAGCAAAGTGGCTACTGGAGTCAAGAAAAACCCGCATTCCCGTTAGCAGGCCTTTTATCCTGCCACCGAAAGTGCAGGGTTCTTGCACCAGAGCCGCTGTGCAGCCCAATTCACTCATCCACTGGCCAAGCTCCACACCGCGTGATAACCGCGGTTGAAATTATATTGCAGTATGAGCAAAGCCATATTAGTGCTTAGACGCTACCTACGCGATCATCCTGTTATACTCCGGACAGGCCTAGGACATCATGAGATGTCCAGCAGAAAGTCCGCGGAACTCGCAGTTTCGGCAGTGTGCAGCGTTCGTACACACACTGAGCCGGTGGCCTGTTTGGCCACAGTGTCTACAGACAACACCCTGGACTCTGCACTCTTTCACCCTGTGGTCGAAAGCACACGGGCACTTCATCATATTGACGCACCACAAAACAATGGTAGTCAATGTATACCCTACCGACGCTCAGGAGTGCATCCATAGCCTGAACGCATCCCTCCAGGACGAGGTTGGCCGTACCACCACTTTTTACCCATGGTTTTGAGACCATCCGGACACTCTTTCTAAATTCCTCGGGAGAGTACGTTTAAGGTTCATCTCATACAAGCCCTCATAAAAACAGACGGATCGAGCACTTCATGCACGGACTGACATACCACCTTCGGGCCCAGCTTCTCTTCAACCGAGACATTGAGCCCGATTTCCCCGAATTTCGTGTTCGCCATGATCTTTGTCCTCTCCGCAGTAGATGGAGTACGGATAACGGCTCCACCTCCTACCAAAAAGTGGTAGGAAAGGTAGCGCACTTTGGGCACTCCCTTGGAGTCAGATTACACGATATTAAAGCTATGCGGAACGGAGGAGCAGTTATCCGTATCACTTCTGTTGAGGGCAGACGGAGGATTTTATGGAATACGAAGTTTGCAGAGGTAAATCTGTCAGTGTCAGTGCCTCAAAAAATTGGCCCGAAATTAATTGTTTAAAGAGTAGACAAGCAAATCAGCCGTAGTGATTTTTTGGAAGAGCTGCATAAACTCAACTTCAAAGATAAAGGAATAAGTGAAGAAGACTTCAAGAGGTCCATCCGTTTGGCCTCTCGTCTTTGGATTGCTGGAGATAGACAGATTAATGCTATGCTGGAATCTACGGAGAGATTCAGCGACGTGCTGATCTGTGTGGGAAGAGTTTGTGTACACTGGTACTCATTTCTGGTGCCTTTCTTCGATGAGGTGCCGGTTTGTTTTAAATATTTAAGTTTTGACCACATGGTGAAGGACTGTAGGGTAAGTGGGGTTGTGTGTTGACATTGTGGCATGACTGGCATTTAAGAAGAGCTATCCCGTTATGTGCAATTTGGGCCAGTGCATCAGTGATTTTAGCAGCAGTTTAGTACGGTAAAAACCGTATTCTGGGCTTGTCCGGATATATGAAAATATTTCCGGATGATAGATGCTTGTCTACTGCTATTGTCAATGATGCCAGTGTCCATTTCATGCTGGTCAGTTCTTCTGATTGCGGTGTATATGCCTGTGTAGATGGATTGCAAAGAAACTTTTCCTTGCAAGCCTTTACTGCAGATTTAGGGAAGAGTTGCATCCTTATATGAGATACATGGATACTGTTCTGTTGCTTGAGGGCGGCTCGGCAGTTATCTTAGGTCTCCATGCCAATGCTTTCTCATCCGTCTGGTTTAATAAACCAGACAAGGGGTGAGCTGTTAGCTGAATGGTGCATCTCCGTGTAGAATTCATATAATGGTCCAGCTGGTGTTATTGACATAGATTTGACGCTCGTAAATGACGCAGCTTGGAGGTTGTTTGAAATCAGTTGGAATATAATAAGTGGTTGTGGTATGAGTGATCACCAATTAATTAAAATTGAGGTGACCACTGTCCAAATTAATGAAGTGGCGTCTGACATTAAAAAATGGTGTACGTCTGGTGTGGAATGGAATACCGGCGGGACTCCAGTCAAGGGAAAAATATCTGGAAAGTCATGAGATTTTTTCCGTCGGGAGCCGGTTAATGAGCAAACCATTTCCATTAATGAATGCTTGTGGGAAGTCAATGAGTTTCTCCCTCCGCGTAGCCAGAGTTTTGCGCGTAGAGGAGTTAAGTGGTGGACTTCTAGTTTGAAACAGATGCGTAGCGCAGTCCGGCATCTCAGGACGAAGTTCCAAAGAACCAGGAGGCTGCGCAGTGCGAATGAATTCCTCATTAGAGCTGCCTACCATAATAAGTTGTGTGAATGCAAACGTCTGATTGTGCGAGTTAAAGAAAAAGAATAGAGATTCTTTATCTTATGCAGTCGTGATGATCCTTGGGAGCAAGTCTACCGGATATACACAGGCAAACGGTGCTTCGATATTAATTCATGTAGGTAACAAAGTCTTGATTAATGGGACTGATGGTATGCGCACCTAAATGTCTGAATTTTTTCCTAGATTAGGGGGACCAGTTTTGTCAGCAGAACTTGTGTCTGTTTGCCCAACGTTAAGAATGCTGGCTATAATCCGCCACATCAAGGAAAGGTACCAATGCTACCATATGGCAGCACACAATGTAACCGCGCTACAAGGCTTCGGAGAAGAATTCGTCGAATACCTAAGAGAGTACTATAAAAGTTTCTCTTCAGTGTTCGTCGATAAAGCATATATAGAGAATTAATAATGAATGATTTTTATCTACACATGTAAATTTTAAATATAAAATAAACATGTTCAGAAAAATTTGATATCGTGGTTTTAGATGGTGACGACGAAAATATTGAAAATATGTATATTGCGAACTGGATTTTACGGTTCTCAACTTTCACAAGTACGACAGAAGGTAAAGCCATCTTGCATCATGTGTGAGCAATATTATCGAACGTAGAAAAATTAATTTTTTTTCTATAGATGGTCAAGATGGTCATATAAAATCGGTCATGTGGGGCAACATCTCGTATATATAAGGATCATTATAAGCTCAAATGATGATGTTCGATGGCAGGCCCATCAGTATAAACTGTGGTGAGATGAGCGGCACGCATACTAAATTTGCGATGAAGATATGGCGAACCTTTATCGTAAGTAATTTCATATCTGTTCAGTGCACTTTGAAAAGGTCTCGAAGCAGCAAACTGAATATGGAATTAAAATTTGAAGAGTAGCAAATAATCAAGAAAACAATTTTTAATGACGGTCATTAAAACACCAATTAAATTTGTGTCCTTTTTTTGAGAACGGGTACGGGAAAAATAGCAGTACATACTAGTCTTTTGTAAAGACTGAAACCAACGCTTTTGTGCTTCTAAATTGAAAGTAAGGCAGAAAAACGAAAATAGAACAAAAAACCATATACTGTATCCTACGAGTGCTTGTAAATCAAAATTTCATCTTGCTTAGTGAAAAAAATGGTGACATATATCATTTAAGATTTCTATGGGGATAATTAAAAGTGATAAACAGGTATATCGAATGACTTTTTGAAAGCAACATTTTCCAACATGGTATGTTACGTGTGTACGATGAGGCTACATACCAACATTTGATCAAGCAGTTTAAGTTAATTATTTACGTTATCGAAAAAAACAAATGTTCATTTAGTTTAATAGTTTAGAATCATCAAGAGGACTCATCCTCGACTGCCTTAATTTTATAGAAAAATCAAGATTGACCTTCAATCAGTTTTCCTCAACCGTTTCTTTTTTAAATGTTGACAGTATATTACAATCACTCAAAACACTAAAATTAATACAAATCAACTAAATCAACTATGTTGTATACAACTTAAATAGGAAGCTTGGAATTACATTCACTGGTAAAAATGTATTAGGAAATAAAGATCTGTCTGTGCGCATATGTTTTACTATAATATATTGAAGCAGTCAATATGTCATTACACGCACCAAAGGCATTCAGCAAAACAGGTTACAGCTTTACTGGAGGCACGCTTTTGGTCCATATTTATTTGCTCCTAAAACAGAACCGTTTCTTTTCAGGTATTCAGGGAACTCACAACAATGGATGTGTAATACTTCACGAACCACAAACGTTAACAAAATCCTTCAAAGAATTGTCGAGGTTTACGTGTTGACAATTTATGTCTCCGTTGCGTTGGCAGCAATCCTTTAGCAAAGGGTTGTAAAATTAATAAGAACTTTTTTAAACATGAATATTGTCACAAAGCAGGACACATAAAAAAGTTTATTTAAAGCATAAGCTTAAAAATAAATATAACACAGGTAACAGGCACAAATCATTAGAATCTTATTAAAGATGAGATTCATCGTATTTGGATATAGTATTAATAAGATTATCGTAATTTATTACGATAGAAGAGTCTTTGAAGAAAATTTTTTATCGATCTAACATTTGTAAAATAAAGAAAAATAAATAAGGAAAAAAAATTATTGATAATTGTAAAAAGATTTTTAGAAATAAAAATAAAAAATCCCATCCTAAATGAACGGCAGAAATTAACCATATAGGCTCAAGGGCACATTAGTGGATTTCTATGGACCAGAACTTCGTGATCGTTTGAGGAAATATCGGAGCTACACACGCTGAGCTCCTTCATTTACATCTAAGCGTACCAACAACACTGTGACTTCTTATAGCCGACACGTCGAACAGATGTTTTTGTAATAGCTGACCTATTACTGCCCATTCACACAAAGAAGCATAGCGACCCGACTATTGTCTGCCACGCTAGAAATCGTGCCTACAGCGGAGGTTATTGCAAACATACGCTAATTACTCCCTCGAGATTACCAACACATTTATCACGCTGCGAAATCAACCTTCTTGCAGGTTGCGCAACAAGATGGCAGTAGTGATGGAATAGTGAGAGGCCATGCGATGCCATCGAAAACTCAACGAGTTCATTCACCGCAGAAGAGGCGAAGTTTGGTTCAGCACGTCTCGCTCTCGAATCTGCGTCGTGTTCGGAGCGGATGATTATCTGGCTGAGATGCCAACATCACCATTATCACAAGCTAGAAACTCGAGAACAGCGGATATCCGTAAGCCAGAACGTCAGAAAATCTCCACATTGAATTCCACTCCTTGAAAGTGCCGAAGAATCCTAGCCCGTCAGCAAGAGGAAAGGAGCTAAGACAACCACCTCAAAGGGAAGTGTAGCAGTGTTAGAAATGATATAATCTGCGGTCAGTTGGTACGTTTAAACTCGCATCTATCCTGTAAAACAACAGATGGTCCACATATAATTCTATTAAACAAAGTTTCCAGACTAACCGATTGTTAAAGTAAAATTTTATATTTAACTTAAATGTTAGACTTAAATAGATGCAAGTGTTCGAACAACAACCCCAGAATGACTACTAGGCGAACGTTTTCTTTCAAAAATAACTCTCTATAAACAAGCTATCAATTAATACAATCACAACAATTAAGCCAGAGATCTCGGTAAAAATATATTCTTTCTCCCAACTTCCTAAAGCCCACCACTAGTCAACTATTCGATAGTAGCCGATGCAACAACGAAAAATGCCGCAAAATCTGGAATTGTATTGCAGGCCATATTTCGAAGCAAGGTTGGAAACCATAATAGCGCAGCACAAAGCTAAAATTAAAATTATATCCGACTGAATAGCCAAAGGCAAGGAATCTCGACTAGCAAGTCAATGGTCGTGGGTCCGAATCTCAAGTGAGGTAGAGTTTTTAATAAAAGCCGATAGCCTTAGATGCTAGTGCTTTTAAGAGTTTAGTCTTGGAATTTATTTCTCTGGCGAAATTAATAATAAAAAAGATAATAATAATTAAAATTATAGTTAGATATAATATTTATAAGAAAACAGATTATATAACACTCATAAACAAAAAACATGAGTTTACGACGGGAAGCGTAACATAGGCCGAGAACATTTTGCGAAGTGCAATTTTATATCATAGTACCTTGAGAACAGTCAAACCTTCCTCGTACACTATACGCGATGTCTGAATTTTTATATTCTATATTAGATGAGCATAGATGATTATTTCCATTTTTGTAGAATAAGGGTGGACATTTTTATTATGTGTCCATTGCTGTTTATAGGTAACAAACGACAAAGCTTCAAAAATTCATTTGCCATTAAATAGATATATACAAAGACAGCATCGAAAATGAAAATCAATGCTGGATCTCGGGTAGAATTGCGTCCAGAAAAAAATTCAAATCAAACACTGTAATAACAACTAATAAATTATATTCGATCATGACCGAGTTTTTTTTTATTCGTCACCGTTATCCTAAGAAAGACTAAAAACAGAGGAAAAGAACTAGTTTTTCATACTCTATAATGTTCGGTAGGCGCGGACGATTGTTTCTATTTTTGAAATAAAAAGTGAAATTTATATGGCATATGTGTTGGGCTTTATGAGTAAAAATCAAGAAAACGGAGAGCAAAGACGTTCACAATTCTGTGTCTCGTATGTATGGGGGCGTTTCAAACTCTTTTGCTAATTTGTAGGTGACACCTTCACTTTTTCGAACTGGAAAATATCTCTCACAGATACTGCACATTTGGGCAGACGAACGGACGGACATACATAGAGAAATGGGAATTTTGTGTGGCAACCGATAAAGTACGTTAACGTAACTGCAACTAAACGTAATTATATTCGCAAAATAGTAAATGGAATTTGTGGGATCAAAATTTTAATTAAAATATTATTTTTTTAATTGCATTTTTAGTGGATCAAGTTGAACTAGATGGGTATTCCCCAGTCCGGTCATATCGAAATTTTAGGTAAACGTTTAATAATTAGTTATAAAGCATTTTGTGCCTGGACTTTCTAGTTCTAGTTCTTCTTATTTACTTAAGTATGAGGCAAGTTGAAATAAAAATTACCTTCAAACTAATTCTTACAATATCGACGACATTAGTTATAAAGCATTTTGTGCCAGGACTTGAGAGTAGTTCTTCTTATTTACTTAAGTATGAGGCAACTATTATTAAGATGAAATAAAAATTACCTTCAAACCAATTCTTACAATATCGACGACATTTGGGAAAATTCTAACGAAGAATAAGCCTGAAAACAAACGGCGTAGGGCGGGCAGGTCCAAATTCCAATTGCGCGGTGTGCAGTTGAACCCATGTGTTAAATTGTTACGAGCGTTAACGAGTTGCGAGTTTAATATAGACCATATAACCTGGAGCGATATAATTAGAAGACAAATTTTGGTATAGTTAAAAAGTATTTACCAACACATATGCAACATTGCGTTTCCTATACATTCGTTCAAGAAAGCCGCTAATAAGTTAGGCGGACTTGAGTTCCAAAAGAACCCGTCACGTTGGCAAAACTGTCAATATCTGCAGACCAATTGTCAAGTTTTCTTCCATATGCAGAATAGCTTTGTACTCTGATTTTATATCAGCAGGAACACTAAGCAAATAGGGATTACCCTTTAATTTTTTTTTTTAGTGCGCCATATTAAAATCCGTATATGTTCGTAGATAACTGTAGGTTTGTAGATAGCTTTTATAAAGACCGTTGACAGTCACAATTTAGAGTTATATCCTCTGTATTCCGTTGATTAATAATGCCATAATATATGTTACATATTGCCAAATACGACGGCTAAAAACTCTAAACATTACTTGAATGTTATTAAAACCTAAACGGTCTTGGACCAGTGTTAAATAGGCGTCCATATCTAATTGTAAAAGTGCATTAAACTCTTTTAACGCCTACTGCAGAATACCCTTTTTATTTTTAGCGGTTGAACACAAATGTGAGGGTACAACAAGAGTAAGATCGTTAAGGAATTACAAATTCAGACACCTCTCGTCGATGCAATTCAAAATACATGTAGCCATAATAAGAAGAAAGATGAAATCAAATTGGACAAATGCTTTCAGGTATACGTTGTGAACAGCTCCTCGAGATCGTTTTTTCCTTCAACTAAAGTTGCCAGTTTAATCAGCGGTGACAACAGAAATTGCAAACCTTTAACCACGAAGTGTTCCCCAGGTAGTTTATACAACTGAGATAAAGTTATTGTAACAATTCTACGTTTTAACGATTTTTTTGTGTGAAATTATTTTTAGAGTTGTGTGATTATCTGCGGCCAACATGACCATACAACTTGCATACCGTGGAAACGGTTGGAACTCGATAAAGGCAGCTGCCGCATTTGATTTTTTGTTGTTAATAAATGTAGAAGGATAGGAAATAATTAACAACATTACTTTAAGCAATTTTTCAAAATATTCTTCAGCAACAAACCTGGCGCTAGTTGGGATTACTACCCTTTTCTGTAGTCCAAATTGGAAGATCCGCGTAAGGGATGAGAATATCTGCAATTGGATTCAGTAGCCGAGGGTGAGATGTGAATTTGTAACAACAAGCGCAACACCCATAAAATCTTGCAGCGGTACATGTTTTTGTCCCGGGATAGACATACTTCATGATGGTCGAGATTCAGGTGATCGTTTTCGATATCGTCAATAACCTATGTTGGTTTGGAATATATATTAAAATGAAAAATGGATACCAATTATTTGGTGCATTTGTGCCTACATATTTTTTCTTTCGTTTTGTATTTATGTCGACCAAACGAAAATTCACAAACACATATTTTAGAAATCTATTTTCAATGTGGTATTATTTGGTATGGAAATATATCACAAATTCTTTTTACTTTTACTATATTCTATACTTTATTGTTTAGAAAATTTTAGTTTCGAAATACTTTTTTCCTTGAATTGTTTACGAATAACATATGTGTCCCGTTTCTGGCGACGTCACTGCCAAATTTTTCTGCATTCAACTGCTCCAGCTTATGGCATCATCTTCTCTTCATTCGCAACTTGCCTCCTCGGACTTTTTCAATGCCAAGTAAGCTTATATTTTCTTGACTTTTGCTATTTTACATCGCAACATTTTTTTCAATTTTCTATTTATAGATTTATATTTGTCAATTCAATTATTCACTGTGCGTATTTTAATGAACATATGTTAAAACAGAGATGTTAAATACAAAGTGCACATATTTTTGATTAGCATCAAATTCTGAATCAATTTAAGCATGTCTGCTTGTCCGCTTGGGTAATTTTTTTTGTAAGCGTTCGCCTGGCGGCAAAAGACAAGCTTTTGACTTCAAATTTTTCAGAAATGTTGAAAGTCTGTTTGCTTTTGAAAATCTATTGAGGGACGTATCTACAGTACTACTTAAATGAGAAAACTTTTGTTTATCAACAATATGTTGTTTTGATCATTACTTATAAATTATAAGAGATAATTGTATAGAAGTTTCAGATATTCTATGGGCGATGTTGTAGCACGCTTACAAAAATATTATAATAAATAATAAACCTTATTTTTTTTTGATACCTTTATAACACACAGGGGAAGCTTCAAAACTTCTATAAAGTATAAAAGTTCATGATCTCTTTCAATTTTGGAATGCGACTAAGCATGTCCGTCCGCCCAACTGTGTAGTATCTGTAGAAAACATTTTCCCCTTAGCGGACAACATGTCTCTTATAAATCTATAAAAGAATTTGGAAGAAAAAGAATTTTCCCACACGTAGCTGTTGCTTTATACTTTTTACATTTAAGAACTTCTCGGTTATGGCTTAAGAAGCATCAAAGATTTGCTTACTTTAACTTGAAAACAGGTTCTCTTATTACATCCATCTCTTAATACCCATCACCGAGGGATGATGATTCATTTTGTCAAAACGTTCGCAATTCCAAGAAAGAAACATCAAAGTTACCAAAAGGTATATATATCCTCCATCACAATCACATTTGGAATCAATTTCCGTCTGTCCGTCTGTGTAATGTCTGTTGTAAACGTTCTCCTGGCCGCAAAAACGAAGCTATCGACTTCAAATTGGAAGTACTTGCACACAGGTTGGTATTGAAATCGGTTGAAGGACACGCCCACAGTACCTCGTAAACTGAGAACATCTCTGTTTTCAAATGAAAAAAAAAAAATTGAATTTTTGCGCATTACTCATAAACTGCGGCAGATCAATCTATAAAAGCTTGAATGTATGTTCTATCGGCAATGCTTTAGCACCTATGCAAAAAAGGGAAATACTTACCTCGCCTTCCCAATATTATAGCGTATCAATATTTAATTTGTTTTCGGTATCTTCAAAACGTCTAGAAGCATGGTTCAAAATCTCCATTAGGTATATGTATTCTTGCCCTGCGCCAGTTGCCGAATGCATCCAAGCACGTCCGTTTGTTTGCTTGTCCATCAATTTTTGTGCCCAACAATTTAGCATCTGTGGTAATAATTCTCACGTTTGCAAAAACGAAGATATCGCCTATGGTTTGTCCTTCCGTGGTTTTTCTTTCTGCTCATAAATTACAACACATACAACATATAAATTTCCATGTTTATCCTGAAAATAGAAAAAAGCAGACGCGCCCATCCATTATTATGCAGCATGAAAACTTATTTCTTTACCTTATGTAAGCAAGCAGCACTTTCTTACCCTCTGCGAACACTAACTTGCCATCAGCAAAACATTGCTATTTACAGTTCTCTGTATCATATATTTATCCATATATAATTTTTTTTTGTATTAAACTATATCCAATAGCAATAGAATAAGTGCAGGATTCCTTCTTAGTGTTCCTGACTGCTCGGCTTCAGAACGTCAAATCTTCTTTCCTCTTTATTTTGGCAAATATTTCGGCTAGAGGAGTCTCTAACAAATATATATCGCTAAGATCGATTCAGTAACATGAGTGAATTAAACGCCTTTTCTCTATTGATCATTTCTTGTTTATACTTATTTTTTTACTTGTTTATGAATAAATTACTTAATGCTGTAATTAGCATAAATGGTAAATGGGGGCGGTGAGCTTTGAATTGCGTTTTTTACAGTTGTTTACAAATTGAGTTAATGCAATTCGAAATGATTGAAATGTCATATTTTGTTGTTTTATTTTGTTAATACATTTTTGCTTACAATTGTAATTTGTGAGACACTTGAAATGGACGCACATCTGTAACAATATGCAGTCACACTACACCCTTACCCTTTAGATGAGCATATATAGTTATAATCATAACAATATAAAATATAATTAGTTTAACCTTCTCCCTCCTTTTGTACTTTAGGAAACTGTTTATGTGTATTAATAAACATATTTATTAAGAACTATAAAAGTTTTTCTAGGGTAAGAAAGATGGGAGAAGGTTAAGCTAATTATATTTTAGATTGTTATGATTTATGAAATACTATGCGTTGTCACACATACGCTTGAGTAGAGCTTTATGATTTTGCTTAGCTGTGCTCAACCGCATATATGACGTACTTTTTCCTCTTTACATCAAACAAAATTGAAAATTGAAAATTGCGCTAACTCCAAGGTATTTACCAACATTGAGAAATTTAAATTTATAGTTCGGCTCATAAGAGAGGTTTACTTAAATGTTCTGGAATTTATAACCACTAGTAGAGAATCAAATTATCTAATTTATGGTGTCTTCGGAAAGACTGTGGAAAATGTAGATAAAAAATAAATTATTAGAAGCGTGTGCGAATGGGAGAATAGAGGAAGAAAGTTGGGGGCAAGAGAGGGGTAGATCAAATTTTCTTAGTTCTATTGTTCTTAGTTCTCTTGTTCGGAAAAAGGAACACCACATGCGTGTCTTTTCAATTACACATCCTCTTATTACGGTCACAAAAATGTCCCTCCGTAAATATTTTCTTCATTATATAGATTCCAGTGAACTAATGAGAAAAAAAAGATTCTTTCAAGGGCATATATTATTTATAATGCTAATATCAACTACAAAAAAAACACGATCATGCATAGAAATGCACAGACAAAATTAAGCGCATTCTGGTTGGTAGTGAACAAACGAAAAAAGTATTTATGATGCTGATAACAACTTAAATTCATGAATGAAAAAAAAAAAAATTAAGGGCACCATGGGTGGTGTGACTATTTCACCATATTGCATTTCAAAACACCCAAACGTCAAATGATCCTTTCTCATTGGTACTTTTAATATCAATGTTGCCATTCGTATAAATACCCCGCTGAAAGTCGAAAAAGAATTAGTGTTACGGTAGAATTTATTACGTCATGACGATACTTAAATGAATTTGTCGGGAAAAAACTAAAGGTAATAAAAGGCAGAGTGAAGTTTACAGACAAGGCTTAAAAGGCAACCTATCCTATAGAAGCAGAGTTTTCTCTTAACTTATTCTAAAATTAACCCTAACCATCAATGCGAGAAAATTATCAGCGTTCAGTTTAAAAAAGTGTTAATCAACCGACTGGAGAGGAATTACGCACATTATCTCACACGAGTTATTATATAATTGAAAGTATTCGCGAGATTGCCATTGAATTTCGAAACATTTGAATTGATTTCTTTGGCTTAAAATTTCCGATAACCAGCTGCGACATCAATCGGTTTGAGCAGAACAAGGGTACTTGGAAAATGGTCGGTCCAAAAAAGGGCGACAAAAGAACCAAAAAGTTTCCACATCAACTTGCTGACTGTGTTTAACGAAACGGCCAAGCAACGTCATCATTGTCTTATTACCAACATGCACGATGGAAAAGCACGAAGCCATACTTCAGGACAATTTTATCATTTGTGCCAGAAACCTTTCACCGCCACTGGAAATCGCTATAAGCAAGAATACACCAATGTCAAAATCGTATTTCCATCAGGGGGAACAACAGCCAAGTTTACAAATATGGAAAAGAAGTTAGTGCCACCAATTATCAAACATGCTGACATAGAAGCTGTCCTTAAGCCCATAAAAGTCCATAACAGAAGCGAGGAGACGACAATTCAAAAGCATGAAGCGTGCGCGGTTTTATTATATTATTATTATTATTATTATTTTAATTTTAGACTAATGAAATGAATTCTTAGACTAAAAAAAAGACATTGAGCACTAGCAACACAGGCTATCGGCTCTAATTTAAATAAATGGATATTAGATAGTGAACTTAGTAGTATTAAAAAAGTAATATATTGAATTGATATTCTGTTCTGAAGCTGATTGTAGAATGTTCAAAGGGTTAATCGTTCCAAATGCAATACTTCTAGCCGAGGAAAAGTTGAGGCAATCGCAGAGAATGTGCTTTATAGTAAGAGTTTGTCCACAACAGCAGATTGGGGGAGAAGACTTCTTCAGGATCCATTGGTGAGTTGCAATTGTATGACCAAGGCGAATTCTCGAAAATGTTTGGATCTTGGTTTTCTCAACGTTTGTTGGATATAAAGGTGGAGTTAATTGAGGGTTAATGCAAGAGTAGTGTTGATGATGGTATTGTAAATTTCCTTCTGCAATTTTCTCTTTAACTTTTCTTCCAATGTATCTTTGAAGATCCAACTTTTCCATGACATCATCCATAATTAGAGGAGAAAAAGCAGCATACTTTGCCGCTCGATCAGCCTGCTCATTTCCCAGTAAACCGATGTGACTTGGTACCCATAACATTTTAATTTTTCCGTCGGGTGTAGTAATTATATTCCTTAATTTGTTGATGGTGCTCCATCTCGAAGTCGAAAGGTTCCGGGTAGCTTGTAATACAGACAAACTGTCAGTAACAATGACGGTTTTGAGTTTGTTTTTATGGGCAAGGTTGGCAGCGTGAAGGATAGCTCTGGCTTCGGTTATGAAAGTTGAAGTGCTTTCGTGAAATATGTGGTTGAGAAGAACCCGTCCTGTAGGATCTACCACCGCACAAGCAGGAGGCAGACCAGGCGATTTTGAGCCGTCTGTGTACAAAAGATTCCAACCAGTACTGTCCAATACTTGGGTTTTTTCAGCTATTAGATTCCTGAAGACGTAATTTGGAATATCTTCTTTCTTGTGCATAGACAGTGAGATGTCAAAAGAGCAGTCTTTCAAAATCCAGGGAGGCTTAACACCAAAAGAGCGGGGGATTTTTAAGGGAATGTTCAATTCCTTTCCGATGCACAAACAATGGT
>NW_023998557.1:454682-460596 GCF_014805625.2 Glossina fuscipes
GAATTAAGAAGCTTAGGGACTATTTTAGCTTTTAACTCATACAGTCTATTTTCTAAAGTTGGGAGACCAGTTTCAATTATAATATTATTTATGGGCGTCGTCCGAAAAGCATAACAACTTGCTCTAACGGCTTGGTGATAGACCGGTTTAAGGATGTTGATATTAGATTTGCAGCTATTGCCATAAATTATCAAAGCATAGTCAATCTTGCTTAACACAAGCATTTTGGTAAGATAAGCGATAGTGTTAATATGCGCATGGCTTCTCCAAGCAACGTACTGTATGAAATTTACCCTTGTTAAAAGGGAGTTTTTTAACCGAAGGCAGTGTGCTTTCCAACGATAATTGTTTGAAAACGTGAGCCCGAGAACATGGAGCGTCTGCACATTTAGTACTGGTAAGTCGTTAATATGCATCGGTAGGTTTCCTGCATCGCACATTTGTTTTCGACAAATGTGCATTTTTTTTGATTTTTGTATAGAGATTATAGCTCCTGACGAGTTTGCCCATGTGGAGATCTCACATGCAATAGATTCGAGGATGTTCATTGCTTTCGTGTTTTCTTTTTCTTTTGTAAAAATATATACATCGTCCGCGTAGAGACAATGCTCCACGCTTGGTAAACGGCAAAGAATTTCGCTAATTTCGTTGAAAGCGATCTGGAAAAGCGTGACAGAGAGAGGAGATCCTTGCGGAATGCCATTCATTAGCGGAAAGGAATCAGAAAGATGATTGTTGATTCTAACTTTGAACCGCCGATGCGACATGAATGATTTGATGTAGTTGAAGAATTTGGGTCCAACATTCCATGATTTCAAGAGTCTTAAGATAACATGAAGACCAACTCTATCAATTGCTTTTTCGAAATCAATTGAGAGAATTGTTACGTGATTTCGTTCGGAAATTGCTTTGCTTGTGAAATAATCAATATGGAACAGAGCGTCGATGCACCCTCTACCCCGCTTGAAACCAACTTGTTGCTTTGTTATCAGGTTCTTGGATTCAAAAAACCAAGATAATCTAGATGCCATAATCTTCTCTAATACCTTAACCAACTTTCATTGATGTATTTCTGTGAATTCGTCTCGAGAAAAGTTCGAAACTAAGTGCCTTTGATTTCCGTAATTCCTTCCTGAATAGAGCATTGGCCTTTTTGTATAATAACAAGTGATTTTGATCAGGACATCTCTTAAAGCGGTGCCATAGATCCATTTTATTTTTCCTCAAAAACGAAAGCGTGTTGTTCCACCAAGGAACCCTAGCTCGTTTAAAAGAGGTGTTGGATTGAGGAATAGAAAGATGAGCAGCCGTGCGAATCGCTTTAGACATAATAGCAGCATCATGGTTGCAGTTTCCGTTAAATGGCTTTGAATTCAAAAATGACTCCACCTGTTTGGAGTAATTGATCCAATCCGCTTTAACTAGGAGGAATTTGGCCTGTTTTGCTGGAGTAGCAGAGGACGTTGAAAGTTTAAGATCGATTATGATTGGAAAGTGATCACTATTATGTAGATCATCAGAAATAGACCAGGACACCAAAGGAAGAAGTGATGGAGAGCAACATGTTAAATCAATATGTGAAAAAGTATGATGAGTTGAGAACTGCGTTGGTTTTCCATCATTTAAAACGCAAAGGTTGCTTTGAAAAAATGCCTTTTCTAAAACAGTACCGCGAGTGTTGTTCACTGTTGAGCCCCAGATGGTATTCCAGCTGTTGAAATCGCCGCATATAATTAATGGGGGGGAAAGTACGGAGAATAAACTGTAGAGTTCTTGCTGAGAAAACGATTGCGAAGGTGGAATATAGAGCGAAAGCACTGTAAATTTTATATTTAACATTATTTGTATCGCTACGGCTTGTATATTTGAGCTTAAATTTATGCGTTTGTGAGGTATACTTGATTTTATAAAAACACCTACTCCTTGTTCGGAATATGAGTTTTGATCAGCATTCGTGAAGTATCCAGTATATGATTTGGGTGGAATAGGATTAAAAGAGCTTCTACAATGGGTTTCTTGAAGCGATAAAAAGGTTGGATTAAAATCACTTATGAGTGTACGGAGTTCATCAAAATTATTAATAAGTCCCTTAATGTTCCATTGTAGAATTTTAAAAACTTAATTTAATTGTAATGACATGTAAGCAGAGTGGAGGGAGGGTTAAGTTGACATGTCAGCGTCTCCGTCGAGAAGGTCGCTATAGGAATTTTTCGTGAATGATTTATTCTTACCAGCAGAATAATCTGTATTTAGGTGATTTGGTGCATTTGAAGCGCAACGGGTTGGCGCACGTGAATAATTTGAAATTGAAGGTTGATTAATGGATGAAAGAATGGATTCATTACCACTTGTGATTTGTTGAGTAAAGTTGAGAGCTGGAGATTCTGGAGAATTTGGTATATTAGATTTTAGCATATGTGTTGTTGTTTTAATTTTTTCAATATTTGCAGTTGCTTTGGTTTTTTCAATATTATCTTTGGCAAGTGATGTAACTGGTTTCGCAATATAATTTTTGGTTAATGGTGGAACAGATTTTTTATTGGAAGCAGTTGCAATTAAAGTCTTACTAGGCTCGATTTGCGAGGCAACAGCAGCATAGGTATTACCTTTGCCAATTCCATGGGCTACAGATGGATTTCTTTCCCGGTATGTGCGTCGCGCTTCGCCCATGCTACAGTAAAAATCAAAACAGAAAATTGTTTTGATTTTTAATATTTCGCGCATCTGTACAAAACGTGGGCATTGTTTGTCTAACGCTGAGTGTTGATCATTGCAATTTATGCAGAAACTACGGGTACAGCTTTCAGTATGTGGAGGATGACCACAGTTTAGCTAAAGATTTGGCCTTTATGAGCTTTTCGGTTGCGCGCGGGTTCCCAGCGAGGACCAGTAAATTCCCATCGCGTAGAATCGAGATGGAGTCGATGTATGTTGTAATGCTATCTAGAGCTTTTTTTATAGCAAACGGGCTAATTTGGGAAATTGTTATTCGAGCATCGGTTGAAGAAATAACAATATATTTTTTATCAATAGGGGTTATATCGGTGATTGGCAACAACGGAAAATCGGAATTTTTACTTTTTTTTCTTTGGGGGATGTATCACTTAAGAGATGAAATCTATTCGAGTTTTTGTCTGGCGGCCCCGGGGCCATTATGCCTTATTGTTGTCTATTGCTTATTATTTTTGAAATAGCCACTCACTTCAAAGCAGTGATTAGATCCGTAACTTCGGGATAAGGATTGGCTCTGAAGATTGAGATAGTCGGGCTTGATTGGGAAGCAATAATATGGTTTATGTACTCGTTCTGGGTAAATAGAGATTTTCGGATCTTGTTCCTCGGATAGCAGTTACGTAACCAATTGTGGAACTTTCTTGCTAAAATTTTTAAGGGATTATCGCAAGATATATTCTTTTTAAATTATAACGATTATCAAGAAGAAATTCAAGTAAGCGCGGGTAAACGGCGGGAGTAACTATGACTCTGAGCTGTCACAAGAAATCATTGCTACTGAAGCGACACAAACAAACGATGTATCAATATTTGCTCCAGCATCAGCGATGAGCTCTCCCCCTCAAAACATAGAGACAAACATAACCTCCCGTGACGAAATCAACGATAATAATGCCTTGATTGCAGCTATTGTCGACTTGAACCTGGACGAACGCGACGACGCTATCAGACAGCAAATATTGTCCTCCACCGCAGACCAACGGCGAGCACTCGATTTATGGACAAGTGAACTGATAGCGAGTTTAGCCAAACCTAAAAGACCAGCACAAGTCCAAGCACACCTTCCCCAACAGACTTCAAACAGAAAAAACAAAAGAGCTGCATCATATAGAAAGGCCCAGAAGGAATATATTGCCAATCCGAGAGAACTGGCCCAAAAAATTTTAGAAAACGACAACTGGGAAGCAATTACAACTGCAACCAACATGGCGGAAGCAGTCGAGGAATTCGCCAACCTTTTCGCTGTACGCTCAATTGAAGATAACGAGCCAATCAGCGATATACAAGAAACCCAAACAAAAATCTGCCAGCCCATTAACAAGGAAGAAATCGAAAATATTCTGAAAGCCATGGACACTAATACACCAGGCATCGACGGTATACCCTTGAAAACACTGAGAAGAGTGCCAACAAACAGACTGCTATTCCTTTTTAATAGCATGTTGCTATTAGAATTCACCCCAACAATATTAAAGAGAGGACGGACTGTACTAATACCAAAAAATTTATCCAACGAAGCAACCAAATGGAGACCGCTGACAATCTCATCAGTTTTCATTCGTGCGCTACACAAAATTTTGGCGCGTAGGCTTGAATCCATGCCGCTAAACACCTGCCAGCGTGGTTTCAGCAAACTTGATGGATGTTTTGCCAACGTCTTTACTTTCAACGAAGTGGTTAAAACAATGAAAATACAAGGGAAACCGCTTTGCGCCATAACCCTGGATATCGCCAAAGCGTTCGACACCGTCTCCCACAGCAGCGTTGACCGAGCTCTCAAAAGATTGGGCGTGGAGAGGAAATTTAGGAGCTACATACAAGACAATTTAAATGGAGCTTGCACTGCAATTAACGACAGGGAAATTGCAGTTAACAGAGGAGTTAAACAAGGCGATCCAATATCGCCCCTACTATTCAATGCAGTATTAGACGAAATCATCTGCCGCTTGCAAAGCTTCAGCGGCATTGAGGTAAACAACAGCAAAATCCGCTGCCTGGCGTACGCTGACGATCTAGTATTACTTGCTAGAACGCGAGAAGACGGCGAAAGAATGGTTGAAGCAGTGCGACAATTTCTATGCAACCGCGGAATGAAACTAAATGCTGCAAAAAGTGCAATGTTATGCTTCCGCACGGTGCCCAGCAAAAAAAAGGTTGCTGTAGACGAAACTCCCCTCAAGTGCGGCGCAGACTTCATTCGGGCAGCGAGTGTTTGGAGCCACATTAAATACCTGGGATCCGAATTCTCATCCCTTGGAGAAGTTCCGTCCACCTGTGAAGCTCTATTCATCCAGCTGAAACGATTGAAGCGTGCCCCACTGAAACCGCATCAAAAAATGCGTATTCTGAAGGATTTTTTAATGCCGCGCGTCATCGCCTGCATGCAGCAGCCAAGTATTACGAGGAAGGTGGTGAAAGAAGCTGACTGTAAAATACGAGTATTCATCAGGAACACTCTCCACTTGAATGTCCACTGCCATAACTCAGTGATCTACGCCGCTGTCAGAGATGGGGGATTGGGTATCTTCTGCTTACACGAACGAATTCCTGGCATAGTATTTCAACGCGTAAACAAACTGCGAGAGCGCGACGAGTTGTTCGCTGCAATGTTGCAAGCCGATAACAAATTGTTGGTGCGTATCGAAAATTTAACGTCACCAATAAGTGGTAAAGCCGCAAACCGAGAACACCATGCGGCTGCACTGAATGCATCTTTCTCCGGATGCAACGGCTTGAGACAAGTGGCGAACAATAAATGCAGCAGCCAATGGCTCTACGATCCGCCACAATTCTGGTCCGGTGAGGACTATATTAAAGCAGTTCAACTCCGCTTCAACCTTCTCCCATGCAAGGGAATCCCATCCAATCCGGCTACAGAACGCCGCTGCCGAGGTGAACACTGCAGGCGTCAAGAAACAGTGTGCCATATATTGCAGGCATGCAGCACAACACATATTGATAGAATTAAACGCCACAACACTGTTCAAGACATCGTAGCTGCACGCAGCAGAAAGCAAGGCTGGGCAGTTGACGTAGAAAAACATGTCTACGGTCGGGACGGCATTATGAGAAAGCCTGATCTCATACTTCGCAAAAACGAACAAATAATAATATGCGACGTAGGTGTCCACTGGGAAGGCGAAGAAACTCTACAACATTTCTATAACGCGAAAGTCAACCA
>NW_023998558.1:0-3356 GCF_014805625.2 Glossina fuscipes
GGCAGATTTTGCACATCATGGGATTTGGAATGTAGAGTTCAACTTAACATTTAAACTAAGGCACATCAGCTGTTTGCAGTAACCGACAACGATCAAAGGTCAGGTTTTGTGTAGGATAGCGAGTTTTTCCGCCGTTGTTTAATTTAAACTTAAATTTATAAACTTCAATCAGATCTTGACTGCCCATTCCGCGAACAATTACATCTTCCGGCACATGTTTTAAGCACGGATCATAAATTACGCTTCTAACTGAGTTGTGTAGTTTAGCGGAAATTGAACATAAATTTGCTAATGATTTCGACTTTATGAAGCTTTCGGTTGCGCGCGGGTTTCGAGCGAGGACAAGTAAATTCCCATCGCGTAGAATCGAGATAGAGTCTATATACGTTGCAACGCTATCTAGGGTTTGTATAGCAAAAGGACTGATTTGTGAAATTGTTATACTAGCTTAAAGAAACAAGAACATATTTTTTGTCAATAGGAGTGATGTTACTGATTGGCAACCCCGATAGGTCCTTATTTTTAATTTTTTTTATTTGGAGGGTATGTCCGCTAATAGATGAATTTTTATCTAGCGGCCCCGGGCCCATTATGCCTTATGGTTGTCTATTATTTAGTAATTTGGGAAAAAGATTAAAACTACTAAAGGAAAGTGTCAATTGTTTTCAATTTTTTTATTCTTATTTTTTTTTTTTTAGCTAATTTTAGCAAAAACCCTGAGAAGACAGCAGCTGAATACACAAAATCCGCGAAACAATTAAAAAATCGCAGACGAAAAGAAAACACGCACTACTCAGAATACAAGTCGACTACGAATTGTTAATTTGTTAATGACAAATCTATTTAATACTGAGTATTTCATTGGTTCATACAAGTTGAAAAAGGTAGATTCGTTCATCGTTTTAAGGATTTTGTTCGAGCTAAGATTACGTTTTAATTTGCATATTGATTTCTCTTTAAGTAAAGCTAGTTCTTCGCTTAGTTTCATTTAGAGGTAGTCCAAAGAGCTGAAGGTTCTTTACATTGCAAGAACGTTCTCCATGTGCTTAGCTAGACCAATACTTGAGTATGCCTCTGTTGAATGGCCGCCGTCCTATAGATGTATGTAGATTCAATTGAATCTGTTTAAAAGCAATTCTTGCTGTTTGCTCTTAGGAATTTGCTTTGGGACCCGCTTGTTTCTTTGCCTCCTTATAAAAATAGGTTGCTTCTGTTATCCTTACCGTCACTTCAGAAACGTATATTTCTTCTTGGTACTGTCGATTCGTCCACATTATTTGGTGAGATGGAGTTTAACTGCTTCTCTAGAGACTTTATTTTTGTTAAGCTGAGTCAACGTAAATATAATTATGAGCTGTTTAACTCCTTCAGAGTTGTTTGGAGAAGCCTTAATGATATTTATCACTTAATCTCAATATCATACTCTTTTAAGTCTATTAAAACGATGATCATGCTTAAACTAACTTTAAATCTGAACATATCACTACGATTCGAAAACTAAGAGGTGTTGTTTACTGCCATCGATTGCCAAGTTTTTGCAAGTTAGCAATGGGTTAGGCGTTGACTCGCTTCTTTGATCTGTACTTGCAGGTTGTGGGTGTGCCTCTGTGCTAGTTGTGTACGTGCATTTTCTCTCTTTCTTATTTCTTTATACATGAATTATTATTTTGTTTTTGTGTTAATTTATTTTAGTTGCGTTTCATGTGAACATAAATAAATAAACTATGTGCCGGAGAATGTAACTTTCTTTAAAGATTTGAGCGTGTTATTTGATTTCAGAGTCAAGTTTTGCGTTCACTTTGAATTTTTTGTTAACACGGCTAGATTAGCTTTGGGCTTTATTAAGAAGTGTGAAGGATTTAATGACCCGAATATATGCAAACGTCTATATATTGTGTGGACACCTTATAATCAATGTCACATTCATCGAATTGACTCTGTTCAGAGGAATTTTCTTCCTTTACGCGATCTGATAGAATTTTTTCTTTATATGAATGCAGACTTAACATGCTACATCACTGGTCAGGAGAGGGGAAAAAATAAAGGTGGTTTTTATGATTAAATTGGTTTGTGGCTGCATTTTCTCTTTTTATCTATTAAACATAGTCAACATCATTCTCCCGTGTCGGTCTTCACATCAATATATTCCTTGAAGACTCTTTTATTGCCTCGCAAATTATCTACTGTTTAGTCCGTTTAGTTTGCTATGGAATTACTTTCGCTCTGATCAGTTTGTTGATTCGGTCATTACAATTAAAAACATACTGTTAATATAACGCACATAGTTATAAATTAAAAATGTATTATATAATGAATTGCTTTGTCATGTTGTGTAAAGTAAATAATTAAAGCACTATAGGCGGTTAGGTAATTTTTTATATTGTTATTATTAATATCATTAGCAGTATTACCTTAAGGTTTCAGTTTTGCTTTTATTGTAGTTATTCTAGTTTTTGGTCGAAATTAGTTTTTCTAACCAATTGGAAATAAGTAAATAAAAAGTATATATTTACATATAATTATTTATTTTCTCTAGTGTTATTATTATTAGCACCTTATATTCAACCTTAATATGTGGATTTGTTCATATATTTGCAGTTAAGTTCTTTTCAAATTCCTTCAATACGTTTTGGGTTTCGTTTGATTCTTTCATTATTTTCCCTTATTTTATTTTTAGTTTGACTTTAGCTTTTTCCAAGCACTTCTCCTGTATATAAATTAATTAGATTACGAGAATGTTTGTATATCGTTATTATCTGTTTTTAAAACTTTGCACGTGCGTTTCACATCGTCTCTCTCCCTCATACTGTTAAGTGAATTTAACAAGTTTTCACGAATCAAAGTCCACAGGTTTTTTTTTTTGACAATTTTTTGTATTGCCCTCACCGCTGGTTTCGTTTTTATTGACAAAAATGTGCATTAATTTTTTTCATCTTTTGAGGTTACGTTTAACATATGGTCTTTTAGCAATACGACCGATATTAATATTTTTCTATGACTATAGATGTGCTTTTTATTTTTTAACAAAACTTTGTTAAAACATTTCTTAAAACATTCTTGTTCTTTCCGGATTTGTATGCAAACATTTAACAAACTATACGCAGCATATATCATTCATATTCTTCCTCCGTCTGTCGTCCATGGTCCAGTTTTTTTTTCTTTCCTTTAGCAAGAACATCCTTATTACTAAGCAAACGAATACATATATATGTTATATATAACACCACAAATGGCTCGAGTTAATCCGATTGGTTGAACATTTGGTAACTTTGTTAGAAATAAAAAAATGAATTAAAAGAAAATTAAATTAAATCGAATGCCACGCCTATAAAAATTGTATAAAACTATTCAGGAGA
>NW_023998559.1:0-20247 GCF_014805625.2 Glossina fuscipes
TTGCTAACTGTTTATAACGAAACGACTAAGCAATATCATGATTGTCTTATTACCAACATGCAGAGATTGATGAAAACGTAATACACGCGAAGCCATACATCAGGACAGTTTTGTGATTTGTGTCAAACGTTTTACACCATGACTGGAACCCGCCATAAGGAAGGTTGCACCAAAGTGAAAAGTGTATTTCCATCAGCGGGAATAGTAACCAAATTCAAAAATATGGAGAAGAAGTTGTCGCCGCCAATAATCATATATGCGATATAGGGGCTGTGCTGAAGCCAATAGAAGTTCTTAACAGGAGCGAGGGGACGAGGACAATTCAACAGCATGAAGCGTGCGCAGTCTCTTATTATGTTAAACGTGTGTATAACGAAGAGTGTGACGAACAGTATACTTTTGTTGGTGAGTATATAACAAATGTTTTTGTTTTTCATTTAAGTAACTAATTGAATTTGTTTACTTACTTCTTACTTTTATTAGGAGAAACCAGCATAGCTGAATTTCTTGATCATATGCAGCGGAAAATGGACGACCTGTATCAGTTGTAGTGGACGAATTCCGCCAGTCCTAAAGAACTATTGCAAAATGAGAAACCAACAGAGATGGAAAACACTGAATGCTACGCCTGTGAGGAAATAATTTTAGGATATAAAGATAAGTACTATAATTATTTCAAAGGGGAATTTGTGGGGTTCATCCGTAGGGAATATAGGAAATCTTTTCAATTTAAGCTACCCTACTTTCCTGTTATCTTCCATAATTTAAGTAGGTATGATATCCACATCTTTATCACGCAGTTAGGGTCTAATTTGCCGGTTATATCTTGTAACAAAAAATTGTATATATCAATTACGAAGAGAGTAATGGAAGGGAATAAGATAAAATATTTAATGAATTTTGTAGATTCTAATAGATTCTTAAACTCTAGTTTAGAGAAATTGGCCAAATATTTGCAACCCAGTCAGTTTAATTTGCGTTACTTAGTCGTAAGGGTGTATTTCCGTACGATTATGTAAGCGACATTAAGAAGCTTGATGATCCAATTTTACCAAGCCGAGAGTGCTTCTATAATTATTTGTCCGATCGCGAATGTAATAAGACTGATTACAATTTCGCGCGGAGGGTGTGGGACGCATTCAAGTGTCAAACCTTTAAAGATTATATGGTTCTATGTCTCGAAAGCGATGTATTAATACTAACCGATGTCTTCGAGACTTCCAGAATCTTATGTTTAGAAATATATAAACTAGATCCTTGCAATTATGTTACAGCACCATCTCTTTCTTGGGATGCCATGCGGAAATATACTAAAGTTGAAATGGAACTAATTGTGGATCCTGAAATTCATACGTTTTTAAAAACTAGTATTCGAGGTGGTATTACTCAGTGCACCCAAAGGTTGTCCGAGTCAAATAATAAGTTTCATGAAAATTATGATGAAAGCAAGTCTGAAAATTATTTGGTCTATATGGATGCAAATAATTTGTATGGATGGGCCACGTCTCAAAAACTTCCATATGCAAACTTCCAATTTTTAAGCGAAAGTGAGGTAAAAGACTTTGATATTTACTCCATTGATATCGATGGAAGTAGTGGTTATAGTTTGGAAGTTGACCTAAATTATCCGTCTGATATTCATGATCAACATGATTGCCGATCTTTCTGTGCAGGGAATAAAAATCCTCCTACTGGCAAGTATAAAAAACTCATAGCAGATTTAACTCGTAAAATGAATTATAAGATTCGTTTAAAAAATCTGCTCCTCTGCTTGCAACACGGGTTGCAATTAAAATGTATTCACAGAATATTAAAATTTAGTCAAAGGGCTTGGTTAGAGCCCTACATTAGTTTAAACACCAATTGAAGAAAAGTTGCCAACAATGAATTTAAGAAGAACTTCTATAAGCTAATGAATAATGCTGTGTATGGGAAAACCATGGAAAATGTTGAAAATCGCCGAGACGTTCGCTTAGTAAATAGTTATGGAAACAGAAGGAATTCTGAAGGGTATAGGGCTCTCATAGCCAAACCTAACTTCAAGGGCATCGAAATATTCGATAATGGGTTATATGGAGTTGAGCTAAATAAATTGGAAATTATTCACGATAAACTGATATATGTGGGGGTAACTGTGTTAGAACTCTCTAAGTGGTTGATGTATGATTTTTATTATAACTTTTTACTTAACCAGAGCGAAACAATAAAGATTATATATATGGATACAGATTCATTTATATTAGCGTCTGATGGTAATATATATGACATTATTAAAAATAATCCTAATAAATTAGACACATCAGATTACCTACCCGGCAATATACATAATATAATTCCTAATAACAAAAAAGTATTAGATCTGATGAAAGACGAGAATGCCGGGAGAATCATGACAAAGTTTGCAGGTTTAAAAGCCAAAGCGTATGCATACATAGTCAATGGTGAGAACAATAAAGAAGAAAAAGAAGTGAAAAAAGTTAAGGGGATAAAAATGTGTAACCGACAAATTAAAATATAGTGATTATAAACACTGCTTATAAATAGACAATCTTTTTATGGTGAACAGAGAATTATCAGAAGCAGATCTCACAGATTGTACACAGAGATCTGCAAAAAACTAGCGTTAGATTATTTAGATGATAAGCGGTGTGTTTTAGAAGATAAAATCTCCCCACTTGTGTGGGGAAATTATAAAATAGATAATCAAATAATAAATAACGATGTATAAATACTAGGTATATATGAACATATGTAAAATAATTATAGAGTAAATAATACAAATGTGTAAATGAAATGTAATTACTATGTATTCAAGAATAAATGTAAAAATTAATACGCAATGCAATTTTTTTGGATGTCCATTTTTATTTAGATTTTAATAATAATAATAATAATAATAATAATACTAATAATAGCAAACATTTTCGGTTGGTCTTATACAAATTTATCGAAGTAATTGAGTTTTATTAATCCATGAATTATGAGTTTGATCAAACCCGAGCCACTTCACAAAAAATTTGTTTCCCTGTTTCTTCAATATTTTTTCCACTAAATATGCATTTTCGCCACGAACTTTTTTTTGCATTTCGTATTCATAAAATGATCCTAATATTTCATTTTCCTTATAGTCCTTTGGAATGTAAGTAACAGGATTCGTAATTTGTATTCTACTGATCTGAAATATTTCGGTAGTCCAGTTTGGCTCATAGCCTTTAAATTTGCTAATTCTAACATAATCCCCAACTTTAAACTTTGGTCTCGGAAATGTTTTAGTGAAATTATATACAGTTTGCAATATCTGCTTCTCGTTGTGTTTATTGACTTCATTTGGTTTCATTTTTATTATTCTGTGATATGTATTATTGCATTTGGCTAGTAATGTTTGCAGGCTGTTTACCCACTTGTAATTACCATTCATACTAAACATTTTCCACATTAAGTTTTTTAATGTTCTATTAAATCTTTGACGTATGGAGGCTTTCATATGAGTATATGTGTGATAATGATTAATTTGATAATATTTCATCAAACTTTTAAAATCTTTATTGAAAAATTCCTTTCCCTGATCGGTTTGAATATTTCTTGGAGATGTATTTCTTCTTTCCAATGCCTATTTCATCGCTTTAATTATGTCTGAAAAAACTTCTAGACTTTACTGGTTCCGCGAAAGCATATTTAGAAAATACATCAATTCCAACCAAAAGCCATTGTTTAGTTTATGAAATGGAATTAACTCAACTAAATCTATTTGCCTTGTATCATTTATTCCCTTTTTGAATGAATCGCCTTCGAACAAAATTTTTTCTGACTGGTTTGTGAATCCCATTAACAACTTGAATTTTACTCATTTTTATGCATTTATTTTTTTATCATTCTCAAATGTAGCTTATGTATCTCAATATCCTGCCTAATCTTTATTGACATCTTCCGAGCAAATTCAAAACATAATCTTAACAAATCAATCTCAATATCAGGGTCGATGGATATGGACATATCAGCCAATTGAACATCAGTCTTATTTATTATTATTATTATTATTATTATTATTAATTTCGCCATAGAAATAAATTCTAAGGCTAAACTCTTAAAAGCACTAGCATCTAAGGCTATCGGCTTTTATTAAAAACTCTACCGCACTTGAGATTCGAACCCACGACCATTGACTTGCTAGTCGAGATTCCTCCCCTTCGGCTACTCAGGCGGATCAGTCTTATTTAATTCCACGCACTTTGGTAAAAAATGATTGTAATAAAAGAACGAGATTTGCTTTTGTAATATAGTATTCCAGCATAGGAACGTTGATAAGAAAATTCCAACGCGAGTTATTAATCTCCACGTTTCAGCATCAAATTTTATTCTATGCCCTTTTTGTTTAATAATCAAAAGACATTTTCCATCTCGATTATATTTAAAATTACACCCAATGTTGTCTAGAGTTGGATGATCTAGAATGCTCTCAGGTTCTATAAAGTCTGTTTGATCCAATCTTAGTTGTATGTATTCCTTGTAGGCCATTAAATGAATCCATTGATCACGAGTGAAACCAATAAAATTACATTTATTATCTTGCAGCCATAAAAGTGATTTAAAGTTTCTTGAGGGTGAAAAACCACATTTGATTTTAGTTTTAAAACCGACGAAATATTCCAAACCAAATATTAATTGATGGTCTCGATTTCTTTTTGGTAAACGCGGAGTTTTTTGAGCACTTGGCGATATGTGATCCATTTATTGAGACGATCCAACTAGTACTGACAGTGATATGAAATCTTTTAGAATATTTATGAGTAACTCATCAAGCCATGTCCAGCGTAACTAAAAGTACATTCGCTCTTGTTGATTTCCAGTATTGTCATGGAAATCAGAAACAAATTTTTATTAAAGAGCTAACATATATGAGTGCAAGTTCTGTTGTGGCTAACTACTTTTTATTTAGACCACCGTTCGGTGAAAAGGAATTAAATGAGAGAACTAAGGATCAAAATCATTTTTGTGCCAAATTTATTCATAGTCTAAAATGGTGGGATGGCGCTGTAGACTATTCCTGCTTAGGTGACATACTATCTCCCTTGAATAAGTATGAGTACGTTTTAGTCGTGGGAAGAGAAGAACAAGAATTTCTTAAAAAATATTTGAAATCTAAAGTGATATTTGTGGACACTCAAACATCTTTGCGAAAATTACCTAATTATTTTACTAACTGCCCACATCATCGAAATGATTTTAAAGGCCATTGACGTTATTACTTCAAATGAAATAAATAAATATTTATAAAATGACGAATTTTACGAAGTCCTAGTTTATTCTCTAGTTTATAATTAACAAGACAACATGTTTTATCAGTTTTACCATCCATTTACTATGCTTATTAGTGGACCATCAGGGTCAGGCAAAACAACATTTTTCAAAAATCTTATTCACAATAAGGATTTCTTGATTAATGTGAAAATTGGTCGAATAATTTGGTGTTAGGGTGAAGAAAATGCGAAACCTGATATAAATAATGTTGCGCATATTGAATGTAACAATGGAGTACCAGAAAACTTGGAAAATGTTCTCAACGAACCAACTATCGTCGTACTCGATGACTTAATGATGGGAGCTTTCAACAAAACTGTTTGTGAACTTTTCACAAAGGGATCACAAGAGATATTTCATTGAATTCAAAATATACAGTTGTGTTTAAAAATCCTAGAGATATCCTACAGTTTCAACATTTAGCACTTATGAGAATATATAAAGATGTGACTAGCAAACCTCACGGTTATTTATTAATCGACCTTACACAAAGCGTAAATGATTTATTAAGGTGCAGAACGAACATATTTAATCCGACCTTTTGCTATTGCTTCTGCGACACCGGAGAAAATGGCCTTAAAAAAGAGTTTAAAGCGACTGAAGAACCACAAACATAAGCTGTATGTCCTCAAAACCAATAATAGAAAATTAAGAAAAGCTACACTCAACTGTGCTGATGATGCATTAATTAAAACTTTGACTGAGATTATCTTTAACACAATAGCTGGAAGCACTAAACTAAAAAATAAAGATTTGAAGGTTTTAAAAAAGTATAAAAAAGAACTTAGGGTCATCTCGAGACCAAACGCGTCCATAAAGTCTAAAAGAAAGGTTCTTGTGCAGAAAAGTGGTGGCTTCTTACCTATAATCATAGCATCACTATTAAGCGGATTTATCGGAAAATTGTTAGATAATGTTCAATAAATTTAAGCCGAAGCTAAATAAAGTAATCTTGTTGTACTCAAGTGCGTACGACGCGATGATGGACGACAAACATTCAGCGGAATTTATTAATAGAAAGCTGTTACCATATTTCAACTATGTCTCCCTTTGAGAATATAACAAATGGATCAAAATTAAACAAGACTTAAATACTTATATTAGAAGGAAATTAAAACCAATTAAGCAAAACTTTGGCCATATACCCGAAATGGCGCTTTCTAAAAGTGATGTAGAAGACGGGAAAGTTAACACTGGAAAATCTGAAATCCTCCTCCAAAACGTGAACAATGACGGCATATTCCAAAATAGTAGCGAAAAATTGCAAAGTGACTTAGATGACAGCACAATCAAAAATAGTAGCGAAAAATTGCAAAGTGACTTAGATGATAGCATTTCAAAAGATGAATTTATGACGCCTGAAAATTTCTTAAATAGAACTAAGGAAGCAACACCACACCAAGTAAGCAGACAACCTACAAAACCTAATGTAAAATCTAGAATTCGGGAAACGCATTTCTCCATATAACACCCGACTTAGAAGCCAAAACTAAAACGAAAATTGGGGCATAAATCTTCAATTCAGAAGGACGAAAATAGTTTTAAGTGGATTGCTTTATAAAAATGTACATTTGAGCTAACATTAAATGAAAAACTATTACAATCGTGTTTTAAGTTCATTTATCTAAGGCCTTTTAAACTATGAACTACATGGAGGATTTTTATGTAAACCTATTAAGCGACAATTCAGTTGTCGTTTACGAAAAGAATACTTTGTCCTCATTTACAAATATTGTAAATCTTCCTACTATTACAAATGATCAGTGGGACGTTGGAATAATCGAACTGTTTTTAAATAATGCTAGCATTGAAAGTGATACACCTCAAGAACAAGCGCAGGAATATTCACCATTATTTATTTATACTGATATAATAAAACCTCGTTGCGTTGGAGATGAAATTTTAAGATGTCTTCGGATTTTGTCGTTTAATGGAAAAAGCAAGTGTTTTGAGTTCACCAGCGTAGAGTACTATAGCCTTGAAATTGCTACTATAAAGGACATCTCTACACTCATAGTTAGTACAGACGGTTCAAAATATAACTTTCGTGATTCCATTACAACTACTAACGTTACTTAAGAAAAAAGAAACGAAATTAAAATAAAACTAATATGAACGAGAGCACAAATAATATTTCATTCAGAAGTGTAACGGACTGACATGGAGCAAGTGTATACTTCATATTACTCTAATTAAATCGAAAGTGGATTAAGTCACATAGGATCATTATATGTGTCACCACGAGTCGTACAACATGGGCGGGGCCTTAGTTCATTCTTCGCGTCTTTTTTTAAAAATTTAAAACCGCTGTTTCTATCAGGTTTGAATGCGATTAAAGATCAGGCTATGGATACGGGCAAATCTATTCTCAATGATTTCGGTCGCAAGCCACTTAGAAATATTTTGGCAGAGCAAGGCAAAAAGGCTTTAAGTAATTTAACAGAAAAAGCAGTCAATAAGATATCGTCTAAGTTTCAAAAAGGCTCTGGCAAAAGTAGTATAAGACGTCGAATCAAAAGGAAACGACGTCAGCCACAAATGAGATCTACCTCGAAACGCACGAAAAAATGCAATCTACGTAACAAAGTAAAAGACATATTTGCTTAGAAACTATGAGCACTCATATGGAATGTATGAAAAGTGAATTAGATTTATTTGCACCACATCCTATACAAAGCAGCATTCTAAACACAGAAGAAGCCTCATCTAATCCTATTCAATCCTTAGACAATCCTAGCTCCATAGAATTTCTCTGTCTTGGTAATGGCGATACTTATCGAGACCTTTGTAGCGTTTATTTAAAGTTGGTTGTTCAATTGAAGAATAAAGATAATTCTGATGTTACTGAAGATAAATGTAACGTCGTAAATAATCTTCTTCATTCCATGTTTCGAAGCGTATCCGTATATTTAAATAACGTATTGGTTTCGCAAAGTGACAACAATTATCACTACAGATCATACATACAAACTCTACTCAATTATGGCACTGATGCAGGTCGAACTCATTTATCTTGTTCTGGATGGTATCCAGATTACTTCACTGGCGAAATATTTCATGATGGTAACAAACAATTAACCGAATTGATGGATGAGAGTAACAAAGTTGAATTGTTCGGAAAGCTGCATGATGATATTTTTAATCAGCCTAAACTCTTGCTAAATAATATTTAATTTGGAAAAATCATCATTTTATTTAATGCAAAATCCTGCCAAGAAAACGCAGCTTAATATATTGGAAGCACAAATGTTTATGAATCACATAACTATTAATCCAGGAATACTGGTTGCTCATCATAAAATATTACAAACGAAAGCAGCTTTATATCCATTTAATAAGGTAGAAGTTAAAACATTCACTCTGTATACCCTATCATTAGATAATGTTGTCGTAGGACAACTTCCGACATTTTAGCTTTTTGTATGGTTTACAATAGCGCTTATTCAGGCGATCGAACAGCGGATCCTTTCAAGTTCGAGCATTTTTATTTGCAAAGGTTTAATTTGTCAGTCAATGGTGTTCAAATACCCGCTCAACCACTTGAATTCGATTACTCTACAGAAAAATTAAGATCAACTAGAGCCTATAGCATGCTATTCAAATCATCTGGAATTAATCACTCAGATTGTGGTCTTCATATAAATAAGAAACTTTTTGAAGATAGCTGCTTTATACTAGCGTTCGATCTCTCCGCTGATCATTTGTGTGCTAATATTTTAAGGCAAGGAAACATAGGCATTAAAGGCAAATTCGCTCGGGCATTAACATCAGCTGTAACTTGCATAGTGTGCTGCGAGTATGATTCGATGTTAGAGATTGATAGAAACAGAAACGTGAAAATTACGCGATACAAATAGAACAAGCACTTAAGGCAAATCAATCTACAAAGAAGTATTTTCAAGGTGTTCTCCCAGCTAATAATTTACCACGGAAAGTGGGCTCTAAACCTGCTATTATAATAGCAAAAACAGATTACTCTAATCAACCAGGAGAGCATTGGGTGGCCTTTTATTTTAATTCTAAGTTAGGAGCGGAATACTTTGATTCGTATGGTCAACGACGATTGAAGAAAGCATTTTACAATTTTTTAAAGAGAAACTGCGACACGTATGTATGTAATAAACAGCAACTCCAAGGATACTTTTCAAGCACTTGCGGACATTATGCCTTCCTTTATAGCTTATATAAGAGTAAACGGAAAAGATTAAATGCTTATCTCAAACAATTTAGTGAAACTGACTACAGCTTTAATGATAAGAAAATACTCAAACTATGTAAAAAAGAATTTTGAATAAAATAAATTAAAATTTCATTTTAAATATCAAATTCTTTATTTTCATTTGGAATAAACTCAAAAATAGGGGCATTAGCTATAGATTTGTCTCTTCCCCGAAAGATAATATGTTGGATATTATTTTCCTTTAACTTTTTATACGGATTCTTGGATGGGAACACTTGTCTAAGACGCTTCGGAAGAAATATCCAGAGTAACTTTCCCTCTGGTGATTCCAAATAAAGGGCAATCTTTTCTCCATATTGTGTTACTTTTGCCTTACATCCGACTATTTTATAGGATGCATCAATTGATAACTCATCTATCTTTGTGTATCCTTGTCCTGATGTTTTCCATGCGTCATTCAGAGTCTGCAGAAAGGTCTATTAAAAACATTTAAAAAAATTAAGAAAGTTTTAGAACTATTATATGAAAAATATTTCTTTTGTTTCTTGTTTCTGACCATGGCTTTTGTTGTATTGATGTTGTAGTTCTTTTTTCAATCACGAGTTTGAAGCTACTAACTAAAATTCAGTTTGTAATTTATTTTTATAGATTTCTGGTCATATTGGCTGTAGTTATCAGAAGAAAAAAAATAAAACATAAGTTTAATTGTTATTTATTTGTTTAATGCTTTATTGTAGTAAACTCTCCAAATTAATCTTAGAAATTTCATTATTGAAACTATCGTCTAAAAGTCTGTTGTAATCCGTAGTAACTGTAGGTATATTAATATTTAACAGTTGGTCATTGAAGCTATCATTGAAATAATGATCATAGCTTTCAATTGGATCAGAAAGTGTTTCAGTTTGATATCTGAGGTCGTAATTCGGAGTCTCGCTTTAAAGGAATTGGTCCATTTGATTATTCGCCATGAAGATTGATTGGGAGACGGTTGCCCAATTAAACTCCGTCCCTTCAGACACTTGAGCAAGTTGAAGTGACGAGATTGGATTATATGTACTAGCTTGTGTTGATACAAAAATTTCTAGATCGTCCTCATTATCATCAGAAAGTGAAATAATCTCGGAAGTTTGTGACGGTAAAAAGATTACAAAGTCCAATGTCATCTGAGAATTGTAATTTTCAGTCATCATCATCATTTCCGCAGTAGATTGATTCTCGTATTCCGTTGATAATATTGTTGATAATGATGGTGATATGCTATTGTTGTTCCTTGGTTCTATGTTAATTTTTTCTATTTTTATTTAAAGTAATTAACTCACTAACCGATTTACTGGTTTTAGTATTTTTGAAAATAACTAAAGAGAAAACTCTGCTTATATAGGATAGAAATGTTGGTGAACTTACCTTCAAGCGTTATCTGTAAAATTCCATCTGTCTTTTATTTTTCTCTATAAATGCTTTGAAGTGTGGCCATAAATACCGTTTGACCTTTTTCTTTTTATCATTTATAATGCACCATAATACTAGTTCTTTTTCCATTCTCAGCGGAGTATTTATACGAATGGAAATAGTGATAATAAAAAATAGAAATGAGGATGGATCATGAGACGTGTAAGTGTTCTGAAATGCGATATGGTGAAATAGTCGCGTCACCCAGAGTGCACTTAATTTTGTGTCTTCGTGGCAATTTGTGTAGACATGTGTATGCACGACCGTGTCCCTTTTTTTTATATATTTTTAATTTTTGTTTTGTTATCGGAATCGTAAATAATGTATGTCCTCGAAAGAATCCTTTTTGGTTTGGTAATTAAGATGTGTGTAATGAAGAGATGTGCTGATGGGAATTTGTGTAGAGACATGCATGCACGGTCGTGCTTCTTTTTTCATGTACTTTTGTAAAGAGAATCATAAATAATTCATGTCCGTGTAGGAATAATTTTTCGGTTGCTTAGGAGGATGTGTGTAATGGAGGTAAGATTTATGGGAGATAAGTGTTTGTTAGCGTGATATGAGGGAGTGTAATTGGAGAGGGAGGTACATGATGAAACGTGATCGTTAGCGTTGGAATCCGTGTTGTGAGGGTAAGTGGACTGTCATGTGGAATGTGTAGTAGACGTGAGGGATGGTATTGTGTGTGTGTATGTGTGTGTGCGCATGGGTGGCGTTTGGAGTGTGGTGGGATCGGGAAGTGTGCGGACATCGTTCCCCCGTATATATACTACTACTATACGAAAAGGCCAAAAAATTACTGAAGTGAAGTTAGCCCCCCAAGATAACACACGTTTTTTATGGTTCTTGTCTTCGCTAAAAATGTCTTTGCTGAGTTACAATGTATTGCGAAATGAATAACAATAAAGTAAAATAAGTATTAAAATTTAATAATCTTAGCGAACGTGCACATATAAAACATACTAAGTCGCTAATTACGGACGCAAAACCACAAATGCTTAGTTATTGCTAGTAAATCTCATGCAAAGGTACGTTACAAATGAGTACGTTAAAATCGTGTTATAACTATTTTTAGACTACAGTTTTTTGGTATGTCTTAAAGGACGCTATAACCTATCAGAAAAACATAACTTCATTACCCTGTATAGGGGACATCACCTCGAAATTCGCCAAAAATCGGTCCGCTCCATATTCACAATACCGTAAGGCAAAATGTTGCGTAAATGTTGCTAATGAAATGTTTGATTTTATACACATAATGTTTTTGTCTTTTTTTAGCATGCATGTTTAAGATTACGCATTAGGCGGATATATTTCCAATAGTAACGCATTTGTCCATACACTTGCTTAAGAATTTATATGTATGGTATTGAGTTGTCGTCATTTTTCTAAATATGAATCGCGTATAATTTTGTTGAAGACATTCTATAGGCTAATAGAATATATGCTATGGTAAAAATGTTCGTGTGCGTTTGTGCGTGCGCTTAGCAGTCACTTCACTACCTGTTTTCTCTTTCTTATGATTTGTATCGATAAAAATTCAGTTTATGACTTTTGGGTATGACGACATATATTCTAAGGAAAAGAAGAAGACAACATTACATGAATATATATATATTTTCTTCATTCGGCAGTGGGATGTACTTTCCGCGGTGTCATTTACTTCGGCATATATTATGCCATATAACTTATTTTATTTAAAGACGATATGGTACTTAAAGTAATTGCAATATAATTACAATGAATAAATCATATAATTAATAAGTAGTTCTCTTAAGCCGAAAATTTTGGATTTTTGGATTTTTTCAATTTGTTTTATAAATTCATAAATGATGAGGGATAAACTTAGAAATTATAGCAATTCATTTACATAAAATTCATTTCGCTTGAGATACTCAATCGAATATTATCAAGAGTAGAGTCCAATTGATTTTGAAGTGCTTTAATATTTAAACGAACAGATATCATCATCTTACATTGAAACGAACATCGTTACTAGTGAAAATTGTGACCAGAGTTTTTAGTGGGTTGCTACTACATCAAATTTGGGACTTAGTTAATTTCTGCAACATTTTTTGCAAACTTTTTAAAAATTAAAATTAAGTAAGTACTTTTTGCATTTTATTAATAACCTTGTTAAAGAACAATATAAAACAAATATGGCTGTTGATGGAACTTCGTTGAAATTTTCGTTTGGAGCTATAAATCTCATTTTTTTTTAGTATTCCACCTTGCTAGAAGAAAGTTAAAAAAGAAATCCATAGATTTTGATGAGTTTTTTAAATTTCTTATGCTAGAAGTTCATAACAGGAACATTAAGTTAAATAAAAATTCTCTACAAGTGGGGAAAAATAGCAAAAATTCCTTACTAAATTCATTGTGTAGGAATTTAAAGAAAAAACCTAATCTAAAGAACCATGTATGTTTAATATGGTTTTGTCGTAAAAATTTCGATAAAATCTTAGAAAAATTAAAGGATAAACATTCTGATAAACGTTTTATTTCAACTGATGGTAAACATTTCTCCACCAAATTAACAGTTTCTCCGCCAAACCTATCTTCGTTAAGCGAAATAGTTTGCGAAAAACCAATTCCATTCATCTCAATGAAAACGGATGTTGAAACGCAGGCAGTTTTGTGGGGTTCGGACAATAGGGACATAAAAGTATTAAACTTTTCAAATTTGTGAAGAGTTTTATAGAACAGAATACACAATTGACAAGTTTTCCTTCAAAAATAGAAGAAGATAGGTCCATAAATATGGAAATGAAATTGCCCGAGACAGTTGCTCAGGAAAACTTAGAAAATGTTATCATCGAGCAGTCAATTCCTTCTGAAAACTCTCATCAAATCTCTAAAGACTGCTCCGAGCCTTTTTATTTTTCTGTACCGTTTAACGCTACGAAAAGTTTTATAGATAATAATGGAAAATTTAATAAAAATTATTCCTATTTTATAAAGCATTACTTGGCTGAGGCGATTGATGTCTATAATGCAATAGTTAAATCAGAAACTGAAGATGAGACGATCAGTACGAATGTTAGCTTTTTCGGTTATAGAAATAAAACCTTTGTTAAGACTATAGAGAAATGTCCTTTAGAAATTAAAGACATCAAATATCAAAAAAACAATTTTGCTCATATAAGAGCTTATTGCTGTAGGAATTCGAGAAAAGATAAAATTTGTTTAGAATACGATATATTCGTGGTAGAAAAGCCAAAGACGGGTCAGCCATTGCAATGCTGCTTCACAACTAGAGGTGTTTTCAATCATACCTTTTTTAAAACCTCTCAAGTGAGAGGATATAAACGCGTAGTTTTCCGTGAAGAAATGAAAAACATTCTTCCAAAACAGGCTCGGGTGAATTTTTTAAACAAACTAGATAATAAAGATTTGGAAGCCTACAATTTAGGTGAAGTCAAGTCTGAGGGTGTCTACAAGAAAATAAGAAGTGAAATTATTAGAGAGAATGACTTATCTAGCGACGATCTGGACGATTTGAGGAAGCGATATGCAAAAAACCCAACCGAGGAAGACCAATTTTTCCAATATCTTGCCGAACCGTGTGAAGTTGGGCTATTTTCGAAAGAAAAAAAAAAAGGGCCTTTTTGTTGCGGGCTAAAATTCGCGTCGACGTTCCCCCATATATATACTACTTATGATAATCGAATTGCTTTGAAACAAGTTATCTCACATTTGTCAAGATGAACACATCAAGTCCCTTCAGGAATATTTTTATTTATAAATTTTATGTTTTCGTTTTGTTTATTTTCCCGGTCATCGTTAATTTGATATTTCTGCTAACTCCGACTGCATATAAAGCGGGTAAGTATTTCTGGTAATCCAATTACTCTGAAACAAGATATCTGGCACTTGTCAAGATGAACACATAAAGTTCCTTCAGGAATATTTTTATTTATAAATTTCATGTTTTCGTTTTGTTTATTTTCCCGGTCATCGTTAATTTGATATTTCTGCTAACTTCGACTGTGTATAAAGAATGTAAGTATTTGTAGTAATTGGATTACTCAGCCAAACAAATTTGCTTGTATTGGTCAACGTGAACTTATGTATTTTATATATTATTTTTCGAGTGATTGCTTATTTCACGTCTTTGCTAACTTTGACTGCATACACAGGTTGTAAGTATTTCTGATAATCGTAATACATTGTAACAATTTTTCTTGTGTTAGTTAAGATAAACAAATAAAGTTGCTTTGCCAAATATTTAAATAATTTCGTTTTCCCTTTTTTATCTTTCTTTTTATGGTTAATGTGGTATTTGTGTTAATTTCGACTGCATACAAAGATCTGTGTAAGTATTTCTGGTAATCGATTTGTCTAAAACATATTACATTCAGTTAGTCTAGACGTACACATAAAGCTCCTTCAAGCATAATGTGATATGTAAACTCTGACCATTTTTGTATCATGCTTTGTCTTGTAATAATTTAAAACTTTCATGTTTCTTTTCCACATGCAGTTTGTGTAGCTCCTGGTGACGAATATTTTGTTGGTAATACTATAGGACATTACACTGCACACATTGGAGTCGCCACAAACGGTATGTATTCTCGTTAACTCCAGCGAAAAACATAAGCAATTTAATCAAAAACTTTAGATCCCTGCACCTTACCCGGACCGGAGGGAACTAATTATTATTTAAAATGGAACCACGGCTTGCCATTCGGTATATAACGCACTTGCTCTGATTGAATTATGTTGGAAATAACTTATACCTTTTAATGTTTGTAGCTGGATTGCGACGTCCAACTCACAAAAAATGTAAGTATGCAGTCAATTTTTAATTTAAAAAACTTGTCTGCGCTATTGACTACACTGCAAAACAAAGTCATAACATCCGCCTACATGTATAGATGGTGATTGTTTTGAAAGCGTAATTTTTAACAAACTTGGCTACTACCTGTGGGTTCCTCCTGAGTCTGACAAAATAGGTATGCATTTGTATGAATTGAATTTTAATGCGAAAAATTCACATCTGCGAAATATATAGGTATGTGCGTGAGTCCATCCGGAAGTTATGTGTGGCATCATGGCCAATTACCGAAGGGTAAGTAATCGCACTAATCACTATGTCATTGGAATATAAAACTTATATCAGTAAATAAACATAGAAAAACAACGTGAAGGTATGGTCCCGCCAACGCCAACGCCAACCCTTACTGGTACGTATTGGTGATAATGGTATTTTAAAGTAAAAAGTTTACGTCTTCTGATAAATATAGATTTCGTCTTTCCCGAAAATAACAGTACTATGAAGTCACTACTTGGTATGTAATAGCTTTGTGTTATAATCTAAAAAACTTATGTCTTCTTTGGCACCAAATATAGGTTCGATACCGCCGCCAGACGAAGAATATACAGAGACTCCGGAAGCTGTAACCGTGTCTCCCCAAACAGGTATATACAAATTGTGTTTTATGTATGTATTTGTTCTATAACTTACCTATACCTCTTTACATGACAACACTATGGACTACACAAAGTAGAAGCTGGACCGATGATTATTCCAGCCCCCCAAGGTATGTGTGATTGTGTTGCACGATGCTTACAACTGCAAAAGAAGATAAGTGTTTACTAATTTATATTTACATCTTTCCATGATAATACTATGCTCCGTCCATTTTGGGACCTGAAGAAGTAACTGTGGTGCCCATTCCAGGTATGTGCAAATTATGTTTGTGTATGTAATTAATATAGCACTTATCTACACCTCTTTACATGACAACACTATGGATTATACAATATAGAAGCGGAACCGACGATTATTCCAGCCCCCCAAGGTATGTGTGATTGTGTTGCATTATGCTTACAACTACGAAAGAGGATAAGTGTTTACTAATTTATATTTACGTCTTTACATGACATCACTATGAATCGTCCACATTAGGACCGGAAGTAGTGACCACTGCACCCATTCAAAGTACGTAGACATTTTTTTGCTGTCATCATATCTCTCAAAGAGCGCAAGCGTTAACTCATTTACATTTTTCTCTTTCCTTCGCGCTGCAATGGATCATCTTCAGCCGGTCCATATATACCGGCGCCTTCCTATTATCCGCCCTCCTACCTACCACCGGGGACTACGAGCGTGCCTAAAACAGTGAACATCTTCTTATAAACTTATATTTAGATTTAGCAAATACAATTCTTTTTTGGTGGTTTGGGGTTTATTAGTAAATAGCAATTGCTAACCATTTTAAAATTAATCATTAATTGAAATTAAAATAAAATGAATTGTATCAGTCGGATTATCTATGGGGATGTCTTTCGTGACAATAGTGGACATTGGTCTGGTAATGGCAACTGAAATGAATTGTACTGTGACGAGCTCAAATATAAATGTTAATAACTGATAAAAAGCATTAATTGTTGTTTTAAAACAATTTGACTCAAATTTATTTTATATTATGTGAAAACAAACTCCGTAACTATGCAATGCTAACGAGAGATATTCAGAGTAGTAAGTATTGCGGTCGAGCAGAATTAAATTCATAGTTTGTCTGGATACCATGAGCTGAATTTTTCCATATAAATATTTTTGTGTTCGAATTATAGATGAGCTTATAAATGAAATTTACATTTCTAATTTGCAGTTAATGTATTCTTTTGAACTTATCTTAAACTGATGCGAGACGCGTAAGAAAAGTAAATAAAAACCTTGCATGAAAGAAGATGAGCGAGTTTTTGCGTCAAAACTGTCTCTCTCTCTCTCTCTCTAAGTTTTTTCATCGAAGTTTAAGTTAGAAGAAAGTTAATGCATAATGTAGCTGCACATTATTCTATATTGTTTCCCGTTTTTCGAGAGTCCAACAAGATATAAGTTTTGTTTTGCTTTCTTTCAACTGTCACTTGAGAACTGCACAACACATAATTTAGCCAATAGTTCCAAAAAGTTGAAGTCACTTCTTAAACCTACAAGTACGTATTGCCCCCACAGGTTCCCCCCTAGGAGATCTTGTCAAGTGTACACTCATACCGAAAATTATAGCTTTAATGCGTGTGATTCGCGTCGTTGGGTTATTTATCAGTCTCGGTCCGCATTCTTATTTGTCCATGTCTTAATTCGGATGACGGATCACCGCTACTCATATTCTTTCTTTATATTACTATCTTTCACTTGTACTAATCTATACTTACATTGTAATTATGAGAGGAAGAGAGGGAATTATAAGGAGAAGTCTGCTTGTATACAATGATGATAGTTCTTGGCTTTAGGGAATGGTCCTTGTCTCTTTGATCATCAAGCTAGTTAATTGAGCTTAAGTTTTTTTGTTAACATTTGTAAAACTGTTTTTGAAGAAAACTTGTGGATTGAAATGAAACTCGGTTTTGAAAATAAAATAATTCAAATTTGTGTGAATATAAAAATTAGCCAAGTTTGAAAGGGAAAGAAAGCACTATTTTGGTAAGCAAAAGAAACTATTTTGTTTAGGAGAAGGCAAAGGAACATGTGAGACGTCAAAGTCATTCCTCGTTTTGACCTCATATGCCCTTTGTCTCGCTGGCAGAGCTATTAGATTAGATTAGAGGCAAACAAACGACCGGTTTGGGGAAACTCAATCAGAAAACAGCTGCCATACGATAAGGTTGGCAAAAGGCAACCTTGCGGAAAGTACGAATTAGGTATTTTATCGTCGTCCGAGTCGAGGGGCCGAAAATTTGCGTCTGCTGTCTTGTCTTATTCCACATATTTTTACTCTGACTATGAAGTTTTTCAACAGCGTATAGCGTGAAGAGTTGGGGATGCTTCGTTTCTTTGTCTGATCTGTAAGCCAGTTAGTTTGTATATGTATCTATTTGTCCGTTATGTCATTGTCTTCTCCACTACTCATCCAATATCCACTTATCGCGCACTGCACATACCGCCGTCGCATATGCGTTTATAAATATGTGAAGGATAAAATTTTTAATCAAAATATCAGTTATCCTGTTCATATGAATTTTCGTCACATATCACATATGATGCCGAAAAGACCGTCAATGGCAAAAATGGCGTCTAACAGTCGCCCATTACCTCGCAAGTTTCTCTTAAACATTTATAACTTAACTTTTTCGCCGACTCAATCAATTGAGCGAGTGAATGGATGCGTTCATCGCGGCCAATCCTCATTGACGTTCACACATTTTAATAGAATGTGTGTTTATATCCACCAGAATAAGACGGGGGTACACTAATTTTGTTTTTTTCCATAATGTATGTAACACCCAAAAGGAAGCTTCAGAGACCCTGTAAAGCATATATATTCTTGATCAGTGTGAAATTCCGAGTTGATTTGCCCATGTCCATCCGTCTGCGTGTCTGTTTGGTGCTTGTTGTTGGCACTCCCCTAGTCGAAAAAGGGAAGATATCAACTCCAAATTTGGTGGAAACATTGGAAGTTTTGCATGCGTGTTGGTATTGCAAATGGGGCCAAACTGATCAGAACAGAAGACTGCAGTGGAACGAGAACGGCTATGGCCACGGAAAATTACCACTGATTAAATTGCATTTTTTTCACTTTTTTGAGACCTTATCATAAGGCACACAATACAAAATATGTAAAATTATTTTGCACATTTGTCAAATGAAGCAATGTTATCTGCCGAAAAAGGGATTAATTCTAAAATGAATATGGTGGGCACGGCGATCTAGTGGATTAATTTTCTTTTAATTATAAGAGCGATATGGATTTCAAATAAAAGAACTTGGAGAGAAAAATGTTAATGGTATTATGGTGGGAATGCATGATTCGGCTCCCACCGACTATAACTTTCTTACTTGTTTTTTTATCGACATGTGTCACCCACACCCTGACACCCAAGTCACCATAAAGGCCCTGAAGAGTAAGTAAAGCCATTCAAAATTACGTGGGGGAGCACAACGATGTACACATAATATGGAATTCTAGCCATTTTCAGGCAGGTCCGGAGACTTTCTGCGACGCTTCAAGAAGTCAGATTAATTCGAATCGAATGGCCATTGGAAGCAAAGGGCAGGACAATGTCATTTGCAATAATACAAACGATCGCAAAAAAAATAAATCAAACAAATACTAAATTTTAAAATATTGATCCTTTCAAGCGCACTTTTGTTGCAAATTGTTAAAAGAAAAAGCTTCCATTTCACATATCGAACCCTTCGACTTTCACCAAGAAAAGAAAGATGCAAATATTCGACACACTATGTAGCGTCGTTTGTGTTAAACACTTTGTTTTTTCTCTTTACTTTTCATTCAACGAAACTGTAGTTATTTGAAAGCCTACTATGTTACATACCAAAACGAGCTTTAAACGTCGTTCATATAATAATTGTATCG
>NW_023998659.1:0-1228 GCF_014805625.2 Glossina fuscipes
ATATTTCGTGTACATTGGTCTACTAAAGCGGCCACAATATAAAGAAAACAGGAAGCAATGGGTACTAAAGGAATAAATTAGAACACAGATAGAGTTGCTATGTGATTGTTGCTATAGCGCAATTACATAACGACATTAGCTAAGGAAAAACACAGTTTTCTCTATTTATATTTACTATTATGAGAACAATTACCTGATGCTGATGATTAACAGCTGATTAATTCCAAAAACTTGAGTGTTTAAATTTAAAAGATATTTGCATTCCAAAGTAGTTCATTGTAAAGTATTTACAACGTCCAAATTTTACCTAAAAGTTTATTTTCACTAGGCATTCAGTTTGACAACACATTATGTTCATTTAACAATTGAATCATACTATTAAAGCGCTTAAATAAAATGAATTGAAGGATTGGAACGTTTCAGGAATCGGGCCGATATTTCGTGTACATTGGCCTACTAAATCGGCAACAATATAAAGAAAGGGGGAATGATTGGGTACTAAAGGAATGAATTAGAACACAGATGTAGTTGCTATGTTATTGTTGTTATAGACCAATTACATAACGACATTAGCTAAGGAAACACACAGTTTTCTCAATTTATATTTACTATTATGAGAACAATTACCTGATGCTGATGACTAACTGCTGGTTAATTTAAAAACTTGAGTGTTTAAATTTAAAAAATATATACATTCAAAAGCAGTTCATTGTCAAATATTTACAGCGTCCAAAGTTTACCTAAAAGTTTATATTCACTAGGCATTCTGGTTGACGTCACATTATGTTAACTTAAGGATTGAATCATTCTATTAAAGCGCTTAAATAAAATAAATTTAAGGAAGGGAAGGTTTCAGAAATCGGGTCGATATTTCGTGTACATTGGTCTACTAAAGCGTCCACAATATAAAGAAAGCAGGAAGCAATGGGTACTAAAGGAATGAATTAGAACACAGATAGGGTTGCTATGTGGTTGATGTTATAGACCAATTACATAACGACTTTCGCTCAGGAAAAACACAGTTTTCTCTATTTATATTTACTATTATGAGAACAATTACCTGATGCTGATGATTAACTGCTGTTTAATTCCAAAAACTTGAGTGCTTGAATTTAAGAGATATTTACATTCAAAAGCAGTTCATTGTAAAGAATTTACAGCGTCCAAATTTTACCTAAAAGTTTATCTTCACTAGGCATTCAGTTTGAAAACATATTATGTTCATTTA
>NW_023998560.1:0-7883 GCF_014805625.2 Glossina fuscipes
ATTATTTATTAAAAATTTTCTTGCAACGGATCCTGGATTGGCTGAGTCATACCCTGCCTAAGGAAACTCGTTACAATAGAAACAATGTATAATGTTTGCCATCCTATGATGAAGACATTACGCGAAGTGGCCTTACACGAATATAATGTTTTAACTTACAGTTTTATACATTATCGGAGATTATAAAACTAAGAAATACACATTAGTAATGCAATAAAGTATGTATCTCTTCGTTTATCCGAAAGTTCGGGAAAATTTAGAAAATACATTTTTCACACTGAATGTTATGTGCGCGCTGGGAGGATGCACCTAAAGGAGACTTTCATGATGCTGAAATATTCAAGCAGCTCAAAGAAAACCGAAAATTTTCAAAATTTTTCTAACCTTTGACATATATTAACAGGGTCCTGAAAACTGAAAGGCACATACCGTCTATTCTTAGTAAAGGTTTATCTTTATTTACCTTTAAGTTATGTATAAGACTTTTCACTATAAGATAAATATAATTTTTATTTAAATTTAGGGCTCACTTTGATTTGTCCACTTGGAATCAGTTAACTTCAAAGGACTTTAAAGCTTCGTTCAGAATTTGTGTTTTCTTTTTGGAAATTGAACTCGGGCTTGATGACACGTAATTAACTCATAATAATAAGTTCACGAAATGTGTAGCAAAAAATATGTTGATATTCACTTATTTTTAGCAGGAAAAATCTATTCCATCTCATATTTAATCTTGGAAACTGTCAGATAAAAGAGATCAATTTCCATTATGTGTTCGAATTACGCTTAGTATATTTGGAATACTTACGTCTGAAGGCCACTGGTCATTACAAGCAATGTTTGGCATGTTTATAGCGAATATTGCATATTATGTCTACGTATGAAGAGGATCTATGTTTTGTATTTGCCAAATCTTAGCAATGTTCGCGGGCACAGAGTTGCTAAACTTGCTGTTTCTAAGAACTTGGTAATTTATGTTTTTTTGCTTTATACGGTGTTAAAACCTAATTAACTATAAACGTGTTCCAATTTGTTAAAATATATTGATAGTTTTGTCGTGATATTCATATTGGTTTTTACAGTCAGGACTTGATTCTTTCGCCAAAAAGTCTCTTTCTTGTTTTTCGCGTGTTATTGCTTCCAAACTTTAGAGATGCCTAAAAGTTTAAGTATTATCATCATATTCTAACGGAAGACAAAAAACAGAGATGTTAAAATATGCAATGGAGTCCATGAAAAGCGACCATTAAAACCAAAAAGATTAACATTTTTTAGTTCCTCAAATATTGAGTTCTACATTGTGATTCTTTCCAGAAATTAAGTTCTACATTGTGATTGTACCATTTTAATGGTAACTAACATATTTTCTATTTTTGAACATTTTCAGGGATTTTAATAATTCCTTCATTATATTGATTAATTCCATTCCGATATAATATATAATATAATTTGTAATACAATTTTATTATCATTACACATCAAGAATTTAAAACTATTCTAGGACCAATGAGACCAAATCATTCATTTTTGCTTCCTAATTTTGTATAATTCTATTCAAGAATTTTATAAGCATATATAGTTATATATAGAATTGCCTTCAATAAATGGCAACGCTTCGTCATGAAGAAAAAGAAGAATAAAATTATTGACGTGTTCGTAGTTTTCTGTTAAAAGTCTAAAGTTATCAATGCGACCATGGGGATATTTAAAAGCATATTGCTCAAATACGTAAATCCTAACGACCCACGCGGTTCTAATGACCCATGCCTAACTAACGTTCATCAAATTAGCGTAACTTCGTAGGGGATAATGAGATGCTCGCCTAAACTTTATACTATCCCTAGTTAGACCGTTCGCACTCCAATGCAAAGTCTAAGATCCATGGATTAGCTTCAATTAATTCCTAAACGGCTCCTCACGTCTATTCTTTCCACGAATGCTTACCGATCGAACTTACGTCGATCCACCACGGCACCTTCAATTAGAAAGAAGGAAAAAAATTCTTTCATCATCACCTGTCAAGATCAGCGTTGCCCATCGATTGACTATTATATTCGAAATCAGCTTATATGTTTTGTAATGTGATAACCATTCTGCCATTAGTAATTCCTGCAATCTGGTAATTTGTTAAACGTATATTTTTTACATTTACAAATAGTAAAAAAATTATATATAAAGAGAATAAAGAATTTTGACATATGAGACAAGGATAAGGTGATATAAGTATATATATTGCATTAACCATTTTTTGCAGTCAGATGCTTTGCAACTGAAATGCAATTGAATGTACATGCTTGCATTCAAGTTTAGGAATCATATCCCAATTGATACTATATCTTCGTTTATTTTGCTATGATTAGTTTGGATTGCTTTTGACATGATTGAAACAATAATTAGCTTTGGGAACAAAATATTTAACGTAATCGTAAGAATTTTTTAAACAATTCTCTTCTACTAATTTTAGTCTTGGGTTAAACCACTCTGGATGTAAGCTATTCGTAATGAACCCGAATTTAAAAACAATGGGGAAATGACCTTTATAAAGTTGGGAAACGAAAAGTGCTATGTTCATAAGCGATTGATTTCGAATTAGATTTTTAAATAGGGTGAAATATATCTAAACAGGGGTTGAATGAATTAGACTTAATAATATTACTGAGGTACATAGAAGAGGATTATGATGAGATAGCCAGGATCGGGCAAAATGAGTGCCGAGCAACGACTAATTGAAAGGTCAATCCTGTTTTAGAAGATTAGCTCCAAGATCCAATTATTGACATTTGAGATGTCAATCTCCTCAAAATGCAAATCTCCTCAAAAATGCGTTAGATCCACCTGATGATCCGATAGAGATCATAAAATCTCTAACATCGCTAAGACGCCAAGAGAGACAGGACAAGTTAAAATCACCGAGCGAAATTTTAGCATCCAGTGACTTTCCGTCACTGCAAGAATAAATTCGGATTTTGGAGAAGTAGATGAATACGTTATAATAACATTTCTTCAAATAAACAGCAATAAGTTCAACGTTCAAGGAAGCTGAAAATTGACAAGGTCAGTATGGAGGGCAGAAGGTACAGCTGCAAGGGTGCCAACACCAATCTTATTCAGTCAATTATTTCTGGATACTCGGAAATTAAGAGGAAAGAGAGCTCAGATTTGTGAGCTTTAGACTTCAGCCTTATTGCTATAGAAACCGCTATTGTTACTGTTATTAAAAATGGTTATAAGTTATATTTGGGAATCCACAAGTATTAAAATGAAGAAAAACAAAATTTGTTCACGCTTATGTTAATTATGTTATAGTTAGGGCTAAGGCAATGTTCATACTATGTAGTGCGAAAAAAAGAAACTTCAAATGAATAAACAAGAAAAGAGACAAATGTAAATGGTCAGATATGTTTATCTGGCAATGCTTACACATGTACAACATGGACATTAAAAAGAGCAGTCACTGAATTAACCTGACACATGTGTTTTCTTGCGCTGAGTACATCGCAAAAATAAAAAATACATAGTTAAAAAGTTTTGGCTAAAAAATTCACATGTATCGAGCAATTTAGGCACCTTTTATTTGAAAGTTAAAGATCACGGAATAGAAGTCTTTGATTATACTACTAGACTCATATACACAAATCAAATGACACTCGTTAAAATTATCATAAAGAACCTGCAAAGGATTAAATATTTCATGATTAGTTGTACATTGATTAAGTTTAAGTAAATGAACTTGAACAGTTACGCAGCGTCAACTTCATTTAACAAGAGCGGTGTATCCAATTAGCGGATCAGCAGATCACAGATAAAGCTAATAATTGCGCTTTCTTAATGACAATATGTTAATTACATAATGAACATAATGGCAGGGAACAGTAGCCAGTCTCATAAATGGTCTTTTCGTTACGTCACTGAATTCTATCGACTATCGTTTCTTAAAGGTTAACAGGCTTTCTGCGCCGTTAACTATAAATTCCGGGAAACTTTCCGCGAGCGAAATGTGCCGAGAAATCAAAATTATTGGGGAAACAGTAAGGCTTCAAAAGCATTACAGTGAAGGGTAAAAATGGTCTTATCGCGAGGAGAAATAATTTTAACACATAAGTAGGTCTTTTTCTTTTAAAACATCGCATTAAAATTTTGCTAGAACACAATTGTTTATGCGCATAAGTTCTAATGTCTTTGCTGAAAATTTCATCTTTGTAAGGGCTTTTTGGTTCAGCGCTTTCTTTGCCTCACGAGCATCCGTATCAACATAGCATATATACATATGCGAAAATTGTAAACTTGTTGCTTTTATTTGAGCTGGGCGGCAGCACAGGGAGAATCGAATACACATTAATCGATAATTTTATTCGAAGAGTTGCAATTTATTGAAAGCAACCACGTTGTCTCTCTGTTCTCACAACATGGTACTTCTTTTTGTAAACCATGTAAAAGAAAAACGTAAATAATTTTAGGTGATAACGCACACCAAAGCAGTGCAACTATATGAATGTTGTTCATCCAAAAGAAAAAAAAGGAACGTCCCTTTCTAGAAGATTCAATTTTTCCGAAGAACAAGAGAGCTTCATGTTTCAAGTCGTAGTAAAATGTTTGATATTATTCACCTAAATATTTCGACGATCGGCTTGATTTGAAGTAAGACTTTTGATATCGTTGAATTTTGACCAGATGAAACGAAGCTGCTCGCTGCTGTGAAGCGTAGAAAGCTTCCGATCTAAAGCATTTTCGAAAGTGATTGTCCTTAAACCAAAACATGTCATTGTACTAAATGTACTAATATAATAAAAGGTGGGCCTATTTACAAAAATTTAATACATCATATACAAGAAAAGGTGTAGGATGTAAAAACAAGACTTGCTTCTCTAGATGATTACGCGGCAATAGGTACCATTTGAAGTTAATATATTGAGAATTAAAAGGCCAAGAAACGTGGCCGGAGCAAAAACACAGTTCCGAATAAAAAATAGATTAAAGTCATAAGTAGCGCCAATTTTAAATAGCCACTTTATTCGAAAAATTTATTTTTTTGAACACAAAGAGAGTTTTCACACCATAAAATATTTTGAGCACATTTCTTGAATATCAGTAAATATATTGTCTGATTTCTTGATAGAGCCTAAGTAAATGACTAATATATTTCTAAGATTGGTTGTTACAATTACTTTGAGTTTCTAGGTCTAATACATTTAAAGGTTGCGTCCCATATTGACTTTGGTCTGCTTGCAATTTTTCTTTAATACTCATTAATGTATCCAGTTGCTCGATCACAGAAGCAGCAAAATTAATCAAAACTTCCAAAATGCAATTCAACTCTTCAAAAATTTTATTTCCTTATTGAATAATTTATTACTCTCTATTTTTTTCTTTAAGAATTTGTTGATAAATAAAATTTCAAATAGAGAATACAATATGCAAACGGCTATTATCAAACCAAAAAGGTAAATATTGGTTTGCAAGAGAGAGTCGCTTTCAATGAATCTTGATCTTCTGATCTGGAAAATTTTCAAATTAAAAGCAGAAGATATATTTACAAATACTTTAATTTGAAAAGGGTTTTTTTACCTCCGTATTGCCACTTATCTCAGCCTGCAGAATAAAACACAAATAAAGAAAAGGAAGAAGACAAGATCAAAATTTATGATACCTTGCACAATGATTAGCGGCACTTATTCTCCATGCTCTTTTACTTGTCACTGATATTATAGCGAATATCGTGGCTTTCGTAGCTACTATTTTATAATGCAAACCCATTTAGTGGCAATAGATCTTAAATGGTTCGGTCACGATCGAATATAATTTTCCTACTTGTTTTAATATATATAAATAAACAAAATAAGATGAGAAAATTGTAAACATAGTACAGGCTTGATCTTCTGAAAAAGTATTCAAAAATATGGAAATTGTTAGGTGACACAGCTACACCGAAAAAAGGTTAAGAGAAAAAACTGAGAATAGGTAAAAGAAGTTAAAACCGAAAGAATGAAATGGAATAAAAGGAGAAATCTGTTGTGGGAATTGCTAGTTATATTTAATTTCTAGTAAACCAGGTAAATATTCCTGAGTCAATCAAAATAGTATTTTTGAAGTTTTTCAACGAAGTTTGTCCACTGGTTATGAACTGGGTATAAGATACCACCTACCCAAATGCAAAGAATTTTCGATTATTTGAACGCAGTCTTACTGTTAAAGTTAGCAGCGAAAAAAGAAATCTTATGATAAATCGAGATTATAGCCTCCCAATGTAAGAACAATATAACTATCGATATGGTGAGTGAATAAATAAAAGGAAATTATATAAATTAAAAAAATTCATTTGAATATAATTTAAGGAGCAAAAATAAACTGACCCCTAAATGAAAGGTCCGCGATGCCGTTTTAAATCGCCAAGGGATTTTGCTGAGTAAATACATGTTCAAGTATTGAGAATTGTAAACAAATGTGGACGCTTATTCTCACATGTTTGGAATTTTTATACAAATTGTTGAGAATCTGTTGAGAATCATAGACGCTTATTTTCAGTTGGCGGCAAATTTTTATACGCTTATTCTCAGATGTAGGCAATTTTTAAACAAGTACAAGTTCAAGTATCGAGGATTGTAAACAAATGTGGACGTCATAAAAATGCTTTGGAATAGTTTATGAGTTGGTGAAAGAGCAATTCATTTCGGCTAAGGTTTCCGTCGTTTGTGGCCTTTTTAAGTAAATAGCATCGCTGGGTTACTTTGCGTACTTGCGACCAGAAATGAACATGTGAAACAGTGGAAAAGGGCCCTGCGACTACAATGCTGCACATTTCCAGAATTTTCAGTTGAACTTACTCCTTTGCAAAGGTTTCTACTAATTTTCGCAACTATCTGCGCGTTCGGCTAATCTTAGTTTGAGAAGTTTGAGAACTGAGAAATCTGCAGTCGTCAAAGGATGCAACTTTTTTATGTGCTACTTTGCACCAATATAAAAAGGTTGCATGGTACTTTTTCTAATTATGTGTTCGAACGGTTGATCAATCAAGACGATTTTACGTAGAGTTTTTTTACGGCAATGGAAGATATATTTGAAGGCTAAAAAGGAGGTTATCTTTTCAAGAACGATTTATACACAACTGAGTAATTTATTAATTCAAACATATTAAAGATTGTGAATTCATTACTTGATCTAAATATTCTCCTTGAGACTTTGCCGCAATTAATTATCATAACAACTCATAAATAAATCTTAATCTGTGCTTGAGCTGCTTAGGAATATAAGTCTGTTGTAAGCCTATTTTCCGCATTGTTATACACACCTTTTTATTATATTTAATGATTTTGAATTGATCTAAGCTTGTCTGTCCGTCTATTCGCATGTCATTTGATATCTATCCATGTATTTTTGCGTATATTTCCGATCTGTGGCAATCTTTGATGTAGCGCTGCGTGCTGACACAAGGACGAACGCTATTGAAAATGGATCGGATCTGCCCGCTTCTTCGACCACTCCCTATATAAAAAAAGTACAGTTTTGAGAAGTTTGCGGCAAAAGTCGCTGAGTAATAGTACCTCTACATATTAAATAAGTATGAAAAGAGTTTGATGCGGCTGCAGAAATTTTTTGAACGCTTTTTCTTATAACCTTTCCTATGAAAACTGAATCTATACGGTGAAAAGGCGCAATTTTCATAGTGAAAGTTGTTTCATAATAGTAATTTTGCAAATGAATCTTACTAAAGTTGGCCGCCATATATAAGGATTTTCAGGAAATGTAAATCCTTGTATGCCAAAGAGGACTGATCGTTAAAGTTTTATGATGAAAGTTTGTTAATGATAGTAATTTGCATAACAATTAAGTGGAGCAAATTTGAACCACATGGGTCTATTTCTTGCACCGCATTTCATGTAAGATTT
>NW_023998561.1:0-3430 GCF_014805625.2 Glossina fuscipes
TGCTTCTAATTCGCTGCAGTAGGATGGGCGTTAAGTCGATTTCAAAAGATTCTGAAATAATACAATCAATCCCAAGAGATAACAACTATATGAATATAAGAACAGAAGTTGTCATCTCAAGCAAAACGGTTTGTAAGATGTTTTTCCAATTTTTCTTTTGCTTATTGAAAGAAATGTAATTTTATAATAAGATTCACCAGAAGAGCACTCGTGTATAAACCATTGTAATGAGTAGTTTCAAACAAATAATATATATATATATATATGTACATATATTTATTTATATATATTTATTCATTCATCGCATTCTATATATATATAATCTGTAAAATAAACAGAGCGGATAAAGCGAAGAATCAAAAGGTTATACGAAAAATTGGGATAAATATATGCGTTTTTGTATTATTTTCAAAAGATTTCCATTTGGAATATCTTCTTTTTAATCATGTAAGTCAATTAATAATTTAAAAGAAAAAAATTTATAATTAAGTTGGATTGAATTAAATTCAAATAGAGCCGATAGCCTGTGTTGCTAGTGCTCAATGTCTTCTTTTTTAGTCTGTAGTGTGATCGCATACTATCGTATGCATCCACTTGAAGTGTAACAAAATTATGCCACTTCAGCATAACACTTTTGATAAAATAAAATGTCACATTTCACTTCGCATGTAAACAGTGATAATTCTGTTTATATAAGAATAATCTAGTGTGTGATAAGGATAATTTAGTAAGCAATTACAATCCTGTTTAGAATAAGATAAGAATAGTTTAGTGTAAAAATTTAGTATAAATAGTGCGTAAGAAAATAAAGAAAATCAGTTCTCATCAGAGTTCTCATAAAGCAACTCAACCAAGCGTTTTACTCGCTAATAGCACTAGGCGTTCAAATCCGCCTGAACTATTAAAATTAGTGACCGTCTTATGCCGAGACACTTTGGCATTATAAAAGACGGAAAGACTTGACGTACTGCAGCCGAGCAGCATAGGGCCTAAACAGATAAACTAAACACTTCATACCACATCAAACATCATTACAAGTCTAAGAATTTATTTCATTAGTCTAAAATTATAATAATAATAATAATAAATTTAAATAATCAAAAAAAAAAATTCTTATATGCTTACGCCTTTTTAAACAATAGTATTAGTGCTGATTTTATTCTTAAATTTATTTCTTTCGTCTAAATGGGTTAAAATTGTAATAATATTATATTTCATTCTATATATACATTACGCGCGAAATGGGAAATGTATTAACTGCAAAATTTTGTATTTATAATAATATCGACAATTTGTTTACGTTGCTCATTTCATCAATGTTACGTTTACTTCGATGAAGCAAACTTTTTGTTACTTCAAATACAATGCACCAATGTATCCATTAAAAAATTCGAAGCTTTTTTAATATGATTGAAGGTGCGGTTGCACTTAGGTCACAATGTTTAACCTTATTTAAAATCTTCAAAGCGAGGGTTGCCTTGGAGAGCAGAATGTCCGCAATAAAATTTTGTAAACACTCAATCTTGGGGGCATTGAAATTGAGTAGCATCAGAAATTGCGCAACCACTGGGTGTATCAAAATTATGCCATCTTTAAATATCGGTTGTAGTACGCTAAGTCTTTAATTTAGCGCAAATCAAATAACACATCAAATTGGATACTAAAACATCGGCAATAAAGGTTTTGAAGATTTAAAGGTTTCTTAGATTTATTTTTTGCCTTGACTAGTTTTCGTTTTCTTGTATCAAATCATATCTTTGTAATCTTTGTACTCTCGTTCATCTCAGTGACTATTTTCTTATACTGTCCATATTTCAGCTCCTTCGTAATGCAGTTTGATACGGGTGCGGGCAGAAAAAAGACTGCCTACCATATATACAGGGATTTTACTATTACGAGTGAATACCATATTGTTCTTTGAAACAGCGAGTCAATTTATAGATGATTAATTGTGTATTTTTATGTGTTTGTTAAGTTATTGTTAATTCTTTTTAAATTTGTACATGGCTGTAGATCGAGATTAGCCTAAGAGTACGTCGATTTAGAAGGAAACACGAAAACTTTAAAAGCTTTCTACAACTAACCCCGCTGTTTCCAATATCGATTGTAACCGATATCGTTCTAAGATTTAAATCAAATTAAAAGCCACACAAATGATATTGTTTCTAACGATTAAAGAAACAGTTGCACATTACACCTAAATGTACATCTGCTTAAATTAATTCTTTGAAAAATCAATTTATAAGCTAGCTCTGCTATAATTAGACACTCTCTTAGATTTGCAGAAACTATGGCTATAAGGTTCATCAATTTAATTTTCGTTGCGCTACACAACTTCTTCTTTAACTTAGTCGAAGGAACAGTAATTTTACTCACAACGGCTGTTATGGAAAAAAAAGATTCTACCCGCAAATCATAGCATTTTTGAGATGAAAGCTTCAGCCAGAATATACAACTTGTTCGCACGAAGGCAGTCGACGTCTAGAAGAACTCTATCGCCTTCTTCTAAATAAAAAATATAATATGTTCGTTATGCCAGGTTTTTTTAAGAGTTTATCGACGACAAAGAGTAACCTTCCTCTGGTTTAATTTTACGATTTTGAGGCCTTAGTTCGGAAACGGAAGAAATTGTTGTATCATTTGACAATTGTGGATGAACTGCTTGATTAAACAAAAGCGTTAATGTGAAGTTTGTATTTGTTTGTTGTTATGGCGACCTCAAAAGACGGGGTGTCGACGTCTTCTGCTCGATAACTGAAAAATCCATAGGTTACCAAAGTTAGTTGCTTTATGTCGCATTTAGTAGCGACTCTTCGTGGGATTCGGTGGTGACTGAGATTGTAAGCAAACTAGTGGACGAGCACAAAGTTTGTCGATAATGGTTCAGTTCAACAGAGTGCTACGTAAAAGCAGGAGATAGGCCTCTCGCTTGTCAAGGGTGATATGATATGATGAGAGAATAGTAATCCCAGCGAGCGTTGGATGAGGTGAGAGATGCTGGGTAGCGGATTTTATTTAGGCCGCGTTAAACCTTTACGTAGATAAGTATCTACATTAGATCGCAAGAAACACGTGCTGCGAGGAATGCACAAAAACATTTATAAATATATACTGTAGTGTATATTGTGGTGTGATCGTATATCGTTAGATGCATCCACTCTGATTCCGAGCAGGTTAGGTAAAACATTCAACACACCTCGTCTCGCCTGGGAAGGTTTCACAGGGAATCCTCCCAAACAAAAAATAAACATACGCTGCGTTAGATTAATATTTTCACCACAATGGTGATTCCTCCACAATTGAAATCACCAACACAATAAATCGATCCCAATCTATTAAACACATTATATGGCGATCTCGTCCATCATTTAGTATCATTACATGGCGACCCTGTCCTACACGATCATAGAATCGCCCAAAAGATGTCTTC
>NW_023998562.1:0-13164 GCF_014805625.2 Glossina fuscipes
TTTTTTTTTTTTTTTAATGTATTTAAAGGAAAACACGTACGGTATCTGCGATGAACAGTTTTCGCAATAAACACACAAAAAGTTCAACAAATTTCAATAAGTTTGAAAACTTTTAAAAACGTATAACGCAATAAAGAAATTAAATAGAAGAATAAATTGCAAAAATTTTTTCACAAAGAGAAAAATATGACCACAGCGCTTGAACAGAGTTGCCGTTCTGATATATTCGAAATTATTCGATTTCTTTTTGATACACACAACAAAGACCGCTTACTTAGATATTATTGATTTATTTATTATTCTAGACAAAAGGGACAGTTTGTTAGGAAATTGTTGGTCAACTTTGTTTAAATTATAATTCATACGCATTGAAATGTATATATGACAAGCCAGGCTAGATTTCCTGGGTCAAGTAAGCACTGTCGTCTTGATTTATAAATTGATTTTTTCGCATTTCATTCTTTAAATTTTTGGCTTTGGTTTTGCGTGGAGGGTGTGCTTTCTATATTTTCAAAGTGTTTAGAAGTGTTAACACTGTTTAAGACTGTTTAATAAGGTTTTATATGGTTTCTACGTTGAATTCCGCTACTTTTGCAAAGCGTTTACAACTGTTTAAGACTGTTTAAGATTGTTTAACAAGATTTTATATGCTTTCGCTTTTGAATTTCACTACTTTTTCAAAGTGTTTACAAGTGTTTAAGACTGTTTAATAAGATGCTATATGCTTTCAAGGTTGAATTTCATTATTTTTTCAAAGTGTTTACAAGTGTTCAAGACTGCTTAAGACTGTTGAAAGTAAGCGTCTATGATTCTCAATAATTCCAAACATGTGAGGAGATTACCCCAGTTGTAGCAGCAAGTTGTCAAGAGATGAGAAAAAGTTGAATATAAAAGTTGAAAGAGAAAAGTGAATGGGTTCTTACTCAAGATAATTCAAAGCAGTTCGCATGTCTATAGACCGATGATAGATGACGAATCGAAACAAACCGTTTTAGAATCTTGAAATACTTGGCAACATTTCAACATCGGGCATTCGAATTTAAATGTTTCATTGATGATGAGTAAAACTAGCTTGTTGCCATTAAATCAAAAAAAAAGAAAAAAAAGAGCAAACACCGAGCAATCAGCCAGAAGGACGGCTCCAAAAACGGCTCGAAAACATTTCTTACCGTTATCCACGAAGCCTGGCAAAGAAATTAACCGAACGTCGCGAGATCATTCGACATTTCAAAGACAAGAATATATTCCTATTAATTTAAGGTCACCAAATGAATTCTTAGAGACGCTCAATAGAAATTCATTACAAACCGAGACTACGACATCCGAATTAGGGGGGTTTCTTAAAAATGCTGTTGGAACAAGTACACCTTGCATCAATAGGAAATTGCTCTTTCAGGAAATGAAAAAAGATCCCTATACAATATTAATGGTAAACCTACAAAAGAGGTGGGGTTTATCGGGCTTAAGACGTACTCGTACTAGTTCGAAGAAATAAGTACTACTTTATATTCCATTGTGTAAAAGCAACAGAAGCCTTTTTTGAATTCATCTATCGAAAACGAAGTAAACTGTTTACATATACTTTTTGCTTAAATAAAATTGGAATAGCAAAATTTTGCTTATATAATAAATAAACGAATATAATCTCTTTTAAATATTGTATGCCATTTATTGGAATGCTTGTGGGCATATATGCCCTTAGCCATTCTGACCTGCCGCCAATAATTGGAGCTCCTGATTGCGTTTACTTATCGTCGTATTCGGGGTCTTGTATGAAAATTGCAAAAGGCACGATAAAACTCTACCACCGATATTGATTTATCTATAAATTCATTGATATTTCGCCAGCATATATAACCTTTATCAATAAGTTCTTGAATAGATGTCGGTACTCAAGGATCCTAAAAAATAAAAAAAATTAAAATAAGCACAAATTTTTTATTTTAACATTTTGTTTCATGTCCGTACCACTGTCAATTCAAGTATTTGGGATAGAGCCATCTTTTATCACTATGTTTTAAACTGTTTTATTATAAAAAATGTGACGTATTCTAATTATGAAATGGCAATGCTTTTCAATTCTGCTGGTTTACAGAAACCGTTATCTGCTTTCATTCTAAACTTTGTAGAAATTTTGCAGGCGTAAACGCTTTCGTTTATTCGGACGGTTTATTCAGCCATTTCGATCTTTACCTTCTTTGTGTAAACACCCGTTGGCTTCGTTATCTCTAAAAAAAAAAAGAAAAAAGAAAAATAGTGTGAACATGTTACCGCATCAGATAAGATGTGAATAATAAATTATATTTTTATTTATAAAGAACAGTGAGTCCCCTCCAGATATGGAACGTAAAGAAATCAATTACTTCATCTAAGAAATCTAAATTATCACTTTTCCACTGCGACTAAACATGAACTGCATACATTAATTATGAATATGTATCACAAGTTCTACCTTTCCGTCTGAACTCTTCTTGAGATCGCAAACAATTTTTACAATTTTTATCTTATTTTTTATGAAGACATCTGTGAACTACAAGAAATAATAATAAAAACTTAAAATATGAACGATTTTGTAGTCGCCAATGAAATCACTAAGCAAATTTGTCTTTGTATTTTTCTAATGAATAATTGGTGTAAGTTTTATTTTTCTTTTTTACACTAGCGATCTTTCTCTGAATAATTATGTCCGGGAAAAGAGATATAGTAGCCTTCTTACAGCTGATTCTAGTACTAATAATGCAATTTGAGTAAAAATTAATTAAATTAAGGATATATTTATTGATGGTTTAGTATTTCTGAGAAGAGTTAATAAAAGATCCTGCAATTATATTCGGTATGAGCAAATATGTGTTGTGTTTAGTTTTGCCAACCATATATTATAAAAGATAATCATAATGGTTAAAGTAAGAGTTAAATGGCTTGTTCTTGTAAAAATATATGGGAATAAACCTATAAAATGATTAAATAGAATTATAGAAAGTAAAGAGACAAAAATGAATGTCGACCCATTAGGGCTTATTGGGCCTTAACAGAGTTTTAAATTCTTTATGTAAGGATAATAAAATTGTATTTCAAATAATGTTATAGCGAGAGAGGATTAAACAATATAAAGATGGAATTATTAAAATTCCTAGAAATGTTCGTATTCAATTTAATGAAAAATTAAAAATTCTTGACGAAGGATCGAAAATAGAATATAAATTACTTATTATTTTCAATGTAAGGGTATAAAATTTTTATTTGATGGAAATTTTGATTTAGCTATAATTAGGTTAAATTTATAATAATTTATTATATTATAAAAATTATAAATCTAATTGAAAATGAAGTAAATAGACTTAATCATCTTAATTTGTGGAAAGAATCACAACGTAGAACTTAATTTGTGGAAGCAATCACAATGTTGAACTTAATTTGTGGAAACAATCGCAATGTAGAACTTAAGGTTTTGTGCTTTTCTTTTCTCATTCTAATCAAAATGACAAAGCGTATTCGCAATAGATATCGTTTTTATTCGTTTTCTTTTTTCATTTAGCGTAGGATAATAAGTAGTAAGGATTATTTGGGGAATTAAAAAATATTAATAATTAATACTTTGTCACGGTCTTAGCCCCTTTCGGCCGGTAGAGCATATAAATATATATATATATTTTTTTTCTTCTTTTTTTTTTTTTTTGATCTGGGGTTCGGCTCTCAGAGCCTCCTGACAAAGAAAATAAAAATAAACTAAAAGGAAAAGTCCCGTCGGTTGTCTGCTGTCCGTCTGTCCACGGTGAGTCAGTCGGTCGTCGTCTGGCGTCGGCCCTACATATGCATACCCCCTTTCTCCGCTCAGCTACAGCGGTGGCAGCTGTAGCGCTTACCTACTCATCGGGGACACAAACAACAGGGGAGTAAATAACTAAAGTAACTTACAATACAATCCTCTCGCGATGTCGTGGCTGTCTCCTTCGGCGGCTCCTGTCCACGGCAAGGAAGTAGGAAGTTCGTCTTACGTCGTCGGCACAATCTCAACACAGCTGGGATGTAGGCGCATGTGGGTGCACGCAATTCATAGTTTACCGGAAAATTATTCTTCTCCTATCTATCCTTTCTTCTTTCGTATAGAAACGCTTTTCTATTTTTTTTTTTTTTTGTTATAAAACATTGTTCAGCTAAAACGCCTTGTTTTTCCTTTATTTACTTTTTTTTTGTTTGTATTATTCTTACATTACAGCCAAGTTTTACAATCGTAGAATTTCTGTACAAATAATTGAATTAGGTGACACAGTCTTTTTCGTGATGGCCAAATGGTAGTAACCACCTCACAATATGTACATAAATATATTTTTTCTTTTTTTTCCTATTATTTATTTTTTTATTTTTTTGTTCCAAAAGCACGCATGCAAAAAGAAATTCCTTTTTTTCTTCTTTTTTTCTTGCTTTTTTTTTATGTTATACAGGGTTGGTGGGTTATATATTCTTTTACACAATTTAGACACCAATATGTTTCTATGAACGTCAATGATACTCAAAAATAATATATTCATACACGAATGCGATGCGCTTTGCTTGGTACATTCTACTAACACACTCAACTCTTCACTTCGTTATTGTTGTAGGCAATTTTACCGCTTAAGAATTAAAATCACACCATATTCTGACTTTGTACTGCGGTTTTCTTATTTGTTTGCCTTATGTAGTTTTTCGTCTTTTGAGATTTAATTATCAATTCTTTTTTTTTTCTTTACTCCTCTTGATTTTTCTTCTTCCTCGTTTTAGGAATAAAAGGCTGTTATAGAATTTTCTTTTATATTCCTCCTTTTTTTCCAATTTTAAATTATTAAAAGCATATTTCTTTCTATATCATTTTGTTGTTACCACTTAAACACACAACAATAAAAGGTAAGCACCATGTGAAATGTTAACAGAACTGCTGTAAATAACAAGAACCGCACTCAGTGAGAGCCTGCCTAAGACTAAACTCAACTTAGAACTATCCCCTCTGACTTCAATTTTAAAACGCAGACAGACTTCTCCTTTTTACTCCATTTCCCTCTTCTTTTTCCTGTTGCTCTCTCTATAACGGCTTGCCGCTACTCTCACAAGAGCAAGCATAGATCCCGCAAAATCATACGACTTTGCCTATGCTTGCAAGAGCAAAAGGAACAAAAAGGAGTACCGCAAAATCATACGATTCTGCCTGTACTTGCAAAAGCAAGCAAAGGTACCGCAAAATCATACGATTTTTGCCGGTACTTGTAAGTAAGGAAAACAGAAAAGAATAAGATACACATATACCGCAAGATCATGCGATTTATTAGCGGTACCACAAAATCGCATGATTTTGTCTAACGGCATGCCGTTATTCCGCCGCTTGCGGTTGATACAGACCGACAGACACCCTACCCGAGGTTTGTTCGCGGCCGTTACAACTTTTAACTTGACAAGTTAATGTTACATTTTAACTAATTTTTTAGAGAAAAAGAGGAAGAGGGATAGTAAGAAATTATATTCATTAGAAGTAATTGCTAGATTACTATAAAATGGTTTAAGATACCAATACTTGCTTTCACTCATCTAATGAAGAATTTATATTATTTATATTGGACATTAAGTTGGATTGCTTTAAGATCCTCAACAAACCCAAGTGCGCAAAATTAATCAAAAATTTCAAAACACTTTAAAAACTTAATTTTCTTATAAAAAAATTTATTACTCTATATATTTTTTTTTCGTTGATCGCCCCAATGGGTATGATGACGAAATAATTGCTAAGGAAGCTCAAAGTTTATTTTTAAATTTAAAACATTGAGAATAAAGTGAAGTTGTTTTTAAAAATACGTTTAAGTTCGCGATTTTCTACATCTACGGTAAATTCATTAAACAATTTCTTTATGCCTTAGTCACGCATTTCGAGGTTGTCCTTTTTGTCGGTCCACTGAGCCGATTGCAACAAATTATCCCGATATATTTCAGGCATACTTTGAAAACAAACGTATCGAAGCATTGAAATATTTTTGCATCTCAATTTTCTATAATTACAGAATAATCTTTTTCTTTATTTTCAAATATTTAAGAATCTTTCATCTTTTAAGAACCACTATGGTAACAGTTCTTTTATCGCATGTTCGTGTGATATCTAAGGGTGTTCAACATTTGCATATGGTCTATATATTTGGTAACTTGGGAAAGTTCAACGATTTTAAAATCTGCTCTCGGAATGTATATTATGAAACCTTTAAGAAAATTATCGAAGAAGAAAATGACCTCGACAGTATAGAGTACAGAAAAGAAAACAATATATTGCATCATATACATCATATTTTTAAGGTATTTTTCGGGTTAACGTAATCACGGTAGCTGGCGCCACGTCTTTAAGAGCACGATTATTAAAGTTTTTTCCTCAAACATTGTGTAAGTCTTCATCTAAGGCATAATAATACGTTCTATATGCAAGTTCTTTTACAGCGTTTCTAGAAAAGCTCTTTTTACACATATCTTGTTTTCTTATTCACAACCGTTCTCTGGCGAAGAAGCTGCACTTGAGAAATATTATTCTCGAAGTGTACACAAAATTTTAAATCATCGTTTACCGGTAAGAACACTCGTTGGGCGGCATACGACTTAAAAAGATTGCGCTATTCTCTTTCACTATTAAGAGAAATTGCAGTGGTAACAATCTAAAATCGAATTCGGGACGAACAGCGCGCCAATCGTTTAACTTTTCATTAAAAATGATCATAAGACGTTCTTTCGCAAAGATTAGGAAATACAGTTTTTCTCTACAGGAATTAAATAACAAAGCAGATTTAACCACTACCAATACTTCTTGCATTCTTTGCCCACAAACTAGTACTGCTGGCAACGCAATACATGAAAGACATGCCTAACTTATAAATATTTCAAATGTTAATGAAGAAAAAATGGTTTTTCAACGAAATTTGTGAGCTAGAAACACTTTCGCCGAGGGTAATAGCAACGTCATTGAGTGTGCAAAACACGAAAATGGAAGCAGGCAACACCAGAAAACAGAACAGAAAGCTTCCTTCGCTCTGTTCAGGTTTTATTGTTTGTTGAAGCTATTATTTCTGCAGCAATCGAGATAGAGGTAGCGAGTCTTTACTTGAAATTGATATCAAAATAACGTTGACCACGCCGATTAATCCGTATTTAAATAATATCTAAATAATATTGAAAGATTACTTAGAAGAAAGCAGGGCAAGTGGTTGTGACCTCACAAAGAGAGTAAAGTACTTAGGGACTTCTGTTCGAAAAATGGTGTCAAATTTGCTTATACTTTTTTCACAGAAGGAGTCCAACATATAAAAATACCACTAGAAACGTTCCACGAGATATTCTTACAGCGAATACACCAATGCTGATACTCTAAATTTATTCTTTTTTCCTAGTTTGTGAAAAAAGAATAGTTTAGGTCTACAAATTGGAAGCCCTACAATTTCTTACTTCAAAGAAAAAAATCACGTAAACGTTTCTACTAGTTCAGCCCGTATAACTCGCTATGTAGAGATATAAAGGCCAGTCTTTTCTTGTCTTAAAGAAACAGTGTAAGCTATTTATATGTTTTTAATGATTGTAAATAAGTAATTTAAAAATTATAGATAAAAACTCATGAAATGAACGGAATTCAAACTCTCTTTGAGTACCAAAGTAGCTTAGTTCATTATTCAAGTAATCCTGTTGTGTCTGAATTTGGTCACATCTGAGGATAAGCGTCTATATTTGGTCACATCTTGGAATAAGCGTATGAATTTGCCAACAACCACCAACTGTGTCTGAATTTGGTCACATCTTCTTTTTTGATTTGTTTGCAAATGGATTAGGCTAGTTAGGTTAAAATTAGATCCATAATCCAGTAACGTAGTTGAAAGCCATTGACGATATTTTGAACCTTGGTAGAGACTGATATATCAAATGCCTAAATTTTCTAGCACGAAAAATTTCATATAAATTGTTATACAAGCTAAATATACTGAAAGACTGTCTAAGGATGTCAAACCTCCTGCACTCAAAAATAAGATGTTCGGCAGACTCAGTATATTGCATTCTTCACAATTATCAGTGGAGGAGACTTTCATCATTTTAAAATGTACCTTGTCGTAGGAGTGATTACTCATAAGTCTGTGAAGTACTTCAAATTTCCATGTGGTAAATTTTCCTTTAGGTAGAAGTATGGGTGTCAAAAAAGAGTAAATTTTGTAGAAAAGCCGGTCACTTTTTCTCCTGCTAAAACATGATACTCGTCTTTCCATTCTTTTACGATAGGTTTTTTTGATTAACAGGAGGGCCTCACTGGGGGGGTAGTTAATGGACAAAACCGTGCCATCAAACCGTGCTTCACGTACATAAATTCAGTTTTTTCATTGATACCAAAGCCACAGTGACCTGGGTCCAGCTAAGACGGCATTCTTCAATGCTTGGGTCTTTTAAGAGGCCGTAAACGTCGAAACCATACGCGTTGTATGGGTCTTTGTTCTTGATTAACGTAAGAGCCGATTTGCTGTCGGAGAAGCGTGCAAACTTTTCCAGTTTATTCTCCATTGCAAGGAGGATAGCCTGTCTGATGGCCAGAAGTTCAATGAAAGTGGATGAAAGTTCTTGCAGAACTTTGAATTTTCCTAAGGGTAAATTTGGATATTCTATAATTGAGAAACTTGAAATATCCGAATTGACAGATCCATTCGTTGCGTATGTTTTGAAGTTATTTTCGATAAAGTAATTAAGTTTTTGCAGACATGCAGCTCGACGACAAGACTTGGACCGACTTTTTTTGGAATTGATGATCGGAATAAGTATGTTTAAATCCGATCCGCACTTGGCGTGAATAATACTATTCCAGGAGGGTATTGAAATAACTTTATTGAGATGTTACTGTTACCTTGAGAAGTTCTTTTGCAGTTAAAAGAAACATTCTTTTTGCAACAGGGAGTTCATATGAAGTGGAACGTAAGATTGATATTGGTGTCGAGGGGCACAAACCAGTGCAGCGTTTTAGAATTGAGTGTTGAAAGGTTTGTATTTTTTTAATTTTATACGCAGGAGCGTTGCACGATGTGGAGTATGAATATTCGAATTTGGATCGAACAATAAAGCTTTCTTAGGTTGTAGTCTATTGCGTACATTGGTTAAAAGTTTGATGACGTTTGAACCTGTGGAGTAATCTTCGAGGCTGTCTCGGTAATGATCCTGAATGGTCAAACTTGAGCTGGTTATTGTGCCCAAAAATTTGATAAAAGAGGTTTGTTGGATATTTCTGCCGTTAACTGTGATGTAGAGGATTTTTTCGGGACTCTTAGCAAAGCGCATGACTTTTAATGTTTCCGTGTTGAAGAGTAAATTTAAATCCGCACAATATTGGTGGAAGAGATGGGATTTAATGTTAAGGTTATAGACTGCTTCTACTAGCGATTTTCCGGCAGAAATAATTAGGAAATCGTCAGCATATTGAAATAGATGGGTTGTGTTGTTCTGTAATCGAAGTAAATCGGCTGCATACAAATTGAAAAGTAATGGACTGAGGCAGCTGCCTTGAGGTAGACCTCCACCGACTTCAGCTGAATTTGAACCCAACACAAGAATTCTAGCGGAAAGGAAGTTAAGAATCCACTGTATACATTGTAACAGGATTTTAAAATCAGTTAGAATTTGATCTAGTTTCCCTAGATTGACACAGTCTTTATTGATGTCTAAACAAAGCATGACTACCTGGTTTCCATTTGCTTTCTCATTTGCAATGGTGAAAAGAACTTCGTTAAGACAAATACCGGTGGAAATGTGTTTCTGGTAGGCAAAGGACCTAGAGGGGAGCAGTTGTGAATTGTGCAGAAAATTAGTGAGTCTTTCTTTGATCATTTGGTTTGTAACTTTTAAGATAACGGGCAGGAGGGATGTAGGTCTGAAATTTGTGAAGCTTTCAAGATCTTTTCCAGCTTTTGGAATGGGCATAATTTTAATTGTACGCCCAACTATAGGAAAAGAGTTGGCCATCCAGCGATCATTTACTGCAGATAGCAGAACTAGAAGGCTTGGAACGCGAAGGACCTTTAAAAGTGAAGTGATATTATCTACCTCAGAGTTAAATGAGGGAACTAGGAGACATTCGACTGAAAGGCATGAGTTCTTAGAAAAGGCCGGTGTCCTGCCACAATTCAGGCATCTGCTTTCCTTACTTTTGCAGAATTTGGCGATGTGGCCAAATCGGCCGTAGTTGTAACATAGCTTAACAGAAGGAATGAGGTAATCTACTGAAGTATTGCAAAAGTTGAATTTTATACTTTTGGGAATTAGTTTTCCCTTAAAACTAATGGGATGCAAATTTGTCTGTCTGCAGGGTCCCTTCTGTGCATTCTTACAACGCAGTGGCAAAACCAAGTTTGGCTTTGCTATTGCTGATGGTTCTGATATTAAATCAAACCATCCAATTTAAGATCTTTTATATGTTCGAAAAAAAAAAGTCTGAGTTAAGGCGAAAAGGCTTATCTGTGTAATTGTTACATACTTCAATGAAGACGCAGCTTTCATCGGTCATGTCATCAATATAACGATTTTGACTTGTTAGGTCGGGGTTCTTTTCTTTTATAGGACTACGATTTTTATTGCTATTCTCAAAACTGCCTTTATTGGGAGCCATAATAGTCTTGTTGTTAGAAGGAGAGTTCGGAGACTTTGAGGACGTTGTATTGAAATCCGCAGTCAAGTCTTTTACGGATGAATTATTCTTATCAGTGATGATCTTTTTGAGATTTTCATGCTGGTTTGCGATTTTTCTTTTAAATGAACCCTTGTTAAGCGTGGTTCGAACAAAATTTTCGTTTGATAACATTCTTGAGAGCCTCAGCCTCTTGAGTGGCGGGCAACTTTTAGGTTTCGTGCTAGATTATAGGCAAAAGAAAAGGATCAACTGATTTACCGGGAAACAGAAGGGATATGGAAATCAGCAAGTTGTGGTAAAACCGACAGAGATAGGGAAGACAAAAAGCCTTGTAAGTTAAAAAGGTTTAAGAATTTCACCTAAATCGCCGCCACTTGATGTCCAATGTACTGGTGAGTGGACGAAGTAAGTCTTGTCGGTATGAAGTTGAAGACAGCAGATGGTGCTGCGCACTCAGAAGCACAAAGATGTCGAGAATTTTGTTGATTTTGTTTAAACGCCGCAAACTCACTATTTATGTTTTCCATTAGTTCAATAGTTTTTAGAAGAGAAAGTTTATGAATGAGGAAAAATTTTTGTATCTTTATTTTTTTTTTTTTTAATTTTTCAAAAAGTTTCTGCACGGAAAAAAGAACCAGGTTTGCCAGACTTTTAGTTGGTCACATCTTAGAATAAGCGTCTGAATTCAAAGAGTTATTCTGTATTTGTTAACAGCATTGAAAAAACGACTATAATTTTGGTAACTTCTGAGAGTAATTCAAAAATAATTTGGTCACATCTGAGAGTAAGCGAATGAATTTGGTCACATCTGAGAAGAATTGAAAAAATTAGTCTGTATTTGTTCACAATTGACAATAATTCAAAGAGTTTAATTTGTAAAATCAGCTACCTCCTATTCTCCGTTGTTCTTTATAATTTTATTAAAATTCAATTACAATTTCCTGCATGTTTAACTGGCTGTTGTTGTTCTTGTTGGAATTAGAATTTTTGTGTGCAATTTTTCGACCTTTCTGCCTTTTTCTTTTCGTTTCTTAATTTCAAGGTTTTCAATATTTTATTTCAAGGATAGTGTTACAAAGCCTCAAAAGAAGATGCTTATCATCTGCTGAGAGAAGCTAAATTTAGGGCGGGCAAAAAAGAGAAAGAGTGGTATTGGGAGAAGATACAAGAGACCTTAAACAAAATTAGCCCCAAAAAGACAATGGAAAAAGGTAGATTGGTTGTGGTTTTATATGCTTTAAGCTCATATGACCAAAGTGACCAATAAATTAATGGTAAGCAAACGAAATACAAAAAATTTCTATAGTTTATGTAAATGTGTTAATTTTCTTATCATACTTTCCGTATCATTATAAAGATTGTTCATATGACCAAAGTCGAAATGGAATATTTGGATTAGTCTCTTTTGGGTTCGGGTCTATTGTTCCTTAATCATTATTTAAATTGCGTAGTGCCAGATATATGTTTACTCTGGTTCACCCTAATTTGGGGTACTGAGGACTTAATGCGGTATTGTGCGCAAGTAAGACAATCTGCCTGACATTAGCATGTTGAAAATCGTTTTATATTTACTTTTCTTTTATATAGGTCCTTTCTGTGATAGCTGCAAATTTCGTGAAAATTAAAGCTTAATAAATTTTATACATAGACGGTTTTCCGCAATTGCAATAAAACAAGACAAGCTGTCATTACGCAACTCATCAAAGTTGAATGCTCTCTTTTCGCGTAAGCAGCAATAAATATCCTTGAGAGAACTTTGAAAGAGAACCGAAAAATAAAATCTATGGCATGGACTAATTCAATTATTATTGATACACTGCCAGCTGTAAAGTTACTTTTAAAAGCCAATGAAAATTGCCTGTTGCAAATAGTTACAACAATAGTTTGCAAGTGCGTCGTGCGTTGTAATATTTCAAAATTTCGCATTTTTTTCGCAAAAAAAACTTGTTTACGGATCACAAATAATTGATAACGAGTTTGTGTGCGTGTATTTTAGATTTACACTCTGCTAAACAACGGGGCTAATCCAAATCCAAGGGTTCATGGTCCCCAAATATAATATTATTATTGAGCCGCCTTAACAGCTCCATATTTACGATGGACTTGCTTTCCGGCACTACTTATGCAAAAAAAATTTGATTGACTCAGATAATAAATCGGCTTTTTTAGCTCTACAATCATTTTCCACAGATAAAAGTCATTCACATGTGATTGCGATTAGGTCCTTATTGTGCAATCTGAAATCTGAAGTTTTCAATTTCCTTCTTCTCTGAGTCCACATGGGCATCCACAAAGCAATGAATATCATTTTTTCATTTTAATACCCGAAGAATGCGCTATTATTCCGGTATATAGAATATACTTTCAATTTTTATGTGTTAATTCACTTCAAATATTTAACAAAATGTGTTTTTAAATTTATTAAAACAAACAAACAAATCTACATTTCATCATTTTTTTTTTTTCTTTTGGTATGTTGAATGGAGATGGACTAAGCCAATAGATTTGTGGCT